>NW_016809768.1:1593130-1608838 GCF_001698545.2 Rhinopithecus bieti
GCCCACCCCCACCACCCAACCCACTGCTTGCTGCGCCCTTGCATGGCCACCTTGCTCCAAAACTGGCCCTGTGCCCAGCAGCAAGCACCTGCCACAATCTCAGGTGTGCGAGAAATAGCAATTTCCTTCTTTTCTTTAAATCACCTTAATTTGGCTTCACAACCCCTATACTAACAAGGTGATTTAAACTCAGTCCTTCTTACCAGTCCCCACCCCTTCCCCTAGATATCATCAAGGCCCCAGTTCCCAGGTAGCACCAGGCTGCAGAGATATTCTGGGGGGCTGGTGCCCATGAAGGCCCCCCACACCTCCAGGGCCTAGGGGCTGGATGCCCACTGCTCAGGGACCACTGACCAGTCTTTGCTCCCAGGCTCAAGGAATCTCTCATTCCTCTCCTCCTTCTGAGGCTGCTTCCTCCAGGATGCCAGGCCTTTACTTACTCTTTCTGTGCCTCAGTTTCCACTACTATGGGATGAGGCCATTACAGCAAATGCCTCACTAAATTGCTGTAAACATTAAGCGAGTTGCTAGATGGAGCACCCCAGGCCGCACCTGCACGGCATTCAGCTGCTCCCAGCTGGCGTGTGGTCGGCGATCTTTGGTGATTCTTGGTGTAAAACCATCACCTCCCTCTCTGCTTTTTTCTTCACGTGGTGCTCTGCCTCTGTGCATGTCTGTCTCTGTGTCCAAATTTCTCCTTTTTTATAAGGACACCAGTCCTGTTGGATTTAGGGTCTGCTCTAATGACCTCATCTTAATGAAATCTATCTGCAACAACCCTATTTCCAAATAAGGTTGTGTTCTGAGATGCTGGGGATTGGGACTTCCACATAGAATTGCAAGGGGATTCGATTCCACCTGTCATGCAGCCCCTGTTTGGTTTTCTGCCCCTTGTTCTGGGTTTCCTGGCATTGTCATGCCCTCTATCCCAAATGCCTTTTCATCTGCCACTTTCTTCTTCCCTCCCCTGTGGAAGATCTGATATCTGTGCAGGGAATCCTGAACTTTCCAAGCTCTGAATGCATGGATGGGAAGGGGCATGGCTTCTACGCGGGGCCACCGCAAACCCAGGAACGTGCTTTCAGTGCGAGTCTCAGAACTTGGCAGGCAGCCCAGGCTACTTGTGTCCTTGCCTCTGTTAGAACCAACACCCACTAATTCAACGGAATATAATTTGTTTAAACAAAATCTGTTAGGTTCTAGAAAATGTGGTGCGTCTGGAGATTAATACGGGTTTAGATAAGCAGGAAAATTGGGGTCACTTTCCTGTCACCTTTAATGTCATGTTTACTGGCAATGAGCGCTGGATTTAACGGTTGTTCCAGGATCTCTTTCTATTCTAGTGGAGGCTAAATTAACCACTCTTCTATTCATTACCTGCTCATTAAAAAGTGTGGTATCTGAAGCCGTAATAGATGCTTTCATTATCGCTCATTCTCCCAACCCATACCCATTGTCCTTGCCAAGGACTTTTTTTATGTGGAGGCTCTGAAAGGCTGCTCCCACCCCACAACAAAACAGCAGTCACTGTCTGAATTTTAACTCTGATTTCCTCAGCATTTGAAAATGCTTAAAAGCTTGGGGTATTTTCAGTGTTTCCTACACACATCAGTGTGCATATTGTACTTGCCGTACACGTGTAGCATCCGAAGCTCTGCGGGACCAGGACTCGCTATAGGAAGAAAGCATCAGGGAAAAAAATCCAGACACGATGATTCATTCATTGAATATTTTTACTCCAGATTCAGATACAAATCAAGAGAGAATCATATGAACCTATAAAGGTCCGTCCTCATGACAAATGGAGACAGCCAAACTAATTTTCTTGGTGACCTTATCTAAATTAGTTAGAAAATAACACTTCAGATTTATGACTAGTTACAATTAAGCCCTTTGATATCTTCTAATTAAACCTGTAAAGATTTATTTCTATATTATTCCTTTGGTCATCTCTTAAAATATAAAATGTAAATGAATATTACCCTCAAAAGGAGATGTTTCTATTTATCCTAAATTAGACTCATACCCTTCCTTTCAAATGACTGCATTTGACACTCAGGTTTACACTGCTTAATACAAATTCTACATTTTTTGTAGAATTTGATCTTAAATAACTTATTTTTAACGTTTGCACAAATGTTATACATAATCTCTGGGAAAATAAATAAAGTGAAGCCCCGTCTATTTCAGCCTTTCTTGTGTGTCCTTCTGCTTAGCACTTTGCCCCATTTCACGTAACTCAATATTCAAATGTTGTTTTAGGAAGTATTAGGACATTAATATAATAGTCAACGTAATTCCCAGTTTACTGTAGCTAGTAGAGCAGGGCTTTCTTGCCTGGATAGTTTTTCTTCAAACCTTCATGTGAGGAAAGAGGTGTTCTTCATATTGACTCTCCTAATAGGATTCTCTTTGCTCTGAAATGTTAAATTTGTATTCTCTGATCGTTTTTGCAGACCAAAATTATGCAGCTCAGACCAGCGCTGTTTTCCATTTATTTTTCCTCTGTTTCTTTTCTCTCCAGGTGAGTACAGCTACCTGGGGACTACTCTTCGCCAGGTATCCATAGAACCCATGCCCTCCCTCCTGGATGTCAGACAGCTCATCACGTTGTACGGAATCTGGCCATTAGGTAAAGACTCGGCGTGCGCGGATGTGCCTTTTCCAAAGCAGCTTGCAGCACTTGCTAGTTTGGACAGTGTGTTCCTGTTTGTCAGCAAAAGTGCACTGCAGCTTAACTTTTCCTTCTGAGAATTCTGAGTGGGCACAGTTTCATTTTGATAATGTGCCCACGAGCATGCAAAGTACTACCAGGGAGAGCACTTCTGCACCCTCTCTGTGTGCCTGCTCAGCAGTGCTGGGCTGAAGGACATACGGGCAATGAGCTGGGGAGATAATAGGCAAAGCAAGTACCTGCAATTACGATTAATCAAATCAGAGAACGGGCTAGGGCTACCACTTGCCTTTTACCCACAGGCTCCTATTACTAGGTCCTAAACAGAGGCGGCCTTTCAGGAGTCAGTGCAAGTGTATTTCATGGATCTAAAGGATCACCTTTAAGGCCCTGCCAGTTTTCACCGAAGTCTACTCTCACTGCTAAATGAGGTTCAATTGTGACTTTTTTCAGACAGACACACTAGAGCTCTGTGGTGTACAAGTGATGCAGGAAAGATGGGCTCTCCGTAACACAGATATCTGCGGCTCATGTTCGCTTTTTTCTTTTTTTTTTTTTTAATGGCTTTGATATGTGTATGACCTGAATCACCTGGGGCAGGGATG
The DNA here is from genome assembly GCF_001698545.2 of Rhinopithecus bieti. Lineage (NCBI taxonomy): Eukaryota > Metazoa > Chordata > Mammalia > Primates > Cercopithecidae > Rhinopithecus > Rhinopithecus bieti. The sequence goes on from NW_016809768.1 coordinate 1,596,410, forward strand.
GCAACTCCAGCCAGGAGTTTCAGTTCTGACAACAACTCTCAGATAGAAGTCATCTTCTATGTGTTTAATTTGCTTTAAAATGAGATGGGAGTAGTTCAAACCCTTAGTGTTCCACTTTGACTTCAGCCTATTGGCAAGAAATAGTTAATTCCTCTTCTAAATTAATGTCAGAAGTAGTAAATGGAATTTGGGATTCATATACATATATATGTATATAAAATATATATTTTATATACATATATATATTTTTTTTAAATGGTGGCCACTGCCCAGACTAAAAACCCTGTCACTCAGCAGAGGACCTTGAGAACATCTCGTGGCCGCTTACATACCTGGCCAGGAGACACCGGCTGCAGCCTAGGGCTGGGGCTTAGACTCTGAAACCACCTTGGTAGAGAAGAGGAAGGCCAGGAAGTATCTGGTCAGCATCCACCCACCCTCCTGGAGGTATTACTGCCACACGAGATCATGGAGAAGTGAAGGGAGGAGGCGTGCGCCCAGAGCAGAAACCATGTCTGCTGTTTCATCTCCTGCCAGACGCCGCCAGGTGGATGTGGTCCAGCTTTTACTGATTCATAAGCAGTTCCAAGATGCAGACGCACTTCCTTGGAGTCACAGGGCTAGGAAGGGGCTAAACTGGGTTGAGGACACAGAACACTGGCCTCCTTGTTATCTCTTAATCCTCGGAAAGTTGAACAGGACTCAGGTGGGAAAACTGGAACCATACTGTGTCTCTTGGTAGCTCTGCAAGAGGGGCAGGAAGAGCTGTGGACACTGGCACACGTGTGTCCTGCCAGTTCCTGGGCCCTCTGCCCACCTTTGCCCTCCCTGAGGTCAGCCAGGCCCCAGTTGAAGAGGCCTCCCTGGGACCACCCTTTTCACGTTTCTGGGTGACCTTGGTGACCACCTCCTTTCTCTGGAAGGCCACTGCCTGTGTCACTGCCACACACTCTCGCAGGCCCACTCACCTGCCCCTGCTCCTCTGCCTCCTGCCGCCCCCTCCCAACCCAAGAGTCTGCCCTCAGCACTGTTCTCTCCTCCCTGCCCCGCTCCCAGAAACCTCTCCTGGCCCCCTGGCTTCAGCCAGCACCCCGGCACCTGCCGTCCCACACCACCTTTCAGGTCCCTGACCGCTGGCTCCTCACCCCTCCCTGTGCCAGCCTGGCTTCCCGGCCCCACGTGAAGCCTGCCCACACACCCCCTCACTGCATGTTACCGTTCTGCCCGTTCCTCAGAGGCCAGCCCAGGTGCCACCCCCTCCTGGAAGTCCAGCCTGAGTCCCGCGCGGGGAGCAGTTTCTTCTCTGAACTCCCTGTGGCTCTCCTGGAACTTCGCACCGCTTGCCTCCCATTCTCATTATGGCAAATCAGGTTCAGCTCTGCCCCTGGCCTGAACTGTCCACAGCAAACCCTGAGTCTTTTCCACATTTGTGTCACTCCCCGCCACAGCCCCCACTCCCACGGGCGCCCGCCCTAGCTCCCAGCCAGGGCCAGCACAGAGCAGCCTTTGATACCCAGGTGTCCAATGCAGGGCACATGAATGGCATCTCTCTCCTGTTGTGGAAAAGTCTCTCCTTTATCCCGTTAGATTGCCGCAGCCCCTGCTAACCACAAAAAAAAGCACGCTCATTGAATTACATTTTGAAGAGAATTTGCTCAAAACCATTTTCTGAGTTTATGTGGAGAATGCTAGGTAGCCATAAGAATGACATGTCCAGTCATCACTTAAAGTTTCTCTATCTTTTCAATTATACAAGAAAAAAGAAAAGCATAATCATTATATTGGCATTTACAGATTATCAAAAAGAGCCCATTAAGTGACAGAATGCAAACTAACATGATAGTAAATGATTTGATTGCAGCACTTTCCAGAATTTAATCCCATTCACTTTTCAGTTGCTTTGTGCCCAGTACCTGCTCTGCTTGTGTTCTCTGCAGTGGAGAAGACCCACACCTGAGGCCCCTTCTGGGCACTAAGGAAATTGACAGTGGTGGAGAACACAGGGCATGAACCTCCGAATGACTCTAATCATCCAAGTCACTTTATTATCAAGTGTCAGGTTAACTCTGCCGCTACTGACAGCTAGAAACCAGGGCAGGAGAAAGAAGTTCAGGCTAATGCTGCCTGGATCTCCGTCTTCCCTTTATCTCACAAGAATCACTAAATGGTAGGCAAGAGGGTTGCAAGGAAATAAATACTTAGTCAACCTTATCGTCTGTGTCTCCACATTCCTCTTCCCAAGCTTGCAAAGAATTTAATGCTGCTGCTGACAAGCAGAGAAAGCACTCAAAAAAAAAAAAAGAAAAGAAAAGAAAACAGCCAAAGGTAAGCTATTGCAGGAATGCTCTTTAAAAATTATGATTTTAGGGGAAATACTGATGTGGAGAGGGGGAGAAGAAGGGTATTAAGGACCCGCAGAGACCATATGGCTCCACCACGAGCCCTGACATACAAATTAAGAGTGTCACGGAGCCGGCTGGGATGGAGGCGTGTCTCTGGTTTGAAATGCTTTCGACACCTTTATCACTGTTGCAGAAAGTGGGGTCCACACAATGCCGTTTTGACCTTGAGTTATCCTAGTTGAAGAACCACTGATTTTCTTGGCAGAACATTAGCACCTTGCCTCTGCCTTTTTTAGGTTCTGCAGCAGTGCATGAAAAAGCTCCTTTGGTGAAATCGCTGCTGTTAGCCGGGCCGTCTGGGGTAGGGAAGAAAATGCTGGTCCATGCCATCTGCACCGAAACAGGAGCCAACCTCTTCAACTTGTCCTCCTCTAACATTGCTGGGAAATACCCTGGCAAAAATGGCCTCCAAATGATGCTGCATGCAGTCTTCAAGGTATTGATTACATTTCTTGGTTTCCAACTCTCCTCCCTCTTTCAAATTACATTTCCAAACCCTGCAGACAATTTCTGTTGGCAGACAAGCATGACTCTCTTAAATTTCCTCATTGTCTACTCCTGCAAATTACTTCATTATTGCATATGGCCAAACACACACAATTAGAAACAACTTCTTTCTTTCCGTAAGCACCCTACCGTGCCATCCTGATCACCCTCCCTCCTTTCTTTCCGTAAGCATCCTACTGTGCCGTCCTGATCACCCTCCCTCTGCCACAGGAACCCTTCTGGAAATGCTTTCATGTCTCATTGAAAATTAAACCCCCAATTGCTTTGTTCGGCCCACCTCACTTTAATAATTGACATCAGGTAGAGATATTTGCATTATTTGGATTCTTCCTTACATGACGTGAGTTACCAAGGTATGGCACCTTCTGTGCTTCTGTGCACTCCTCACACAGGTGTGATGGAGAAGCCTGCAGGCACCTAAGCCAACCAGAGTAATGTAAAGATGCGGTGATATCACAGGATCTGAGCAGCTCTGTGATCTTAGCTAAGCTGCTAGCTTCCCTGGGTCTCCATTTTATCATCACAAAATGAATGTGTTTGAAAGAACTTTGATACAGAATATTTTATATTTAATACGAAGGCTTTACAAAATTTAATTTCTACTTGCTTCAGAACCTCCAGGTTAGCCTTATGCTATTCATTTCAGTTAACTGCCGTGCCAGCTTTTACTGTATCAAAACCTACTTGGTGGCAAACACTGTCCCATATTGGAGGCCAGGTGTTGGCTCTGTGTCTGCTTTCTGAGGGGCTCTAAAGCATGAGAGATGCTCATCAACGAGGCAGTTTACAGGAATGATAAATGGACAGGAATGTCTCCTCCTTAGTGTCATGCTAATACACCAAGAAACGAGAGAGTGACAGTAGTAGGATTTCTTCCCTTAGCCACATGGTCCCTCCCACTGCAGCAACTCAGGACATGCCACTCTCCTTTTCTCTCGTGCTTGGAAGGAAGGAGTTCAGAGAGGAATCTGTGGAGTATGCAATGTGTAACCACCATTTTCATGCACATATGATCATTGTACAACTTTTTTTTGAAATTTATATTCAAGTCATTTACCTATAGTTGATGCTTGAACAACACAGGGGTTGGGGCACTAATCCGCTGTGCAGTTGAAAATCCACATATAGCTTTTGACTCCCTAAAAATCTGATTACCAATAGCCTACTGTTGACTGGAAGCCTTCCCAATAACAGAACCAGTTGAATACCACATACTTTGTATGGTGTATGTATTATACACTGTATTCTTATAATCAGCTAGAGCAAAGAAAATGTTATTAAGAATACCATAGAGAAGAAAAAATCTATTTACTCTTCATTAAGTGGAAGTGGTTCATCATAAAGGTCTTCATCTTTGTCTTGTTCACATTGAGGAGGCTGAGGAGAAGGAGAAAGAAGAGGAGGAGTTGGCCTTGCTGTCTTAAGGGTGGCAGAGGCGGAAGAAAATCTGTGTATACATGCACCCACACAGTTCAAACAAGTGTTGTTTAAGGATCGATCAACTGTACCTTTCATTTAGTTATTGGTTTCATTGGTTCATTTCATTGTTTAGGTTAATTTTGTATTTTTTAGTATTTCAAAATTTCTGAGAATTTTGAGGAGCTCTCCAACTATATGCATTTCTGTATTTCTCCCTGTAGTACTGTCAGTGGCTTCACGTTTGTTGAAGCACTGTTATGAGATACATCCACGTTTAGGACTGTTATGTCTTCCTTCCTGGTTGATTATTTTATCATTATGAAATGACCCTTTTTGTCCTGGAAATACTCCATGTCTTGAAATCTACCTGGTCTGATACTAATGGAGCCACATCAGCTTTCTTATGCTGAGGGTATATGGTATATTTTTATGCTGTTTTATTTCCAATATGTCTATGTCTTTATAGTTAATGTGGGGAAAAGAAAGAGAGATCAGCCTGTTACTGTGTCTATATAGAAGGAAGTAGACATAAGAGACTCCATTTAGTTCTGTATTTGAAATGCTGTTAATCTGTGACCCTACCCCCAACCTTGTCCTTGCAAGAAATATGCGCGGCGATTACTCAAGTTTTAATGGATTTTTGGCTGTGCTGTGCAGGATGTGTCTTTGTTAAACAAGTACCGTGAAGGCCAGCTGCGGTTAAAAATCCCTGCTCCGTCCCCTGGGCTATTGGAACATCTCCGGGTAAAACCCATTGTGTGCTTTGTTTAACTGAGCAAGGAGAAAAACCGCCTTTAGGAATTAAGGTGCGGGCTTGCTGGAGCAAACTCTAAAAAGCTTATGAGATGTTCGCATATGGCATCTCAGCCAACCAGCATTTCTTTAAACTATTCATGGTTATCAAGGATTCATTTGTTCCATATTCTTACTGTCCTGATTTCCTCCCTTACAGTGATCCTATTGTCGCAGTCCCCCCCCCAACCTCTTATCATTTTGATGGTAAAGATAATTATCAATAAATAGCTAGGGAACTCAGAGGCTGGTGCCTGGTGTGGGTCCGCTCTGTAAGCCCTGCATGCCAGTCCCCCGGGCCCCGCTTTTCTTTCTCTATACTTTGTCTCTGTGTCTTATTCCTTTTCTCAAGTCCCACAGGTGTGGAGGGGCAGGCCACCCCTTCATCTGGCGCCCAACGTGGGGCTTTTCTCTAAGGTGAAGGTACGCTGGAGCGTGGTCATTGAGGACAAGTCGACGAGAGACTCCCGAGTACGTCTACAGTCAGCCTTGCGGTAAGCTTGTGCGCTCGGAAGAACCTAGGGTAGCAATGGGGCAAACTAAAAGTAAATATGCCTCTTATTGCAGCTTTATAAAATTCTCTTAAAAGAGGGGAGTTAAAGTGTCTACCAAAATCTAATTATGCTCTTTTAAGCAGGCCACCCCTTCAGTTAAAGTGCATTTCTTATGGATAGCACACAGTTGGATTTGCTTTCTTATTCAATCCAACAATATATGTCATTTCACTGGAGCATTTGCTCCGTTTATTTTAACTGCAATTGCTTAAATGATTGAGTTAGGTCTACCATTTTGCTGTTTGTTCTCCATGTGTTCCATTCCTCTTTCATTCAACTTCTCTTTTCCTGCCTTCTTTTTGGTCTTTTTTAATTTTATTTTTCAGTGCTGGCCTACGGATTACTGTAGTCATTCTTAATTTATCACAGTCTATGTAGAATTAATATGGTATTTTACATAAAATATGAGAATCTTGTGACAACATAATCCACTTGTTATCTCTGTCCTTCATTTTCTTATTATACATTTTACATTTATAAATGTTATATATACCACAATAGAATGTTATTTTGCATTTCACAGTCATTTGTATTTTTAAAAAATTAAGAGAGAAGAAATACAGTATTTTATACATCTCCATGTATTTGCCATTTTTAGTACTCTCTGTGTTTCTGTCAAGTTAAGTTTTCACCTGGTATCATTTCCCTTTCAGCTAAAGAACTTCATTTAGCATTTATTTTAGTGTAGGTCTGCTGACAACAAATTTTCTTGGCCTCTATTTTATTTATCTTAAAATATTTTACATTGCCTCCATTTTGAAGGATATTTTGCTGGATATAGAATTCTGGGCTGACCTTTTTTCCAGCACTTTTAAGACATTATTCCATTGTCTTCTGGCCTTCTTTGTTTCTTTTGAAAAGTTAGCAAATTTTTGAATTATTTATCTCCTGTGTGTAATGTGTAGATAAATAATTCTATCTCCTGTGCAATCTCCTGTGTCATTATTCTCTGAATAGTCATAAGATTTTCTCTGTTTTGATTTTCATCAGTTTGACTATGGTGTGTCTAGGCATTCGTGTTTGGTTTTTGTTTTTGTTGTTGTTGTTGTATTTATACTGCTTGTAGCTCACTGTGTTCATTGAATCTGTAAACATATGTTTTAAATCAAATTTAGAAACTTTGGGCCATTATTTTCTCCAGTTTGTATTTACTTCATTCTCTGTCTCCTTTCTTTCTGAGGCTCTAATTATATACACATTTGACTGCTTGATATTGCTCCACAAGTCACTGAGGTTCTGTTCTTTCTAGTTCCCACATTGGATATTAATCTGTATTCAAATTTACTTACCCTTTCTTCTACCATCTCTAATCTGCTATTCAGCCCATCTTGTGGCTTATTTTTTATTTCTGATCTTCTTATCTTTTGCTTTTCATTTCTAGCACTTACATCTGCTCATTACTCATTTTCATTTCTCTGCAGAGTTCTCTATCTGCCCATTTCATATGACCATCTTTTTCCTTCAAGTCTTTGAACTTAATTGCCTTAGAGCCCTTATGTGCTTATTTCAAAACCGGGGTCATAATGGGGCCTATTTCTATTTGACTGCTTTTCCCTTGACCATGTGTCACATTTCTCTGTTTTTTCATCTGATTGATAATTCTTACTGTATATTAGACATTGTGGATGGTACGTTGTGGAGCCTCTGAAGCAAGCGGGGCTTTGTTCTAGCAGGCAGTTAAATTACTGGCTGATCAGCTTGAACTTGCAGAGGCTTCGTTTTCCATTTTGTTAATATGGCTCTATTTTGACTTTGTCTGTGGTCCAAAGCAAATCACTTAGTCCTGGAATATGGTCTTTACTCCAAGGTTTCAATGGAAAGCCTGTTTACCAAGCTCCTGTGACTTGGCAGTAGCTGAGGAATGTGCTGCATTCTTTTAGTTTTTCATCTATTGCTTTTCACAGAGCTTCTTAGAATCTTCCCCCATGCAAGCACACATCTAAAATTAGCCAGTGATTTGAAGGTGAGCTGGAATTTGAAGCCAGGCAACCTGACTTGTGGCCTCCATGTGCTTAACTACCAGTAACCACTAAGTTCTTCAGAGGAAAGGTAAAATGAACCCATCCTCTTGCCCAAAAGAACACCTAAATTTGTTCATTCTAAACATCAAATTTTGTTGACATTTGACATTGTCAAGTAACAGACAGAAGCACATAAGTATAAAAATATTAGTGTTTTGTAAGCATCCACATATCCCAGACTGTTCCATACATCACTATGTATTAAGTCATTCAGTCCTTACAACAACTCTATGAGGTAGGCATTATCATTATGCCCATTTTTCTGATAAGAAAACTAAGGCACAAGTCATTTTAGTAATTTTCTTGGTTGCAGTGCAATGATAGGATCTCACACAGTCTGGCTCCAGAGCCTCCAAGTTTCAAAACTGCATTATACGGCTGCTCACTGAAGTAGGGCTGAGTTAAGTATCCGTTTTCCGACCCACCAAACAGTTTAGTAGCTCCTGGTGTGAATCTAGGACAGAGCAAGGATGTGATCTTTCTGTTCTCACTCTAGGAAAGTCTTTGTTCCTGCTGCTGAGAGATTTTGTCTTGATACCAGAGAAGTGATCTTTGCGTCTATTAGAATGATCACAAACTGGCATTGTGTGGACCGCAAAATGCTGGGTGTCAAATTAATAAAATGTGGAGCACCACATTCACCCACCTGGGCCACTTCATGTCAGAGTGCCTGACACACACCTCATTAAGCTTCACCTTTCTTGTGTATATAACTGATTAATGAAAGACCCAGAGGTCTCAGGAGTGGGAGCCATTCAATTAAAAATTGTGTGCAGTGAGGCCACCGTGTCCCAGTGTGACTGACAGAGCAGCTATCTGCATTGCAAAGAAGTATTTGATTTTAATTAACCACAGGCAAGGGGGACAGGATGCCCGTGCTGGTACATTGGCGGCAGGAAGCTGGAGTGCCTGACTGTGCCGTGTGAGCCGCAGAACACGGGTCGTGGCTCGAGGGCAGCAAAATACGGTTCGTGGCATTTGCGGGAGAAGGAGAAATAACAGAAGGGCCTGATTCCTCATGGAGTCTTCCTAGAGAGAAGTCCTGTTACCAAGTTAATCTCGAGAGGCTAAATCATGAAACTACTGGGAAATACGCGTCATTTCTCACTTCAGGCAGGTCGCATTCGCCTCACTCACAGCACCGAGCAAGCACGCAGGGAAAATGAGTTTCTGATTTGTTGCACAACCGTAAATTCAAATCCATTTTGTGATCATTGCGTTTGGAGGATTTATTTTACACACAGTAACTAATAGAATAATGAGTGAGGGGTGATGGGAAGCATTTCCTTTTTAAGAAATGCATTTACAAGTAAATGACTATTATTTCAGATTCCCTATACTACTAAAGCTATACATAGAAAAGAATATACATATCTTGGAAATATAAGGAATATTTGTCTAACCAATTAATAAATATTTGACAAATGATGAACATGCAATAAGCATTTCACAGGTAAAAGAATGTATAAGGCAGGGCTGTTGCCTATCACCCACCCCAGTCTCCTTGAGTCTGTATAACAGTAAATCAGGGCACAGAGGAGCGGGAATGGCTTTTTCTGACCTCTGCCCTGAAGTCAGCCACACGCTAAGGCGTTTTACACATACTTTCTCTTTTAATTGTATCAAAGCTCTGATGAGGTAGGAATTAACATCCCCATTTTACAGATGAGAAAACTGACACTCAGAGTGCTGAATTTCAACAAAAATGCAAAAGAACCAGAGGACTGACCTCTGGATTTCAGTCCAGGTTGGGCCCCAAGACCATCGCATGGCCCCCCCAGCTGGCCTCTGGGGAAGCCTGGGCTCCGCATGCCCCTCCCTGTGGCAGGCTGTGCCCTCCACAAGACACAGGGATAAGGCTTCTCCTGGGCCAGCGAGTCTGCTGGGAATATCCCAGTGTGAGACAGTTAAGCAACTGAAGGCCATTCTGCTTCTTCCTGCATCCCCATTGCCAGTGAGGCTGCCCCCACCCTCCAGACCTCTCATTAGAGAGGCAAGGGGAGGCCAGGGCAGGGCGCAGGGTAGGAGGCTGGACCAGAGGACGCTTCAGTGGCCCCCTTGGTCCTGGGCAAGGGTCCTCTCTGCCCCCGGAGGTTCGTAGGTTCTGCTTTCCTGCCCTCTGCTTGGTGACCTGGCCCCTGAGGGCTGAGTTAGAGTGAGGACCTGGGAGAATGAGGCCGAGGCAGTGTCCACTGTAGAACACGTGGCCCATAGGGGTCTGCAGCCTCTGGACAAAAGGGACCCTCAATGCCCTTGTGCCCCTGTACCACCCACCCAGCTCAGTACCACCACCCGGCTCCTCGGTGGGCTCACAGCCAGCAGCCTATGGCGGCACACCAAGGGCTCTTGCCCAGATGTGGTGTGTGGTGGTGTGGACGGCGAGTCCAGGTGTCCGCAGGGGCGCCTGGCCAGTTTCTGTAGCTCATAGAAGGAATGTTCCTCATAGTAGAAGACTTCTCTTCCTGATTAATAACCCAGACAAAGACATTGCTGCTATTTGTGGATGATTGTATTTAAAAACACACACACACACACACACAGATGTACAATTAGTGTAGTAAATATGTTAGTCTCATTTTACAAGGTAGATATCAGTAAGGACGATGCAAGGCCTACACCTGGCCACCAAAACAGGGCTGATCAAAAAGGAGGGGGAGAGGAAAGAGAGGAGCAAGGACGGGGGAGAGGGACGCAGGATTTAGCGATTCCGGTGCAGCCTCAGGTGTGGCCGTGGTGGGAGGCCAGTGCCCTGAGTCTTGAGCGCGTCATCCATGAAGAGGCCAGACTCCCCTTCAACTGTGTGCGGAGGCAGCTGCAGGCTGAGGAGGGGCGTGCACATAGGCTTCAGAACCTTTTGTTCTTTACATAGACTTTACTTTTCAGAGCAGCTTTCAGTTCCTGGCGAAAGGGAGGAGAAAGTGCAGACAGCTCCCACATAACCTGTTCTCACATAGGCAGGACCTCCCCACTCTCCACGCCCCACAGTGGGCCACACCCACCATGTGCTACAGTAAGGAACCCAGACAGACACCTCACTAGCGCCCAGAGTCCGTCAAAACCGCTGTCGGTGGGGGTGCAGGCCTCTGTACGGCCAGTGAGGCCTCTGCCGTTGTTTCCACTGCCTGGAACATCGGCGTCAGTCCTGGGAGGCCACGTCAAACCAGACACCGGGGAGGGGCCCAGGTGGGGAGGGAGACCTAGACCCCCACACATAGGAAACTTCTCGGAATTTAGACACATGCATCCGCAAAGAAAGGAGAAAAAAGAACACGAAAGAAAGGCCCCTAGACCACGGTGGGCCATGTAGCCGGGTCCAGCTGTGTCAGAGGCTGCCGTGGGAAAGGATTCCCAGGAGGAAGGAAACGAGGGCCAGGCTTCTCCAGGACCCGGGATGCACATCCCACTCCACCTGTCCAGTGACGACAGGGAGCACCCCACGGCGGGAGGGCGCCAGGCTGTGGAGGCCCCGGGCGCTGTGTGTCAGTCAGGTGTGGAAACACACTCTGCAGGCTGTCAACCACCAAAACCACAGAGTGGCACCCGCAGGTGTTCTGTATCGGGGCAGTGGGGACAATGTCGGACCAGGGTTTGAGGCCACAAGCATTCAAAATGTTTAGGCAACCCGGAAACACTCGGGGTGGAGGCGATGGAGGTGCCTTGGGAAGTTGAGAATGGCTTTGCACACAGGTTTCTCCAAGCTGGCCAGAGTCCGTGTCACCTGGCGGGAATTCATTGGCCCTAGTGTGGTGGGCAGAGGGCTGGGGAGGAGACAGGGCTTCAAGAGTTAAGTTCAGGTGGTTTGCAAGCCTGACGCCCCCCACTATCCAACACCTTCCCCTTGAACACAGTCTGGAGAAGCACTAATTGCATCGACATGTTCCTGTTACTAGCACCAGCCTGCCCCGACACACATGCACACTAACACACTTATGCACACTAACATACACTCACACAAACACGCACACACTAACATACACGCACACGCGTGCACACTAACACGCACACATGTGCACACTAACACGCTCATACGCACTAACATGCACATGCACATGCACACACACTCATACACACACTCACATACACTGACACACACATTGACCACATATACACACACATACATGCATGTCCTGTCCTAGTTACTCTGCCCAGTCTCTCCTGTGAGCCCCTGCATCCCAGCTCCTCTCTGGTGCTTTGCTCTGCCTCAGTTTACCTCCCATCCCACCCCGGGTCAGCCCAGCCAGGCTTCTCTTTCTAGTGTACCTCTGCCCTTCTTTTGATGATCATTTATGGTTTATGTCCAGCTAATTGCAGTGAGGACTTGAAGTAACCTCTGCAAGAACATAAAAGGTATTACAAGGAAATATAAACTTAAAATGTTGTTTTTCAATGGTGGAAATGCAGGCCAAAATGTCATATGAACTATTTAAACAGAATCCAAGTGACCACAGTATGGGAAAGTGAACCCCCTCCCCCTGCAAATAAGCCTTACTCCCCTGCACCCTCCCTAACCCCGCAGCACCTCACTCAGCGTCACCCATTCAGACACAGGCAGCTGCAGCCTCCACAGGCAGGGTCAATGTCTCCCAACTCCCAGACACCCCGGCCTCCTACCAAAGAGCTCTCAGATGCACCGTAAATACGTGTGGGATGAATGAATGAGTGAATGAGTTTCAGCTGAGACACAGCAGCTGGAAAAAAAAAAGTAGCTGTTTTTTTCCTGCAGTTCTCCTTGGC
>NW_016809768.1:1609025-1639311 GCF_001698545.2 Rhinopithecus bieti
CCGCAAAGAAAGGAGAAAAAAGAACACGAAAGAAAGGCCCCTAGACCACGGTGGGCCATGTAGCCGGGTCCAGCTGTGTCAGAGGCTGCCGTGGGAAAGGATTCCCAGGAGGAAGGAAACGAGGGCCAGGCTTCTCCAGGACCCGGGATGCACATCCCACTCCACCTGTCCAGTGACGACAGGGAGCACCCCACGGCGGGAGGGCGCCAGGCTGTGGAGGCCCCGGGCGCTGTGTGTCAGTCAGGTGTGGAAACACACTCTGCAGGCTGTCAACCACCAAAACCACAGAGTGGCACCCGCAGGTGTTCTGTATCGGGGCAGTGGGGACAATGTCGGACCAGGGTTTGAGGCCACAAGCATTCAAAATGTTTAGGCAACCCGGAAACACTCGGGGTGGAGGCGATGGAGGTGCCTTGGGAAGTTGAGAATGGCTTTGCACACAGGTTTCTCCAAGCTGGCCAGAGTCCGTGTCACCTGGCGGGAATTCATTGGCCCTAGTGTGGTGGGCAGAGGGCTGGGGAGGAGACAGGGCTTCAAGAGTTAAGTTCAGGTGGTTTGCAAGCCTGACGCCCCCCACTATCCAACACCTTCCCCTTGAACACAGTCTGGAGAAGCACTAATTGCATCGACATGTTCCTGTTACTAGCACCAGCCTGCCCCCGACACACATGCACACTAACACACTTATGCACACTAACATACACTCACACAAACACGCACACACTAACATACACGCACACGCGTGCACACTAACACGCACACATGTGCACACTAACACGCTCATACGCACTAACATGCACATGCACATGCACACACACTCATACACACACTCACATACACTGACACACACATTGACCACATATACACACACATACATGCATGTCCTGTCCTAGTTACTCTGCCCAGTCTCTCCTGTGAGCCCCTGCATCCCAGCTCCTCTCTGGTGCTTTGCTCTGCCTCAGTTTACCTCCCATCCCACCCCGGGTCAGCCCAGCCAGGCTTCTCTTTCTAGTGTACCTCTGCCCTTCTTTTGATGATCATTTATGGTTTATGTCCAGCTAATTGCAGTGAGGACTTGAAGTAACCTCTGCAAGAACATAAAAGGTATTACAAGGAAATATAAACTTAAAATGTTGTTTTCAATGGTGGAAATGCAGGCCAAAATGTCATATGAACTATTTAAACAGAATCCAAGTGACCACAGTATGGGAAAGTGAACCCCTCCCCTGCAAATAAGCCTTACTCCCCTGCACCCTCCCTAACCCCGCAGCACCTCACTCAGCGTCACCCATTCAGACACAGGCAGCTGCAGCCTCCACAGGCAGGGTCAATGTCTCCCAACTCCCAGACACCCCGGCCTCCTACCAAAGAGCTCTCAGATGCACCGTAAATACGTGTGGGATGAATGAATGAGTGAATGAGTTTCAGCTGAGACACAGCAGCTGGAAAAAAAAAAGTAGCTGTTTTTTTCCTGCAGTTCTCCTTGGCAAGCAAAATAGGATCCTTTGAGAGAGAACCTCCAAAATGTCCAGGGGTCATCTGGGCAGAGCATCTTCATAACCTATGCGTGCCGAAACACAAACAGGTTTTAATTGTTGAGCTATTATCCCCTGAGAATCTAATTCTGATGGTGAAAGTTCGACAGTGTTTCTTTGGAAAATACAAAAGATCAATCCCATAAAATGCATGTGGATGGAGACGTCTTTAGTTGTTTGCTAGAACTTGCTAGCATTTGAAAAAGCACACGGTGGAGATTTGTCTTTATTTCATAATTGACACAAAACAAAAACCCTCTAGTGATATTTGATAGGAGCGAAGAGCCCTCTACTGGCAGGTGAAGTGAATTATCTGACAGAACTCTGGAAAGTTCAATTATGAATTAATTAATGTAATTGTCCATGACCTCAAACTATCTGTGGGTAATTTAAATGAAGCCTTTTCATAGCTAAATGAAAATTAGAAAAGCAAAGCATACCATTTTTCATTAGCAAATTGGCAGAGAGTTTTTTATTATTAATCCTTGTTGAGGAGAGGAGTGTGGAGAGCCAAAGCCCTCATTTATTCCTGGGGACAGTGTAAACAGATGGAACCCCCAGGAGGGCAGTGCAAGAGCACGCGTAAAAATGACATGCACAGAACGTCCGGGCGCCTCCACCTGGAAGCCTCTCCCGGCAGTCATTCTAAGGAAATTCTCAGCCAGGTGCCCTAAATAAGTACTATTTGGAGTAGTAAAAGATGAAAACCATCTATACATTCAAAACAGGGGATTAATTAGAACCCTAATCCTGGTGCTTCCTGTTAAAATTGATAATGGAGAAATAACTTTCATATGACATGAACAAAGCAGCCCATAAAGCAGTATGTGTTGAACAAGATCCCATTTTCGTAAAGGATCTGTAAGGACAGGAAATGTTCGACGGTTGATTCTAGGTGGAGGGAGAAAAGGTGTTGTTTATGCCATTCTGTATATTCTGAGATTTTTACTAAAGAACACTGCTTTTCCGCAAACTGTAAGAGCAGATCTTATTCCCAGCAGAGGTGCCTGCAAACATTTCCTGTGTGGCCTGCACACTTTCTGCAGCAGCAGCCACCCTGCCCTCTGGTGTCTGTGGTGCAAGGAAGATGAGCCCTTCTCCTCCCAGCCCATCCTCCTGCCTTCTGTCCCTAGCCCGTGCTATCCCCAAACATTTCCTGGGCACTGACTACCCCAGTGCCACATCCTCCCCAGGCTCACTGTCTGCCCGTCTTTCTGCAGGAGCTCTCCCTGTCACCTGGCTCTGTTCCCTCCACTCCCTGACAAGGCCACCACTGACCTCCTCATTACCAAACTCTCTGGCCAGCACGGGCCACCGTTGGCCACCCCACCACCACCACCCTGCTCGTTGGCGCCCTGGTTTCGAGGCTGGCTATCCCTCCAGACCCATCCCTTCTCTCCACAGCTGCTGCCCCTTGGCAGCCCAGACCTCCTCTTCTACCATCGTCTTCCCTGCGTGGCCCCAGGCTCTCTGCCACCCTCTCCCGGCCTCATCCACTGTCCCCCTTTATTCGGGAATTCTTTCCATTCACTCTTGAGGCGTCCACTGCTGCTGGTTTGCTGTGGCCTCGGAGGCCTTTCCTGCCCTTGCCTCTCTCCTCTCTGGCCCCAGCACCCCTCCCTGCCTGCCCTGCTGTGTGGGGGCTCATGGCAGCCGACACTGACCTCCTCATTACCATCCTCTGGGCATCTAGCATCGAGCCCCCTCCCGCAACCCACAACCCACTGTTATCAAGTCTGGCCAGTCCTGCCCTCCCCATCCTGCCCTGCCTATCCCCCGCTGTGGGCTCTCATCTTCTCCCTGCAGCAGCCCCTCAGCACCTCCGTGCCTGGGAGGTGTCCTCACTGTGCCACCGCCCACACCTGCCTGCTCCCCAAGGCCGGCACAGCTCCCACCACATCCTCCTCTACACACTCCCCAGAGGCACATCCTCCTCCACACACTGCCCAGAGGGATTTTTCTGTAACATAAAAAGGATCAAAGTTCTTGATTTAAGTCTTTTCCATGCCTTCCACAGCCTCTAGGATACAAGCAACCTCTGTAGCACGGTCACGCACTTTTCTGACCCCTTTCAGAAGTGCCAGGCGCTCCCCATGTGCCCCAAGTGAGGACACCTCACCCTGTGCCCTGGCTCCTGGCCCGAGCAGGGTGCTTCCCGTGGCCCCCCCCCCCCCCCCCTTCAGACCATCTGATCTTCTGGAGACCTTGGAAGGCCTGTCTGCTTTAACCGCTATCTGCGGTCTCCATTCCTAGTTCCCCCCACCTGCCCACTTCTCCCTCTTTCTGTCGTTGGTGGCCCTCACTGACATCCTGATTTCCTTGGAACACCCTCAACCTCAGGTCTGCTCTCCCCTACCACAGGTGGGCTCCTGGAGGTCAGGGACCCTGCGTTATTACTCTTTGTGACCCTGGCACCTAGCACAGTGCCTGGCACATCAAAGCTCTTCTGTAAACGTCTTATAAAGGAAGAAATGAAAGAACAGCCTTCATTCTACATTCAGGGCCAAACCTAGCAAAACCTGTCCTTCTTCCCCATGGCAGTCTTTCACGCATTTGAAAACAGCAAACTGACCTGCCTCCAGTCTTCTCTTCTCCAAGACAAGCAGCCTCTGTCCCATTCATCCCTCCTGGACAAAGCAGCTTCCACTTGACACTGCCTCAGTTTCCATGCCTGTCTTCTCTGTGGTCAGACCTGAACATGGTCACCAGGGGTCCCATGACCAGCAGGCCCCTCAGCTTCCCCAGGGGAAGGTCAGGAAAGCCAGAGATCTGAGCTCTGGAGGGCAAGACAGTGATGGCTTTAGGATTCTTCCTGCTGGGATGAAAGATGGTAGTGGATGATACAGGTCAAGGGTAGAGAGACACTTTGGAATAGGCATCCCATCTCCCCTGGCAATGTGGCGGCCACCTGGCCCATGCAAGGCCTTATGGGTGCTGGGCAGACCCAGATCCCACTCCCACCTCCAGCACTTACCAGTTGCTGAGCCAGCACATGACTCACCCCTCACCTGGCTCTGCCTCAGCATCCTCATCTGTGAAAGGGCAGAGCCGCGGGGTGTGGTTGGCACACATGGAGCATGTATCCAGCGAGGATAGAAATGGTGTCCTGGACGCCAGAGCACTTTGCAAACAAGTGTTAGTTGTACTGTTATCATCATCCAAGAACACCCTTGGAAAGCATTTTCTGTTTTGTTTGGTAATAATTGAGCCCTTCCAAACCACATCACTCCAGAGTGCCCCATACAACCTGTGTGTCCCCAAAGCTGGTGAACTAGGGAAAGGAATTCCTTCACAGGTGTGTGTTAAAAATACAGGAAGCATGGAATTCCCCCATGAGTTCTGAAGGAGCTCCAACTTAAAGGAACAATCACTGACGTCACAGTCAACAGAACGGTGCCACCGTTTTCAGAACAACTGGTTTAGAATCAGATGCTGGAAACAAGACTGTGAGTCTCACCATCATTCCAAGTTAGTACAATTCCTGTTTCAAGGCTGCACAGCTTCGTTTGTTAAGAGCAGAAAGAGAAAAGTTAACGCTGAAATTCTTGGTGTTCACATCTACATTTCCCATCTGGGTTGAGAAAATAAAGATCCCAATAGGAACTATGGAAAACCCGTTGCTTGCCACGTGGACATCGTGCGAAGTAATCCACAGCAGCCACGAGTGCAGTCAGCTAAGACGAGAGACGGTTGTTTTTGCTTTTGTTTTTAACTTTTATTTCGGGGGTATGTGTGCAGGTTTGCTACATAGGTAAACTTGTGTCACAGGGGTTTGTTGTATAGATTATTTCATCACCCAGGCATTAAGCCCAGTACCCAGTAATGATTTTTTCCACTCCTTTTCCTCCTCCAAACCTTCACCCTCAAGGGAACCTGTTGTTCCCTTCTTTTTGTCCATGTGTTCGCACTGTTTAGCTCCCACTTATAAGTGAGAATAAGTGGTATTTGGTTTTCTGTTCCTGCATTAGCTTGCTAAGGATAATGGCCTCCAGCTCTATCCATGTTCTTGCAAAAGACATGGTCTCGTTCTTTTTTTATGGCTGCATAGTATTCCATGGTGTATACGTACATTTTCTTTATCCAATCTGAAGAGACAGTTGTTGATGTGAAGATGATTTCTCCATTGATTTCAATTCTAAAACTAAGATTCTTAAGAGGTACTGAAAAAAATAAGGTCTTGCCTTTGTTATTACAAATTATCTTTTCTCTAAGAAGTGTAAACCTTTTTACATACGTCTCATGTTCTTATTTACTTTTGGGCTGAAAGTAGGGAAGCTTTTGACTTAAAATAGCTGTAAGGGAACAACGGCCCCTTGGAGCTTGCCCCCTCCTCGCTTTTCAGCTCCGTCCCTTGGCAGCAGTGCCCAGGCCATGTTGGAAGGAAATCGGGGGCTTGCACCAAGGAGCTGAGAGAATGGAAGACTTGGAGTTGAAAGGGATTAGGAAGTGCCATGAATAGACTGTGGGGCTGTTAGGCGTGGGGAATGAGACAAGGGTGGATACCCAGGCCTCTGGCTTGGGTAAGAGCAGAGTCACACAGGGAACCGGCAGGAGGCAGGATGGAGGGAGGGGAAGGTGGCCTTCTGAGGCTTCCCATTCCATGTGGGAATGGGAAACTCTGGCTGGAGCTCTGGATGTGCATTTGGGTGTGGTCAGCACGTAGACACCAACTGAAGCTACCAGAGTGGATGAGATCAGCCCTCAAGGTGGTATTGAGGGAGCGCAGAGAAACCAGGGCAGGGTCTTTGGGCACCTGTGCCTAAGCCTGCGCATAATAGACATCTCTGCTTCCGGGTGGGGCTTCCTGACCGTGGCTGCTCTTCAGCATCATCTGGGGAGCTTTAAAACCTGCGGACGCCGGACGACACCCCAGTCACACCAGAATCTCCAGGGCTGGGACCTAGGTCGTATTTTCCAAAGCTCCCCGGGTGAGCCCAGTGAGAAGCACTGAACTGTCAGTGAAAGAAAGAGGCTTCCCTCTCCAGCTCGTGCTCCGTCCCTCCTCTCTTACCTGCTACTGTGAGACTCCGCACACAGGGATCTCTTTTCTCCAACTTTCAAGCACATGTTGTTGTCAACACCACCTGGTGCTGTTGCTCCTGACTGGGTGCACTTCCCGGTTGGAGTGACCCTGTTCGGACAGGACCCATCCCGTTCCTCTTCCTGCCCTTGCTGCTCTAACGGAGGGTATGGTGCCCAGCCGGGATCAGTATAGATCAGTTCAGTGTACAGTGTCGAGCTCCATTTCCAAAGGCCCTTGAGCACGCCCTGCATTTTCTCCTGGATTTCCCTCCTGCCGCGACTTTCTCCTGCACACTGACCAGAACTCAGAGGCCCCTTCGAATCTACATTTTATGCAAAAGTTTTCTTTGTAGAAGCACAGAATGTTTAAGCTGGAGAATCACGTAATACTTTGCTGTGATCTACCAGAGAGCTGATTTTATTAAGCTTTTTTAAAAAAAAATCAAAGATGAAGAGAGAAGAGGAGAGAGTTCCTTTTTCCTGTAGCATTTTGTCTGTTTCATTGATGAAAGCTCGGGGGCAAAGCACCCGGCTTGGTGTTTCTCCTCATCAGCTAGTCTTCTCGGCTAGGCTTTGAAATAGACTCACTTCTCAAGTCCACTGGCAGGTGCTACAGGTAATAACCTATGCATTGATTTGAGATTTCAGATTTTGATTTTGTTTTTTTTTTTGCCATAAGTTATTAGGGTACAGGTGGTATTTGGTTACACGAGTAAGTTCTTTAGTGGTGATTTGTGAGATTTTGGTGCACCCATCACCTGAGCAGTATACACTGCACCCTATTTGTAGTCTTTTATCCCTCACCCCCCTCCCACTCTTCCCCACAGGTTCCCAAAGTCCATTGTGTCATTCTTATGCCTTCGCGTCCTAGTGAGAATATATGATGTTAGGTTTTCCATTCCTGAGTTACTTCACTTAGAAAATAGTCTCCAGTCTCATCCAGGTCATTGCAAATGCTGTTAATTCATTTCTTTTTATGGCTGAGTAGTATTCCATTGCATATACATACCACAGTTTTTTATCCACTCATTAATTGATGGGCATTTGGGTTGGTTCCACAATTTTGCAATTGTGAATTGTGCTGCATGTGCAAGTATAAACACGCGTGTGCAAGTATCATTTTCATATCTTTTCCTCTGGGTAGATACAGTAGTGGGATTGCCGGATCAAATGGTAGTTCTACTTTTACTTCTTTATAGAATCTTCACACTGTTTTCCATAGCGGCTATACAAGTTTACATTCCCACCAGCAGTGTAAAAATGTTCCCTGATCACGCCAAAAAATAAAATCCTAGTGGCAAGGCCAAAATAAAGTGCCCACAAATGCAAGTCACCCCTACATTCAGCAGAAAGAAGGGTAGGAGGTCTGGTGCTCTAGGTTGCAGTCAGCCAAGATCGCACCCCTGCACTCCAGCCTGAGTTTTATACCTTGGCATGTTTCTGGGGTCTTGCGTCCCTTCTCCCCTGATTCTTCCCTTGGGGTGTGCTGTCCGCATGCACAGTGGCCTGCCAGCACTTAGGAGGGAACATACACAGTGTATTTACTGGTATCTGACGTAGAAGTGATGGCCCATGAAGGAAGAGGGCGAGGCCTCTGGGATTTAAAGATGAGGGTTTGGGTTTTGTTAGCAGCAAAACATATCCAAGTCATGCGGCACCAAAGTATGTTAGCAGTGGCAAATCCATACGGGCCTGCAGCAACCTCAGTTCTTGCCTCCTCAGAAGAAAGAATTGGACCAAGGAGGCAGAAGGAGAGACCAGGCTCGGCAGGTTTTAGAGCAGGAGGGAAAGTTTATTAGAAAGCTTTAGAGCAGGAAGGAAAGGAAGGAAAGGATACTTGGAAGAGCGCGGGGTGGGTGACTTGAAAGACAGGTGCACTGGCCGGGCGCGGTGGCTCACGCCTGGAATCCCCGCACTTTGGGAGGCCGAGGCAGACAGATCACTTGAGGTCACGAGTTCAAGACCAGCCTGGCCAACGTGGTGAAACTCTCTCTCTCTACTAAAAATACAAAAATTAGCCAGGCATGGTGGCACGCCCCTGTAAACCCAGCTACTTGGAAGGCTGAGGCAGGAGAATCGCTTGAGCCCTGGAGGCAGAGGCTGCAGTCAGCCAAGATCGCGCCACTGCCCTCCAGCCTGGGTTTTATATGTTGGCATGCTTCTGGGGTCTTTCGTCCCTTCTCCCCTGATTCTTCCCTTGGGGTGTGCTGTCCGCGTGCACAGTGGTTGGGAGGGAGCATGCACAGTGTGTTTACTGGAGTTGTGCGCACGCTCACTTGAGACGTTCTTCCCTTACCAGTCGAATGTCCCTGGAAGGTCCTAGACCAGTTAAACACCACCATTTTGCCTCTTAGTGCGCATGCTTGAGCCCACTCGCCCAACCCCTCAGATCTTACTGGGAAGCTGCTGATCGCCAGCTTCCGGTGTTTCTGTTTATCGGGAGACTGCCTTTTCCCAGTGCCGGCTGTGACCAATGATTATTATAGAGACAGTAAACAACCTCCTGCCCATCATGGGATGGTCACCTGACGTTGCTGGTGTGTGTATATATTGGAAGGAGCCCTCTCCTGCTCTGCTTATGCCCGACTAGCTCCCCACTGTAACATGACCACCTACTCGTCTCTGGGGCCTCAGTTCTCAGTTCCAAAGCAGAGGTCCTAGGGCTGGCCCCACATTCATGGTGAGAGTAGATGAGGGAACCCATGGAGGCTGCCTCAGCTGCCAGCACAGACTCTAGCCCCCAGCCTGGGCTCCAGTCCTGCTTCTGCCACGCTGGACCTGTGTGACCAGGGCCGTCACTTAATGTCTGCAAGCCTCGGTTTCCTCGTCTGCAAACAGGGATGATACCAATGGTTCCTGCTTTGTAGGGTTCGGATGAGATAAGCAGTTTATTCCACGTGTGCGAAGGCCTCCAGGAGGAGGCAGTGCCAGGTGTGTGCTGGCTCTGGCCATGTGTGATGCTGGGCACATGGGTGGCTGATGCCTGGCACACGTCTGCCAGCTCACTCACTGCAGATATCACACCACATCGGCTCAGGGATCAGGATTAAAATTTGGGATTCTGAGTTCCTAAATTCTGTGACTCTGGGACTGCAAAACAACACCTACCAAATGGTGCTTGGCTGGCACTCTTTTCTCTCTGAATGTCCGTGTGTGCTGGGGCCTGGGAATGCCGCCGGCCCAGGCGTTGGGCCAGCGCAAGGATCCAGTACAATCAGTGCCCACTTCTGCCTTTGAAGGTGCATAATCTGCTTTATAGCCCCGACTTGCCACTTCGTCCATAATGACGGGGAGGCAGACACTGTGGAGTGTCCCTAGTGATTTTTCCAGCATTCGTTGAATGACTGTCTTGGTTTAAAATCATGCCCGCTGCCTTAATGATGTTTTAAGAAATACAAAAATAGGAGTACATAATGCTGTATTCACCACGGCTTTTATCTGTCACAATTTCGCACAAAGCACAAATTGTTGCAAAAATACCTGAACTTCGCTATCATGGGGGTGCTTTGAAGAGATTGTTAGGTGTACAGCAATTATTCACGGGCCCACGGTAAGTCCCATCCCAGCTCTGTCGCGAGGCCCTGCTTGTCCAGAGGGGCTCAGAGCCACCTTTCAGGGGGAGCCTGGGCCACAAAGACACAGCCAAACAGAGATGAACAAATAGCCTCATGGGGGCCCGAGTGCTGAAACGGGTTTTCTCATGGTAAGCAAACTTGAATAAACCTGGGAACGGCCAGAGGCGGTAATTAAAACTCGTGGCCCAGTTCTCCATTCATTTTCAGCAGAAAACTGTGGGTTTCTTTCAAGCCAAACTGAGAGGATGTTGGGGTCCTAGAGCAGAATGTTTGTCCTCAAGCTTGTGCTGCCTGTCAGAACAGGACTGAGAGAGGAGGGGGTTAGGGGAGGGAGGGGGACTTCTCCTGCTGTGAAGGAGGGGACGTGGTGGGGCAGGTTTGGAGCTGCAGAACATTCCTGTGCCTGTGCAGCAGAGCTGAGGAGCCGGACAGGGAGCGCCTCGCCCTGCTCCTGGGAGAGCAGATGCACACCTGAGGAGGAAGTGCCATTACAACCAGCGCTCTGCACAACCCCAGAAGGGAAGGGCAGGTTTGCAGCCCCAGCGCTCTGGGCACACTCATGAGGGAAGGCAGGTTTGCAGCCAGCGGCTCCTGCACACCCCAGAGGTGAAGCAGGTTTGCAAGCCAGCCGGCTCTGGCACACCCCGAGGGAAGGGCCCAGGTTTTGCAGCGCAGCGGCTCCGCACACCCAGAGGGAAGAGGTTGGCCCAGCCAGGGCTGGCACACGCCAGAAGGAAGTGCATTTAACAAGCAGGGGCCCCTCCTGCCACACCCCAGAAAAGGAAGTGCATTTACAAGCAGCGGCGCTGCACACCCCCAGAAGGAAGTGCATTTACAAGCAGGGCTCTGCACACCTGAGAGGGAAGCACATTTACAAGCAGGGCCCTGCCTTTTCCTCTGCAGGTGGCTCGACAGCTCCAGCCCTCCGTGGTGTGGATTGAAGACACAGAAAAAACCTTCTACAAAAAAGTTCCCAATGCAGAAAAGACGGTGAGGACTTTCTCATGCCTTACTTTGGCCTTTTCTTTCCTCCAAAGGAGGCCCTTACCAGGGCCTACCTCTACTTTTCGAGAAGGTCTTGCCTTTTCAAGCAAGTAAGGAAACACAGAGGCTGTCTGTAGTGGTCTCTGTCTGTCTGTCCTCTCTGTATTTGAAAGGGTTCTGTGGTCTGACTTTATGAGGCATAGTTTGGAAGGAAAGGAAAGAAAGTGTGGAAGAAAGGGGAGAGGGATTTTCCACCCAAACATACGATTCAGAGGTAACGAACAATTTAGAGAACTCTGCTCAGTTAAAGCAAATGGCACACATAGGAGTTATTATTAGGATTTCCTATTGTTCATCATCATAAATAGCAAAAGGCCCAAAATTTATGAACAAAGACCCTCAACAGAACTGCTAAGTGCACAGCATTCGGGGCCTCCAGGGGGTCCTGTTTCAATTGCTTCCTTCCTTCTTTTCTCTCCTTTCAATGGTCCCCCCCACCCGCCACTTCCCCCCACAAATCACCAGCAAATTTCCCACAAGTTAAAAAAAAATGTGCAGATACACGAGATTGTTATTCCACATCAATTTGCACCAAAGCAAATAGTGGTTAACTGTGAATTTCTGATTAAATTCATAAGGATTTTAATCACTTTTGATCCTTATGTATTATACATCACTTTTCGTAGGTAGAGATGATTTGGATAAAGAGTGGAAGCTCAATCTTTTCTTCCCCAAATGAGCCTTGATTGCTCTGTCATTTCAGAAAGTCTTCAGAGAACTCGTTTATTATTTAATCTGGGGTTCTACTAGTTCGCTCCCTCTGCTGGCGAAGTTGCTGCATTGCATAAAAATTTGAAAAGGTCCACAAGTAGTTATGCGAAATGGATGGCAGGAATGACGGGGCTCTCCACCAGGTCCCACGTCTAAGAGAAATGCAGGGCAGTGTTTCATCCCAGGTGTCACACACCTGGAGTTATTAGAAACCTGGCTCATTCATGGGCAGGGGCTACTCCCTCTCCCACCAGACACCAGACATCAGCCTGGGGAATGGAAGACACTGGCCTGGAACTCAGACCAGCCATGCACAGCATTCACACAACTGGCTGTGTGTCCTTAAACAAGTAACTTAACCTCTCTGAGCCTCCGCTTCCTTTACTATTAAATGAAAGCATTTTAGCCTGCGCGGACTCCGAGTTCATGCAGCCCCCTGCATTCTCCCACAGTGCCCTGGGCTTGCCATCAGTGCCTGCGACTGTCTGCTCACTGCACGCCTGAATCTCGGAGAGCAAGGGGAATGGGAATGTTCCTCCTGAGAGAGCCAGAGGAGCACTGGGGAAGGAGCACTGAGAGGGGGCCTTTGAGAGAAAGCTGGAGGCAGGGAATGAAATATAGGCCTTGTAGACACCCTCGCATAAAGGGAGTGGATGTGAGGGGAAGGAGGCCCACTGAGGAGGGAACGGAAAGCCATGAAGCAGCAGCCGAGCCTGCAGAACCCTGCCCTGAATCAGCCCTTTTGCTGCTGACACAAAGCGAACCTCTCAGCACTGTCCCTGATTCGCGCAAACCCTGCCCATGCCTCGCTTTGTCCCTGTAGGAAATGAAGGCCACTGGAGGCATGGTCTTTGTTGTGGACGAATTGGACATTTTCTCAGTTCCCTTCCCATTAGAGGAGTCCGTTGTCTGTTGGGGAGGTCAGCTGCACTGAGGACCAGGAGTCACATCCTGGGATAAGTCCTAGGGGACTGCAAGTCAAAGGGCACCCCGGCTTCCTGAGCATCTGCAAGGCCGACCAGGGGACCTGAGCCACCCCAGACTCAGAGCTGCAAGAGGCATGAACACCATCCTCCACCCCCCACCCCCAGTATTTCCACCCCTGGCTCCAATGCTGCAGCAGGAGAGGGACGGGGGAGGAAACCATTGCTTGTGCATGCCCAGCTCTACACGGAACTCCAGCTCCACTCAACCTGCACCGTGCAGTGATAGCATTGCGGGGCCTGCCCTCAGGGAGCAGGGCTGCAGAGTTCCTGCTGCCTTCCTGCATCTCCAGGGCCATGACCGGGCCAGTCCTGCTGTCCTTCCCAGCCTCTGAGACTCTGTGTCTCATCCAAGATCCTCAGCCACCAGGGCCCCAGGTAGCCATGAGCACTGGACGTCCACATTCTGAAGGCGACCAAAGCCAAGGGCAGCAGAGGCATCCACAGGCAAGAGGAGCCCAGGAGGCATTGTAACTGCTCCTCATTGCATCACTCGGCCACCTGGGGAGCCCAGTGTCCTTCCTCCCACCTGCCCCGGCCTCTATCCCAAAGACTGCCCTGATCCCAAGGGCACAGAGGCACAGAGAAGAACATCCAGGAGGCTGGCACTCCACCAGCTACAGCCGCCATACAGGCAGCAGGGCCGACCTTGACCTGGGGTTAAGGGACTCCGGGAAATCCCCTTGAAAATCCACAGTGACTGAAGGCACCCTCCAGCACCTCTGCCTTTGGGGTGAGACCCCTCCCACAGTCAGAGGCAGGAAGTTCACCCGGGGATGGGGCATGGCGAAGACCAGTGACGCCTCCCGAGCATGGAAGTCAAACTTCGCGGGTGCAGGGACACTGCTGCAGACAGGAAAAGGAGGACCCCGGCGGCGGTGGGGGACGTCGATTGAACACCTCCTCTTTCCCAGGCACAATACATATGTCAGGGAAACTCCCGGCAACTCTGAGAGGAAGGCATTGTTTTCTCTGTGTCACAATAGAGAACAAAGGCTCCCAGAAGGCACACAGCTGCTCGGGGCTCATGCTGGGATTCAGAAACAAGGTTGCCAGAATGCAGAGGCTAGAGCCTTCTCCCCACCACGCACAGCAGAAGCTGGAAGACACTTAGGGCAAACCACCAGCTTCGCCTTCTGCCCATAGGGTCAGCCCTCCTGGTGCACCTAAACCACACCGCATCCCTGCGGCCCTCTCAGCCCTGGTGCTGCTCTTAACATCATCCCAAAACCTGCCTTTGGGGCCCTCTTGTCTTAGAACCAAATGGGCCCTACTCCAGAATTCTCTGTCCTCCTGCCCACACTCCTGTTCCCCTCACACTGTCCTCAGCAACCTTTGAGAGAAGCCCTCACACCTCTAGAATTTCAGCAAAGTGCAAACTCCAAGTACGGCCCCCCCAACCCCTGCCACTTTTACAAACACACCCCTGCCCCCGGCAGACACCTGGACCAGGCCCGCTCCCTTTCTCCTCCTCCTAGAAGGAGAGCAGTGTCTCCTCCCATCTGCGCCTCGAGTGCACTCAGTCAGTTGTTTGTGTCTGAGGCGAAGGCGGTAAAGAATGAGGCGCACAGGCTGCTCCTGCATTTTCTGCCCCATTACCCTTTGTTACTTCATCTAGCAAGCGCCTCCCTGACATCACGATAGTGCCTCCACCAAGGAATTGCTGCTTTCTTGGGGCTGGCTGTGGCGGTTGTTTTGTGGAGCTAACTGCAGAATAGCAAATTGAAATTGCTGCGTGGATGCTAGCCACTAATTTGAAATTGCCCAAAGAAATACAGTTGTGAGGGACTGGCAGGCCCCACGGTAGGGGCGGCAGTTTTGGAGGTGGCCAGGTGATTGTGGGGTGGTTTGCTGGCATGATTGATGAGCGCACAGGTCTCGTGCATAATGGACAGCTCTGCATTGGAACAGGGGTGATCTGAGTGTAGGAGAACTACCAATTGAATGACACACCTAATTCTGTCCCCTCTTCATGGGACTGCACCTCACCATCAGCAAGGATGTCACTCTGGACATTTTGCCCAGGATCAATGTTTGTTATCCAAATAGGCTGATTCATTTCAAATGTCCCTGCCATTTCAGGACACAAAGGTAGCAGTATCATCTTCTGCCTCGGAAAGGGCAGGGATCACACTGCCATCACCATGGCAACTGGGTTGCTGAGGATGGGCACAGACCATGCAGGTGTGTCTCTAGCCCCATGGATTCTCAGTCTCCAGCCTCACCAGGACCCTGAGATCAGTCCTACTTCCATTGTTCTTTGGGCAGCTCACATGTGCACCCCACATGCCCAGTCACTCCCACCACCTGCTTTGTTCCTTAAAGGCGAGTCTCACCCCTTAACCCACCACCATCAGCTTGCTGCCCCTACCACTCTATAGAAATTGTTCTCACGAAGTTCTTAGGGCTGGGGACGGTGGCTCACACTTGTAATCCCAGCACTTTGGGAGACCGAGGCGGGCATATCACTTAAGGTCAGAAGTTCGAGACTAGCCTGGCCAACAAGGCAAAACCTTGTCTCTACCAAAAATACAAAAATGAGCCGAGCGTGGGTGGTGCGCACCTGTAATCCCAGCTACTCAGGAGGCACAAGAATCACTTGAACCCAGGAGGTGGTGATTGCAATGAGCAGAGATTGTGCAACTGCACACCAGCCTGGATGACACAGTGAGACTCTGTCTCAAAAATAAAAGAAATTGTTCTCACAAAGTTCTTTGACATGAGAAGTGCAAGACTTTTCTGAAAACTACAAAAACATTGTTGAAAAATATAAAGGAAGCGTAAATAAATGGAAAGACATTTGTATTCATTGGTTGAAAGACTTAATCTTGTTAAGATGGTAATAATTCCCAAATTGGCCTACATATTCAATGCAATTCCCATGAAATAGCTGGCTTATTTGCAGAAATTGGTAACTAATCCTAAAATTCATCCAGAAATTCAAGAGACCCAGCCAAAACATTCTTCAAAAGAAAAATAAAGTTGGGGGACTCACATGTTCCAATTTCATTTTCCAACTTACCACAGACCTACAACAATCAAGACAGTATGGTACTGGCCTAAGAAGAGACATAGATCAGTGGATCAGAATCAAGAATCCAGTAATAAAGCCTTATATTACAGTTCATTTTGACAAAGGTGCAAAGACAATTCAATGCAGAAAGAATAATCTTTTCAACAAGTGGTGCTGGGACTATTGGATTGCTACCTGCAAAAGAAAGAGTTGGACCCTTACCTCACACCATATACAAAAATCAACCCATAATGTATCAAAGACCTAAAAATAAGGGCTAAAACTAGAACAATCTTAAAAGAAAATATAGGCATAAATTTTGTGACCTTAGATTAGGCAGTGGTTCCTTAGATATGACACCAAAAGCATAGGCCACAAAATAAAAACTGCACCTCATCAAAATTTAAAACTTTTTTGCTGCAAAGAACATCCTCAAGAAAGTGAAAAGACAACCCACAGAACAGGAGAAAATGTTTGCAAACCATGTAATATTGAGGGTTTTCTATCTATTAATAGCACCTACAAAGAACCCTTACAACTCAATAATAAAGAAGATAAATAACCCAACTTTTAAAGTGAACCAACAATCTAAATACACATTTTTCCAAATAAGATACACAAATGACCAATAAACACATGAAAAGATACAGGAACATCATTAGCCATCAGCCAAATGGGAGCAAAAATGGCCTCAACTGTGCTTGGGAAGTCTCTGCAGAGGCTGTCACCATTGCCCCTGGTGTGCTCCTCCTTCCCAGGCTTCCTCTTCGCTGTCTGCACTGGGGGCGAGGTTCATTGGCAGCTAAGCTGTTGCCCATGGCAACATGGTCAGATCTGACTCCCACGGGCTGGAAGTCATCCTCCCTGGGGTGCTGAACAGCCAGCCTGTCCTCGTTCGTTCCTCTCCCTCATTAGTGCTGAGATTATACTAAAATAATTCAGGTTCAAACTATTTCCCAACTGCTTCAGAGAGATAAGTTTCACAATCTTATGTAACCAGGTATTTTTCAGACATGAGATGCAGGAGCTGGGCTCTTCATTGTTTCAGCAATCGGCAAAGGAAGTCTTGTGTCCAGCTTCCAAACAACTCAGGAAAATGGGAGCACCACAGCTCATTACAGGTCCCAGTGAGCTTCCTTCCATTTGTAAATCAGCCACCACTTCCCATTCCTAGGGTCAAGGTGCTTCCTTCCTTCCCACCCTCTAAATCTGGACACCAGAGGTTGAGGAAAGGAAACACTGACAATTAAAATCCACTGGGTCATACTGGGAAGCACATTCCAAGATCCATCCCAGGACAAACCTTAAGAAATTGTGTTTGTCAGAGCTTTGCAATCACTTTAACAAACGATGCTGCAATACATTCTAAGTAAATTTTCTTTCATTTTTTCATTCTTCCTTTCTGTATGTGGACCAATTTTTTTTTTTCTCTCTCTCTCTCCCAGAATGAACCTAAACGCCTGAAAAGACACCTTCCCCAAATCCTGAAACTCCTGAAACCAGATGACCGGATTCTGATTGTGGGGACCACACGGCGTCCCTTCGATGCTGAACTCCAATCTTTCTGCAAAGTTTACCAGAAAATTATTTTGGTGCCTAGACCAGACTATGCTTCCAGATACGGCAAGTATCCCCCAGCGCCTTCCCATGCATGGTAGCTGAGGCTGGGCTGTCCACTGTGTGCTTGCCAGGAGGGTGGCCCTTGGACCCAGTGAGCGCCAGATGAGGGGAGCCTGCACCCGGTGGGGTGTGCGCACCTGCACCCAACCCAGAGCACATGCTGCAGATGTAAACCACTAGGCCACATTCTGTTCTGAGCGTATTTCTCTCTACCCAAGACAAAAGGAAACTGGACGAGGATTATGATTTCTGGCCCTGACAGTGACAGAAGCCTTGTGGGTGCTGATTCTTCTTGGGACAGGTAGATAGGATCACTCACCTTGCACCCATGGTGATGGTGTTTTCCTCATAAAGCGTAGTTTCTTTTCACCGGGTTGGGTTTTTTTTTTTTTTTTTTCCTTCCAGTCTCAAAGTCCAGTTGCATGATGATTTACTTAAAATGAACATTAAAATACAGGGAGAGCTTACTTTTTCAATTCTTTCTCCTTAAATAGATTCAAAATCCACTACTTTTGAAACATGTTTTTTAATGGGAATGACACAAAAAAAGGGCCCCTGGGAGGCAAAGCAGTGGAGCGGGGAGGAGCCTGGGTCGGGGTTCTCAAGATGCCTGGCTCAGAATCCTAGCTCTGACCCTGCATAGCTGGGTGACCCTGACAAGTCGGTCACCTTCTGAGCCTCCATCTTCTCATCTGTGAAGCAGGAGAATAGTTCATGCCACAGGGCTGCTGTGACACTCACGAGGTGTTAGCAGAGCACCTGGCCCCATATGGCCCCCAGGGAGAAAGGGTGTTGGCAGCAGTGGTGGTGGAGGTAGAGGAAGAGAAGAGGGTGGCATGGGCTGGGCAGGAGGAGGGAATGGCAAACGGCAAGGGAAGCTGAGGAGAGTACTGGCGGCCGTTCTGTTATCTAGTGCTGTGTGAAAACCTCCCTGAAGGCTCAGACAGCACATTATTCCACCGTGTGCTTCCAAGGGTTGTCTGGGCAGAGCTGGGGCATTCTCCTTAATGTACCCCATGATGTGAGAGTCACATGAAAGTTGAGGCTCCTTCATCTGGAGACTGGACAGTGTGGATACCCAGGATCGCTCTTGCATGTGACTGGAGTTGCTGCTACCATCATGGGCACTGAGTGGGGCCTATGTCGACCGGACAGGCTGCACCTGGCCCAGTGCAGCTTCTCACACCCGCAGCTGGGTCCCACGAGGGGTTATCTCATGAGCACATGTTTCAAGAAGTTGGGGCAGTAGCTGAAAGGATTCTTGTGACCCAGCCTCACAAGCCACAGAGTGACCATCTCCACCCTCTGCTGGTCAAGAGGAAGGCACAGGGCCAGCCTAGATTCCAGGGCGACCGAGGACACACGGGTGTGAATGCACAGGGGTGGCTCGTGGCAGGGCCACCAAAACACTGCACTGGTGGGGGAGCGGTGAGGACTTGGAGGTGAGATGGCCATGGCACTATCGGTGTTAGAGATGGTGGAGGGGGTTGGCTGGAGGTGATAGCATGTGCTAATGGAGACAGAAGTGCTTGCTGGCAGTAGGGGTGGGATGACGCTGAGGAGGCAGAGATGGGGTGGCTGTCTTGGTGGCGCTGTGGGTGGCTCTGGGGAGGGTGTTGGGAATGGTGGCAAAGGTCACATTTGACACTGGAGATGAGGACGGTCAGTGGCAGGAGCAGTAGAGGTGCTGGTGGCAGTGGTGGTGGCCGTGGTGGCAGTGGCAATGGTGGTCAGCATGAATGATAGTAATACAGTGATTAGGTCAGACTTGGTTTCTGTTCTTCCTTCTCCAATCACATGAGCACTGCAAAGCAGAGGGCACGTATGGTCCTCTCTGACTGTTCATAAGTTGCTGCTCAATTTTCTTTGCTAAAAGAACAACCCCCTACTCCCCGCGTGCTATAAACAGCTAGCTTCTTAGCCACTGTTTGCAACATGTGCTTATTTCCATCTTGATAAATTGTGATCCTGGCTTTTTTTTTTTTTTTTTTTTTTTTGAGACGGAGTCTTGCTCTGTCGCCCAGGCTGGAGTGCAGTGGCGCCATCTCGGCTCACTACAAGCTCTGCCTCCTGGGTTCACGCCATTCTCCTGCCTCAGCCTCCCAATTAGCTGGGACTACAGGTGCCTGCCACCATGCCCAGCTAATTTTTTTTGTATTCTTAGTAGAGACGGGGTTTCATTGGGTTAGCCAGGATGGCCTTGATCGGTTGACCTCGTGATCTGCCCGCCTCGGCCTCCCCAAGTGCTGGGATTACAGGCGTGAGCCACCGCGCCCGGCCGATAAATTGTAATCCTGGCTTTCTAAATCAATGTTATACACAAAATACAGGAAGACTTTAGGCCCAGCTATTTCTGCATCCATCTAGTGCCTTCTTCATCTTTTAGGGCCTCAAAACACCCCCGCCACAAACCTTTTGCACCCAGCCAGCATCAAAAGAAGCAAGGGAAGACAGGGTGGAGAAGTCACAGGAGATCTTAAGGACTAGACCCAGAACAGGCCAACGTTTCCTCCAGCCAGATCACATTGGCCAGAATGAAAAATATGGATGAAGGGGGTAGGGCTGTCCAGCCAAGAAAGAAGACAGCGCGTGACGGGCGGGCACCACAGGCTCACCGCAGCCCACACAGCCGATGCCGTGGGTTCCACGCCCCTGGCCTTAGCAGGGCTACCCCTCTCTCCTCTCATGCACTCTTCTTTTTTTCTTCCTTTTTTGTATTGTGTCTATATTTTAAGCTATGTTAACGGAATAAGGTAGGGTATTATTAATTCAAAGGGGCTGGAGCATTATTCTGGACTCTGGACAGAATGGTTTTTATTGTTTGACAAAACTATAGGCCCTTTAAAAATGAAGCTACTGATGGATGGCTGGCAATTTTGTTCTTTTGATAAAACACCACGCATCCCTTAAGATTCCAATCACACTACAGATGCCTACCTGAATCTCCTCACAGCATCGTGATGGGAGAGGAAGGAGAGAAAGCATCCCTCCACCTGTGGGCAGATGATAGAGCTGCACCAGACACTTCTCTCAGGCCCTGGGTTCTGTCCACTGAAGCACATGCTCCTCAATATTTCTATCTTGGGGAGTGATGTGTTCAGGCCACCATTCTGGCTGACATCATTGCCCCTCGTCCAGCATTTCCTCCAGTGACCTTGAAGTTTTCATAGCCACAGTGGCTGGGACATCTGTCATAGAGAAAGACTGTTCTTGTCTTTGCAGTGATCAAAAGTGGTATCTTCCAGTCCGTAAAGCAAGGGCTGCCGATCCATAGCATGGACGGCGGCTTGGCCATCTCTCCACCCGCAATGGAGCTCGAAGGTGTGCCACAGTCCCCACGGCCCCACTCCTCAAATTCCTCCAGGCCACGTGGGGACAGACAGTGCTGAGAAGTGAAGGCTGGATCTGTGGAGGAAACGCAGCCCTCAGGTTCACCAAACATCATTCAATCTCTCCTTTTTTCCCCCAAACCAAGCTGTCTCTGCAAAGAAAATCCACCCCCCAGGCTGATGGATGCCCTGTCTGGTCCCCAGAAATCCCTTCAGGCTTCCTTTTCTCCACATTCCCAGTGCCCTCCTCCTCTTGCCTCTCTCCCTGGGGTCGATTTCGCTAATAACCCAATTCATCACAGGCCCACCCGGACCCAGTGTCTGGTCGGATGGGTCCAGGATCTGTCTTTAGCCATTTCTGCAATCCCAGGCTTCAGAGGGTCAGAAGCTCACCCACATCACGTTATTCACCTCTCAGGCATTTGGAAAACCCCAAATAAAAATGAATGTTCAGAGACTGCATCATCTCGAGCACCAGCCAAGACAGAATCCACTGGGAATGTTGACAGCAGATGAAGGGGAGCCAAAGGCCAGATTCTTTCATCCAAAGAAGGGAAAGAGAATGTAGATTGGTCTGAAGATGTGAGGAGCCTTTTGCATCCAAGAGACCAAAGTAAAATTCAGCACTCGGCCTGGAGAGCCCCTCTGCTGCCCTCAACACTCTGAGGCCCCTAGCCTCGGTCCTCACCAACACAGCCTTCACCACACCCCAGGACTACAGTGCATCTGTGCTCCCCACTGTACTCCTAGACCTGAGACCCCACAGCCTCTGGGGCTCCCATGCTCACTGCCAGCTCCAGTCTCCACCCAGCCCACCATGCTGTGCCTCCCGCCACACCTGACACCACCGTGGGCCCCAGAGCAGCTATTTAAGGGCCAAGAACCCATGAATGGGTGGTTGTGTAAAAGCAATAGAAACGATTCTTTGAAAGACCAACAGCTCAAGTTCATCAGCTGCAGGAAGGGAAGCCAAGCCTGGTTTTGCATCCCCTTCTCTGGGTCTTCAGATGAGCGGGCAGGTGGGCAGGTCCCACCACAGCTGGGACTGCCTCACAGAGCTCTCTTGCTGCAACTCCAGTAAAAACGGTCATCTATGGAGAGTAACCAAGGAGTCATGTATTGAGAGGAATCTTGACCGAAACTCTCCGTGAATACCAAGTATCCTACACTTTAAATGGGCAGCAGCAGGTTTATATGTCCCTCTGGCCCTTGTTGGTCTCCCTGCAGGTCTCCAAAACCTCGATGCCTAGTCGTCCACAGCTCGGAGGAACTGACAGGCCCCACGGTACACTTCACCCTTTCCCAGTACAGTAACTGTACTCCGTTACTAATGCATCTCTACTCATCAAGTGATCACTCCTGCAAAAAGGTTGGACGATTTGGGCAGAAAACTTCCAAGATTGTGACTGTTGTGGCCTCACAGAGAAGCCAGGAAGAGAGTTAGTTATTGGTTGCCAGGGAGCACATGGCCCTCACCCCTTCCCAGTGATGGTTCCCTTTGGCACCACAGGTAGGACTTTTGCTCATGCTAGCCCAGAACTGAGTCCACAAGCGTGCAACCCAGCCTGGGATATTGACTTCAGCTTTTGGGGCCTTACCTGTGACTCTCCCATAAATTATGTTCCCTTCTCAGCTTCCAGAGTCACCACTCAGACCCACTGGTACTTTGTTTAGATGTTATAAATGTGACCAGCAGACACGTCGGATCTCAAGTGAAGATGTGGGCTAGGTGGTGTTGTTGATCATTTTTACCATGGGTTATGTTTTCTTATCTCTAACTCTGCAACAGTTATATTTGGATAAGGATACTCTTCACCTGCTGCCATCTATCCCTACACAAACAGGCTTTGAAACACTCTGTAGCTTATTTTGTGTTGTCTTTTGTACTTGATGTTTTAATGAGGGTTAGGAAACTTCAGTGCAAGATGGAATGAAGAACAATCATTGTTATTGTAATAACAACAGTAACGTAGCTACAGAAAGTCAAGTCCCCACCAAATGCCGGGCTGCTGCACTTCCGAGTGCTTTATAAACACTGTTGGGCTTGTTTTTCACAGCAGCACTAAGAAGTCAATCCTTCTACGCCTGTTTTACAGATAAGACTAGTTTGAGGCTCAAGCTCAAAGAAACCCACCACAGAAGGAGCAGAGTAGAGTGGGGATCTGATGATCCTTTAGGCCAGTTTGGGGTCCCTGTGGCCCTCCTTGGTTTCACTGCAGGTCTCCAAACCCTGAATGCCTGAGCATCCGCAGCTCAGAGAAACTGGCAGGCCCTGAGGTACAGTTCACCCTTTCCCAGCAGCTCAGCTCACCCACAGGGCCAAAGACCCCCAAAAGAGGACAGTGGGGGTGAACTGCTGGAGTAGCTCACAGCCCAAAAGCCAGATTCTCCAGCATGGTTCATAGTTACATTATAATCCATTGTATTCCTTTACAGTACGTAGATCTTTTCCTTTTATCAGCCATTTTTGGATCAACATATTTGTATGATATAGTCATTTAACAGACTCAGAATTAACCCATTACCAGGCCTGACAATGCTCAGATCAGGTAGTCATTGACATTTTTTTTAAATGGTTTCAAGCGTTCCTCAAGTAAACTCAAAATGGTTTAGAGATATTAGACCAGATTATCCCAGTGCTGAGACTGACAGATGCTCTTGTCAACACCCTTCACCCTTCTCCACTGTCTGGATGTAATTAAATAAGTTACAGCAAGTCTCTTTTACTTCCCTTGTGTTCCCTTTACAGAATAGACGTAATTCTCCAAATACAGAATGATTTTAAGGATTGTACAGGAGTTCATTCCATCTCTAAAGTTAAGCATCCAGAATTATTTCATAGTTCATTTTCACAGCACCCCTGTGTTCAGATTGAAATATCTCATTTACTCCAGGTCCCACAAACCAGAGAACACCCAGGCACTCATCTGAAGGACTCTAGTCAACCAGTGTGTGTTTACAGTTGCTGAGGCGGAAAGAATAAGGGTCAAATTGCTCTATTTAATACAATGTGTAATACAGTGTCTTCAACTGAAAGGGAACTGACCCTGGCAGTAGCTGATGAAAATTGGAATCTGCATTCTGATTCCAGATGTAAAAATAATGTGAGATATTAACTTTATATCTAAAAAAAAAAAGTTAAACTCCTTATCCAAATTACTTGGGAAATACAATATTCTGATGAGAAGAGATGCCATTATACACCCTATGAAAATTTCAAATGTTGAAACATTAAAACTATACTGATGGTGGTTTTATGTTTTTCCTTGTTAATTTGCAGGGCACTTGTAGATCTGTAGACCTCAGGGTCATTGATATGTATGGCTTATGGTTGAAAATTCTCTAGAGGAAAGCATTTAGTAACTTGGCTTTGGTTCATTTGAGTTACAAATAAGTTAGAGTAGACTTCTGTGTATTCCTTTCTTGATGAGATGCAACTTTCAACCGAGAGGGAAACTGGCACTGATTTCTCAGTGGTAACCCTTGTTCTCTGTATCTTTTCTGGATACAACAGTTCTGTGGAAACAAATCATTGAACGCAATGGAGGAGTCCTCACCAGTGCCTTGAATGTCAGCTGCCTGGCGAAGGTCACTGACGGCTTCACCCAGGGACATATAGTCAAAGTGGTTAAAGCTGTGCTCACAGATCAGAGAATCCGGCGGCAAATTCATAAACCTCTCACTGCAGTTGAGTTTATTACCACAATAACCAGCATGAATCCGGTGTACAAAGAGGAAGAAGAGAGCTTTAAGGTAAATGGAACACCCTGATGACCAAATCTTAGCAGCAAACACTCCTCACACTGCCTCCTCCCTCTGGAGTTCCTGGGCGTCATGAATTGGAACTCTGCCATATACAATGACATTTGGAAACCTGAAATTCTGGATGACGAAATCTTTGGGGTTTTGGCAGTAAAGCATGTGTCTTCCAAATTTCAGGAAAATCATGGTGTGTGGCCTTATATATTAACAGCCAAATTGCAGAATTGAGTAGTAACTTCAAAACCATTGGATTCACATAGGCACAAATACTTATTTTGGTTTTTACTTCCTATTTGGTATTATGGAATAAGTTTTGCATAGAGAAATCATTCCCTAAATAGGATAGTTCAAGCCAATGCTGTTTGGGGCCCGTAATTGTCATGGAACACTTTGTTTTTCAGTTTCAGTTCGTTTGCAATAGGAAGCCACAAGATAACTCATCAAAATTTAGTTTCCCGACGTTTGAATACATTCTGACCTATTCACAGAAATTTCTGGATCTGAAGGAAACTTTGAGAATTATTTCTTCCAACACCCTCTCTTACAGGAGGAGTGCCCAGGCCAGTGGGCACTCCTCAAACTCTGCTTGCTCTCCTTTAAGCCAAAATAAATACAGTGGTGTTGTCTTTCTGAAGGAAGTTTTCCCTGGCCAACTCCAAAGGTAAGAGAAGATTATATGCATGCAGTTGAAGGCCACCACAGTATCGGCTGTGCAGTCACCAGAAGGGGCATTGAAATCCTCATCCGAGCCCATCTCTGGGAGCCTGCTTCACATCAGGAAAATCTCCCTCTGCGACACATCACTTCTCCAGCAAATCTGAAACTATGATTCCTTCCTGGTTTGCCCCTAATTCTTCAGTGAAGCATTAGAAAGGTGAAAAATAGTCATAATAGTGATTTCAGTAATAATGGTCTAGCACAGGAGTTGGCAATCTTTTTCCATAAAGGTCCAGATAGTAAGTATTTTAGGCTTTGACAGCCATGCAGTCTCTATCACAGGTATTCAGTTGTGCATCAGATACAAAAGCATCCATACACAATACAGAAATGAATACGTATGACTGGGTTCCAATAAAACTTTATTTGCAAAAACAGACAACAGGCCAGATTTGGTCCATCAGCCATATTTTGCTGACCCCTGCTCTAGCAAGGCTGAAAAAAAAATTTTAACTCTAGCTGAGTGTTTACCAAGCATTTGAATTATTAACCTATTCTCGTTAACTGTTTAAACCTGTTCATAATTGCTGATATTATCCTCTTCAAATTATACATCATATTCTTTTCTGAAATTCCCAGTTTTTTTCTCCTTTCTAAAATATTAATTTTCCTCCTTATTTTGAGAAGTTAGATGATAGGGTGTGGAAGCCTATCCTTTCTCATGGCTGACCCTTTAACTTTCCAAAGTAATCTCTAGAAGTTTTTCTATCTATAGGTGCTTGAGGTCGATCATACTATTCAAGAAAAGGAATTACTACCCTTTTATGACCTGGGATGAGAATGCATATGCTTCACACATCCATTCTTGGTGTATTTGTTTGCTCTATTCATTTTCAAAAGAAACTGCATCATTTTCCCGCCATTCCCCTTTCCACCCAATCCCTTTGTGCTTCCATTACAGCACCAGTGCTTGGCCCTGTGCCTGGCCCCAAGTAGATGCTTAATCAATTTGTTTAGGGACACATTAATTAAACACATGGATAGATGGAATGACACCCTCACACTGTCCTGAATAATGTGATACCATTGCTCTGGTTCCTTCTAATGAGGCAAACCCTGAGCAATTTCCCCTCGTTGTGCTTCCGACGTTATCTCAGATGAAGACCTTGCAGATTCTCCGAGCACATTCTACCCTGCTCCACAGACGTGATGGAGAGAATATGTATGAAAACAATGATAGTAAGTCTAATAATGTTAGCTAACACTTACTGACTGCTTATTATATGCCAGCCACTGTACTGACTCATTTAGACTCATAACACCCTGTTTTGCACACGAGGAAACTGAGATATGGAGAGTCATGGTAGGCTGGATAATGGCCCCTCAAGGATGTCTGCATCCTCATCCCTGGAACCTGAAAATAAGTGAGGTTACACGGCAGAGGGAGAATAAGGCTGCAGATGGAGTAAGCCTGCTAGTCAGCTGACCTGAAGATAGATTATCCTGAATTATCCTGGTGAGTCCAGTGTAATCATGAAAAGCAGAAGAGGGAGTTGGAAGAGAGAACCAGAGAGAGCAGTCTGAGAAGGCATGTTGGTACTCCAGGCAGGCCAGCGTTGCTATCCAAAGGTGGAGCAGGGGCCACAAGCCAGAAAAGCAGGTGATTTCTGAGAGCTGTAAAAGGCAAGGGAAAGATTCTCACCTAGAACCTCCAGAAAGGGACACGGCACTGCAGACACCTCGATTGTCACCCAGTGAGGCCCGTTCTGGGTTTCTGACCTACAAACCTGTGAAATCATAAATGTGTGGTTTTAAGCCACCATGTTTCTGGAAATTCACTGCAGCAGCAATAAAATAAACAATACAAAAGGCAAGTAAAGTAACAACTAGAAAGTAGCAGAGCTGAAATTCATACCTGTCCCCAAAGCCAACTTCATTTACTATATTCTGTACTGGGTCTCGGTAAATTAGGAGTTCATCGCCCTGAGTACAATGGCCACCTCACCTTACGTTAAAAACAGAGCCAAGGCGAAAAGGAGGAGGAGGGAATCCCCCAGTGCCACTAACAGAGAGGAACATCTCAAAGACAGGAACAACTACATGAGCTAATGCATGGGTAGCCTAGGGGTGTAGGATCCCAACAGAAAGGCAAGGGGAGGCCCGTGAGAGACAGAACGCTGGAACTGCATGAAGCTGGGACACTTTATAGGTTGCCATGGGGAAGTATCAAGGGACTTGTGATCTTCTCCGGGATCTAGGTGGGGAATAAAAGTGGCCCACAAGAAATCAAAATCCAAGCTACGCCATGCACGTCAAATTTCCAAATCTGTACTGCCTCCATAGTCCCAGAGTCTCAAGTTGAAATATTAATATAATTTTTAAAAATGATATGATATCAGTAAAATCCCTGAAGTCACATCAAAAGCAAAATTAAAAACCACTCTGTATGGAAATTTAGCCAAGTCAGGGTACATAGGA
Source organism: Rhinopithecus bieti (assembly GCF_001698545.2). Taxonomy (NCBI): domain Eukaryota; kingdom Metazoa; phylum Chordata; class Mammalia; order Primates; family Cercopithecidae; genus Rhinopithecus; species Rhinopithecus bieti. Next base: position 1,636,755 of record NW_016809768.1, read on the forward strand.
TTCCTACAGGAAATACCAGCCTTGCTGAAGATGAGTTCATAATAAAAAATTATGAGCCACAAGCAATAATCTACCCCAAGGAGAGTCAGCAAATGCAAATAACAGAATAGCACTACCAAGAATCTGAGATAAAAGGACATTCTGAAAGAGACTACAAAATAAGTATGTTTAAATTAAAGACCAGAAACATTAGGGAGGAAAAACAGGCAAATTTGAAAAAGAACCAAATAGAACTTTTGATAGTGAAAAAAATATATAGTCATTAAAATTAAAAACTCAGTGAATCGAGGCAGACAGATCACCTGAGGTCGGAAGTTCAAGACCAGCCTGACCAACATGGAGAAACTCCGTCTCTACTAAAAATACAAAATGAGCTGGGCGTGGTGGCACATGCCTGTAGTCCCAGCTACTGCCTGAGGCAGTAGAATCGCTTGGACCCAGGAGGCGGAGGTTGCAGAGAGCCGAGATCGTGCCATTGCACTCCAGCCTGGGCAACAAGAGCGAAACTCTGTCTCAAAAAAATATATAAATAAATAAGTAAATAACTCAGTGAATAAATGTCTGTGGATTTGATAAAACTAAAGAGAAAAAACAAAAGAACTGAAAAAGGGAGCAAAGAAAATTGCCTAGAATGCAGCATAGAGAAAAATAAAGGATAGAAATCAAAGAGAGTTTAAGAGTTGGCTGAACATGGTGGCTCATACCTGTAATCCCAGCACTTTGGGAGGCCAAGGCAGATCGCTTGAGGTCAGAAGTTCGATACCAACCTGGCCAACATGGCAAAACCCTGTCTCTACTAAAAATACAAAAATTAGCCAGGCGTGGTGGTACACGCGTGTAGTCCCAGGCTGAGGCAGGAGAATCCTTGAACCTGGGAGATGGAGGTTGCAGTGAGCCAAGATCGTGCCACTGCACTCCAGCCTGGGTGACAGAACAAGACTCTGTCTCAAAACAAAACAAAAGAACGGTTTGTGAAAGATAAAATAATACCTGCTTCTTTTATGACTGGATCTTTGATATCCCTGATATCACCAGGAAGCATTAAGGGAAGCATCCGTCAAAAACATCATTATAAGACCTGGTTCTGTATTTGAGTTTAGAGGATCTTATAGAAGCAACTATAGAACTACTATGGAGGAAAGAATAAGAAGAGAGACAGAGCCCAAAACAAAACTTCCCACTCTAAATGAATCTTGGCCAGGCACGGTGGCGCACGCCTGTAATCCCAGCACTTTGGGAGGCCAAGGCAGGTGGATCACTTGAGGTCATGAGTTTGAGACCAGCCTGAACAACATGACAAAACCCCATCTCTACTAAAAATACAAAAATTAGCCAGGTGCGGTGATGTGTGCTCGAGCAAGACTCCATAAAACACACACACACACACACACATACACACACAAACAAAACAAATCTTATATCAAAATTCCAAAACATTTTAGGAAATCTAGTGCTAAATACAATCTGACAAAATATTTAAATTAATTAATATGTTCAAAAAATAAATGAGAGCATGACTTCCATTAGAAATGTACAGAACATTTTGGGGAAAAAATGAAACGAGAAGAGATAATTATGAAAAAATGTTACAGAAAGAAAGCTTAGAGAGTCAGAAACTGAGGTCCGAATTGCAGAGAAAAAGAAAGCTTAGAAATTAAAAATATAGTAATCAGTATAAAGTGGCAAAGGAAATGAAAGAGGTGTGAACTCTAAACTAAACATGGTCAAAGAGCAATCTGTGGACTGGAAGATGGTCCTGGGGAGCACCCCCCGGTAGTCAACACAGGAAAACAAGAAGGTAAAATCCATAAAAGTATAAAAATCCATCAAAGATGGGTTGAAGACGCTGACCTTCATTAATGGAAGTTCTAGAAGAAAAGAATACAATAAGTGTCAGAGGAGCAATTGTTTAAAGACATTATTACTGAGAATTTTCCTGAATTAAAGATGGATTGAAAATAAACTCCAAGTGAAATAATTTATTAACTAATAAACTCCTAGTAACCAGCGGAACAAATCAAATAAATCTATACCTAGATATATTGTTGGGAACTTAAGAACAAGATTAAAAGCCAGTCTTACAAGCTACCAGATTACCTACCAAGAAACAATTGAGAAATCAGACATCTCTTTAACAACCATAGGTGCCAGAAGATAGCAAAATAATATCTACAAAGTACTAAGGAAAAAAAACTGTCTGCCTAATATTTGTATCCAGATAAACTGGCATACAAGAGACAGGAGAAAAGAGACATTTTAGGATATATGAAGCTGGGCACCATGGCTCACGCTTGTAATCCCTACACTTGGGGAGGCCGAGGTGGGCAGATCACTTGATGTCAGCAGTTCGAGACCAGCCTGGCCAACATGGTGAAACCCTGTCTCTACTGAAAATACAAAATTAGCCAGGTGTGTTGGCGCACGCCTGTAATCCCAGCTACTCAGGAGGCTGAGGCAGGGGAATCACTTGAATCAGGGAGGCAGAGGTTGCAGTGAGCTGAGATCGCGCCCTTGCACCCTAGCCTCGGCGACAGAGCGAGACTCAGTCTCAGAAAAA
>NW_016809768.1:1639603-1664949 GCF_001698545.2 Rhinopithecus bieti
AAAAAAAAAAAAAAAAAAAAAAAAAAAAAATACAAAGACTGAGAGAGTTTCCCACTGACAGCACTTCAGAGAGCAATTTAGCCATATCAAGTAAAATGGAAGATATTCATTCCCTACAACCCCAGGAGTTCTATTTCTACGTATGTGCCCTAAAGAAGTTCTCTCACATAGGTACAAGGAGAGGTGTAAAAATTGTGAACTTCAGCATTCTTCATAATAACCAAAAATTCAGATGTCATATATCCATTACTAGGATAATTGATAAATAACACGTAATATAATCCTGCAATGAAATATTGCTATTATAAAGTTTATAAACCCAAATGTTTCTTAGGTTTCAAATAAAATGCAAAGGTTGAGAAAAATGCCATTGTGGGGCCAGTTACAATCACTAAGTTCTTGGTTGGTATTTGGGCTTCATTATTTCTACCGTGGTTTCAGCAGCACCTCCCCCAGAGTAGTTGAATGACCGTCCATTGTTCATTGAACATGGCCACATGTGAACCATGAGCACCCTTCACATTCCCAAGAAAACCCAACCCCAGGACACAGTAGGATGCCCGGAAAATAGACGACTTTGTTGGGAAGGATTGCTGGTTAGATGTAGCCTGCGATTCTCTGAAATTGTTAACTCCCTGAGTTAACAAATCATGCAGAAATACAGGTTGAAGTTTCAAATCATGCAGAAAAACAGGCTGGAAAACCCACTGAGAAAGAGGTTGCATTAAGCATACCTTAAATGCCCAAAGTACAATGGCTGCTTGCCCCTTCCTGCTTAGCAGGCTTTTCTTTATTTTTAAGAGTATTGCGGTGAATTGGTATCATTGTGACCTTTTCCGAAACTTCTATTGTATTTCAGAACTGGTATGCCAAAACCCCTCTCGGTAAAAAACGAGCCTTGGCAATAACAGGAGGCAGCACAGAAAAGGCAAAGGACAAAGGGAAAAGGAAAGAAAAGAAAGAGAAAAAGGCAAAAAAGAAAAAGTAATGCCTTTCTGAAGAACCATGCTTGAGTCTCTGGGATGGAGAGGACCCCAACTCGCCAAAGAAAAGATTCACCATTGCCCACCTGAGGAAGCCCTCAGGGGAAGGAACTTAGCAGTTTGCAGGTGAGCTGATGCCGCAAACCCGCTAACCACTGCGTGTGCTGTTATGCCTTTCCCAGGCTGGACACCTAGCTGGGCGTTCATCACAACTTTCCATAGCTTTAATCCACGCCAAGTTTGTATATAACTGAAATTCACTCTTGACGCCCTCCACAGTCTTTCCAAGTTGGACTCTTCCTGTCATCAGTACTAGTTGTCAAATTTAAAATGTGACAGTTAAAGAATATTCTAGTTTGACAATTAGCAAGCAATGAGTATATCATCAGTACACTAGCTTTTTATTAATGGATGTATACTGTATAGTGTCTTGCATCTATTTTAATAAATTAATTCTTTGCTCTAGTAATAGATTTTATATAATGAAATAAAGCTGTTGTCCTTGAACTGACTCAGTAATTTGGTTGCTGGAACTAAAATAGGATCTTACAAATGAACTGTTTCAACATCCTAATTTTGAAGTTGAGATAGCTGAAGTCCAGGTCCCACTGTTCATATTGGGGCCTGGACATCATCAGCCCCACCTAGTCCTCGTTGGAAGGACTGAAAAATTGTCAGGCCAATGACTGGATGAAAACCATGGCATAAAATGGGGTAAATGCAGAGAAGAGAAAGCCTACATGAAGAAATAAAACAGGGAAAATAAGAAAAAGATTAAAGAGTAGGGAAAGCTCAAAAGAGAAATTTAAATTGTGTGAGGATGTGAAAGGTTATTGGTGGAAGATAGCAAGTAATCCACTTCTGAATTATGGTAAGAACTCAATCAGAGGAAGTAGACTTCAATTGAGATGGGATGAATTTAACTTGAATTTTAAGAATACCCTGTCTGACAGTTTGGGGTTAGACCACAGAAATTCATAAACTCTCACACTGCATAGACCAGGTCAGGCATCCGAGTTTTACCAGGATTCCCAGTGGCTTGGATCACCAATGGCCAAGAAGGTTCATGGTTTCCAGGTGTCTTCTGACCACCGGCACACCCCCAGCCTGTGTCTGTACACAGCAGACTGACACAAATTGGGACAGACAGAGACAGTCACAGGCTGATGTGCCCGGACAGTTCCGCACTCCCCATGAAGTCATCCTCCTCCTGAGTGTCCTCTCAAACAAACTGCTGCCTTCAGGGTGCCCTGCACAGATTTGCCTTCTCATTACCAAAAGTGCCCCAATTTCCACAGACTCCCCTTACCCACTTCAGACTATGTCTAGCCAAAGCCCAGGGTGGCCTGAGAAACGGCAGACTCCCCACCCTAACATCCCAGAGTGATTTCACATTCATGTCTCCAAGATGGTTCTGCCAAGATCCTTTCACATGTCATGAGACCCCACTTACGGCCCAAGAAGAGAACATCAGGGCTCTAGGATTTGATGTCCATTGCAAAGTAACGAGATCTGCACCGCAAAGAAATGAAACATATGAGGGTAAAAGTAAACCATTTTTTAAAATACCATTTCACTTGATCTTAGTTTCATGACAAGCACACTTTTTCAGAACTCATAAAAACCTGTGCAGGTAACATTTAATAAACAGTAATGAAGTGATGGAAACTTGATACATATGCTTTAGAGCACCATCCAATAGAACTTTCTGCAATGATGGAAAGTTCTAGACCTGTGATCTCCCAGTAGGGGTCACACTAATCTACCAGGCTACTAAGCACTCAAAATGTGGCTGGTGCAACTGAATAACTGAATTTTTAATTTTATTCAATGTTCATTTTCATTTAAATAGCCACACGTGGCTGGTGTGACTGGTGTATTGGGCAGGATGGCGTTAGAGTAACTTAAGTTTAAAAATTGGTAAAGATGGCCGGGCGCGGTGGCTCAAGCCTGTAATCCCAGCACTTTGGGAGGCGGCGAGACGGCAGATCACGAGGTGCAGGAGATCGAGAGCCATCCTGGCTTAAGCACGGTGAAACCGCGCGTCCTGCTACTAAAAATACAAAAACTAAGCCGGCGACAGGTGATGGGTGCCTGTAGTCCGCAGCTACTCGGGAGGGCTGAGGCAAGGAGAATGGCCCGTAAACCCCGGGAGGCGGAGCTAGCCGTGAGCTGAGATCCTTGGCCACTGCACTCCAGTCGGGCGACAAGAGCGAGACTACCCGCCTCAAAAAAAAAAAAAAAAAAAATTGGTAAAGATATCGTAAATATCCTTTCTACATGCTCACTCCCTTTTTCCCAGCACACTAACATGGAGACGTGATTTCCAGGGCCTCACTCAGCCTTTTCCCAAAGGATGGCTTCCTGCCCTGCCCAATGCTAGGTTTGTGCTCTACTTCCACAATGTAAGAATTAAAGAAAGAGGAAAGAAACATGAAAAGCAGCTCAACAGTCAAAGACAGGTTGATTTTGGAGAATAAACCTAAGAGGGGCTTCTGGCTGAGTTAGGTCAGAGGCATGCTCTCTTACAGACCAAGAGTATTTCAAGGTTTAGGGCAGGAGAGCTTATCACAGGTTTGGAATGTTTCTGTGTCTTTTTGTCCCACTTATCTGGGAGGGAGAGTTGTGTGTCTGTTCCCATACATCTTCTGCAGCTGCAGGCATACCCACCGAGCCTGCTTTTAGCTTCCCTATCTTAGCGCACCTAAAGGGAAAGGAATGTACTTATTAGGGTCCATTGTTTTACTGGGGCCCGTTGTATGAGTGTGAAGTTTGTTGGTTACCCAAGAGACTTTCCTCCCACCCTCTGTGCCCGAGCTGTCTTATATGGGTGTTACTCTCTACTCTTTCTGGCTGCTTGCAGTTAGAAGAGAAGTGATATCCTTGAAATGCAAGAGGCTAGAAAGGGAGCTGGAACTGTCTGAGATGTCGGTGCTCCTGCCCTGTCACACATGGGGCCATGAGCTCTGTCTGAAATCTTGGCTAGTGTCAGCCAGCCCCGCCTCTCAGCCAAAGATGCATACACTTTTCCGCTGCCCATGGATCAGAGGACCCTTTGTCTGTCACCGCAAAGTCCACCAGAACCAATATGCCATAGCTCAGCACATGCTGGTATTTAAATCACAGCCTGCTGCTTTGTATGTGAGTGGGTGTGGAGAGGGGGTGTAGATACGCTTAGATACACGCACACACATACTCATATTCTGCGTGTTTTACACAAATGGTAACATGCCATTAGAACATATATACTGTTAAAAGCTTCTTGCTGTTTTTGCTTAATTCTGTAACTTGAATATTGTTCAATATCAGCACATACAGACGGGCCTCATTTTGTATTCTCTGCATACTACCCCACTTTATAGATACACCATCATTTATTTAATCAGTCCACTCTGACAGATATTGAGATTATTTCCACCCTTCTGCTAGTCCATACTTGCTGTAATAAGTGCCCTTACATAGTCTTCATGGGTGTATACCAAAAAAAAAGGATGTAGGATTAATTCCTAGAAGGGAAATTACTGGGCCAAATTACCTCTGTCTTTCATTTGGGTAGCTATTGACAGACTGTCCTGTAAAGAGGCACTGGTCACACCGACGCGGCAGGCAAGGGCATGGTTCCTTGTCATCCACGGAGTAGGTCAGCAAACTGTGAATCTATTCACCATCCATGCTGAAAACCCAGAGTCCTGGAAGGTTAGACCGCCATGCCCTGAAACTCCCACTTTTATCTGACATGGAGAGGAAGGAGGAAATGGGAGGAAAGCGATGGCGGGGCTGGACCTGCGGAGGGATCTGAGGACTCCTCAGACCTCTGCTAGGGCCTCCGCTGCCCTGGGCCATTATGTGACAATTAGCTCCTCTTGAGCACGTTCTGAAGTGGAGGGGACGGTAATTAATACCATTAACCCTCATTAAGGGAGCATTCTGCGGGATGGAGTCTGATTCAAGTGCAATTTGAGCTCTCAGGTGGCTCTGCATTTAGGAATAAGTAGGTCCCAGGTCCAAAACCAATGCCAGGGCATGCTGAAAAGATGCTCCTGAGACCGGGGCTGTCGGAGCTTCACCAAACAGCTTCAGAGACAGCAAACTGAAAACGCCCTGATGCTGAAGAATCTCTGTTTGAGACCCTTTTTAAACACATAGCCACATTTAATACGAAGGCCATAATTGTGGTAGGTGGTCACAGGGCTGTTTCACAGGAGTGACATGATTTTTAGCCTCTAATGATACTATGGAACCCAAGCCACGGCGTAAGTGGCTTGTCCTGACCTTGAAAGTCTTAAGACTTGAATTGAAGAGAAGCATGCAATGATGCTAAACGAACCCAAGGAGACAAAGCCTGTGGGTTGCAAACAAAGCTGGCAGCCGCACAAGCAACAGGATGTGAGAAACTAAAAGGACATTGGCCCAAAATGTGTGTGTGAAGGCACCTGAAACCTCCACCACTAGAATCATTCATTCGTCAATGCAGGGTCGACCCCCTAACAATTCTGCTGCGTTCGAATTCACAGTTGCAGCACAGCAGTGGTTTTCTGGCTCATGCTCCAGTTCTGTCACGGAGCACTCTCTGTGTGCTGTGCACAGTGCTAGGGGCTGAGGATGCAGGAGTGAGCTGCTTTGCAGTCTAAGGGGGAAGGACACATTAAGAAAATGGACATATAAATAAATGTGCAAGGCCAGATCCATGCAGTGAACATGAGGAAGAGGAAACCCTACCTAGGCTGAGGGATCAGGAGTTCCATCCCAGGACACAGGGATGAAAAGGCTTCATCCCTGCAAGAACGCTTTTCTGATGGAGAATCTGAGAGTTCGTGATGAAGTGGCAGGTCTCTCTGATTCTTTGGCTCTTCTTAACAGCTGCACCTACCGCCTATATAATCACCCAAGATAGTGTGTTCAAGGCCCCTGGCAAAGAGGTACAATCAGTAAGTGTTTATTGCTTTATAGATATTCAGTGAGTTTCTCACGTTGAGCTTTGGGGAGGCAACTGGGAACCCAGGAGTGCGGGGTAGGTTCTGGCCTCTCCACTGCATACTGGTTTTGTTGACAGGTGACTGTCAGAGTTCCCAAGGCCATTAATCCAGTTCCTCAGCGTGGCAAACAAACACTACCTTTTTTTGGTCAAGAGATTAAGCATCCTAGAAATGTAGTCTCTTCAGTCAACTCTAGTGGTTTACAGCAAGGTTCTGACTGACCCTAACTCAGGCTTCATCCCAGCTGCATCCTGGGCAGAGCCTGGATAAGTCCCAGCTCAGCACACAGCGTTCTCCCTGGATGTGCATTTCATCTTTGCCTCCCTGGGCTATCGTGAGGAGTAAACTGAGCTGTGTACCTGGCACAATGCCTGGCACGAGGGCACATTCTCAGTGAACACTGCCTGCTGTTCAGTTATTGCTGAGTGCCCAAAGCAGACCCTGCCCAGCAGAACAGGTGCCATGGGGGCGGGCTCTACCTTCCTGGAATGGAAGTGCAGGCTGTGATGAAGGAGGAGAGGCATGGCAGAAGGGTCCTGTGAGAAGCCCCTGGGGCCCCAAAAAAGCTGGGGCCCTTCTCCAGGTCCTCCCACCACCCTTCTTCTCATTTCACTCTGCTCTGTTTCTCCTGCTGGGGCCACTTTGGGGGTGCCCTGCACGTCTGTCCACCACCTCTTGAATATCCTTGGCTCCACCTCTGGAGCCCTTGGCCAGCCTGGTGCCCACCATTCCTCAGGCCTCGCTCCCTACCTGTCTGGAAAGGAAGATGAGCCGGGTGCTATCAAGAGGGTTGTGGCTTTATGGAAAACTCGCTGGGCTGAGCTAATTTCACAAACCTTCTGAGTGACCTTGGGTCAATCTGGCCGCACACATACACACACATGTACAGCATATACACATGCATGCACACACACAGGGCATCCATATACACAGAACACGACGTATGCACATGTACACAATGTGATCTGTACACACTACACACATAAACACATGCACACATACAAACACAAACTATATACACAAACCACATGCGGTACATAAATACACATGTGTACATGTACACACAAACACACACAACAGACATGGACCACTCCCTACACACACACTCATATACATATATACATATACAGGCACACATACACATGCATATACGCATCCCACACGTCCAAACACATCACCCCACACATGCACGTGTTCACACCCATGCATGCACATACAGGCATGCGTGTAGTCCCACAGCTGCCATTATTTCCTCGGTGGGCTCACAGCAGATGCTGGTGACCTGCACACACACCCCTGGGCCTCAAGCCTCTTCCCAGGGCTGCGGCAGGGACAGGAGCAGCAGAACGGGGAGGCCTGGCAGGTGCTGGGATGTGTTTACTGTTTACACCGAGCGCACCGGGAAAGCAGCTTCCTGCTCCCCGTGGGAGTCAGAGGAGCCCCCAGCTGCGGCAGGAAAGGCTGACGCAGACACCGTGGCTCCCAGCTGCACCGTGGGCCCAAGGAGGGCGGGTGGGGGGCCCTGCTGCACCCAAGGAAAGCGGCGTGGACCGGCAACAGGCCAGAAGCGCTGCGCCACTTTACAAGCTAATGAACTTTCCAGGACACAGCGCGGCTCCCCTGCACCGCACCGTGAGACCGTGTCTGCCTGGGAGGAGCAGGATGGAGACTGAATGAGGGGTGATCTGGGACCCTTCCAGGGGACCCCAGGAAGCCATATTTATTTCTTCATCAATAAAAGACCTGGAGTGATCCCCATAAAGAGGCTTCTAGCTCTGAGTTCCTCTTGTTCTTCAGATAGAGGCACTCCACATGCCAGGGGCCGTGAGTTTTGGAGGGGACAGATACTTAAACCGTAGCACTCATTGTGCCTGAAGACGCCATTGCAGACTCCTTATTTTGAAATAAATCTTTCTAGTCGTCTTTTAGAAAAATGTAAGTATCCATGAGAGGGGTGTAAACATGTATGCTTTTGTTGAATTAAGACACAAGCACAGAAAAGGGCTCAACAACTGACATGTAAAGTGGAGATGCTCCCAGCTCCTGAGAAGCCCTTCTCCTGATCACTGCCCTCTCCATTTGCAAAGGCAACTATTGTCCTGATTCCTAGTATCCTAGGATGCTGGGTTACTTTTAGCTGGGTTTGAACTTTATGTACATGTAAGTAAAGAGTGTGTATTCGTTTCTGTCCGGCTTCTTCTAGCCAATGTTATGCTTGTGAGACTCCTGCAGCCTTGCACACAGCTGCAGTTCATCCACTTCCATCACTGTATAGTGTCTCCTTGTAGATGCCACACTTAGTCTTCTTATTTTACTGTTAATGAAAGCCTTTTTTTTTTTTTTTTTAGATGGAATCTCACTCTGTCACCAGGCTGGAGTGCAGTGGCGCGATCTCAGCTCACTGCAATCTGTCTCCCGGGTTCAAGCGATTCCCCTGCCTCAGCCTCCTGAGTAGCTGGGACTACAAGTGTGCACCACCATGACCGGTTAATTTTTTGTATTTTAGTAGAGACGGAGTTTCACCATGTTGGCCAGGATGGTCTCGATCTCCTGACCTTGTGATCTGCCTGCCTCGGCCTCCCAAAGTGGTGGGATTACAGGCTTGAGCCACAGTGCCCAGCCGAGTGCCTATCATTTTTCTTCAATTTGGGGCTATTATGAATGATGCTGCTGTGGACATGTGTGTCTGTCTCTCTACACACATGTGCACACATTACTGTTTGTATATGCCTAGGAAGACAACTGCTCACCCCAGAGCATCATCACATGTGGTCGCAGTGCCACCAAGTTTACTGAGGTGGCTGCTCCACTTTCCCTGCCACCAGCAATGCATGCAAACTCCCACTGCTCCACATCCTCCCAACGTGGTGTGGTCAGCCGTTTTCATTGTCCCCACTCTGGAGTGTGTGCTATCACACAATGGCTTTAATTTCCTCTTTCCTAATGACTACTGGGTTGCACATCTTTTCATATGAGTAGTGATCATTTGAATATTACCGTACTTTTTAATAAAACCCCTGCTGAGTAGGTTGTCTATTTTTCCATTGGGTTGTCTATTTCTTTCTTATTAATTTTATACTTTTAGTGAGAAGCTGTTTGCAGGTGCACGGTTGTGAATATTGTCTCCCACTCTTTAGCTTCCATCTCACTGTCATAATGGTGTCTTTTAATGAAAGTTCTTGCAGTGGCTCATGCCTGTAATCCCAGCACGTTGGGAGGCCAAGGCAGGTGGATCACCTGAGGTCAGGAGTTTGAGACCAGCCTGACCAACATGGTGAAACCCCATCTCTACTAAAAATACAAAAATTATCTGGGTGTGGTGGTGGGTGCCTGTATCCTAGCTACTCCAGAGGCTGAGGCAGGAGAATCACTTGAACCCCGGAGGCAGAGGTTGCAGTGAGCCAAGATCGCACCATTGCACTCCATCCGGGGCAACAGAGTGAGAGTCCATCTCAAAAAAAAGAGAGAGAGAGAGAAAAGAAAATGAATTCTTAATGTTAAGGTAATTTGGCTTATCAACTTGGTCTTTGTGGTTACAGTTTTTTTGTGTCCTATGTAAGAGTTCTTTGCCTGCCTCAAGATTATGACACTATTGTTGCTAACAGCTTTCAGAAGCTTTTATTTTAAGTTCTGGGTACATGTGCAGGATGTGCAGGTTTGCTACATAGGTAAATGTGTGCCATGGTGGTTTGCTGCACCTATCAACCCATTACTTAGGTATTAAGCCCAGCATGCATTCCCTCTTTTCCCTAATGCTCTCCCCAAACCCACTGTCCTCCGACAGGCCCCAGTGTGTGTTGCATGTGTCCGTGTTCTCATCTTTCAGCTCCCACTTATAAGTGAGAATATGCAGTGTTTGATTTTCTGTTCCTGCGTTAGTTTGCTGAGGATAATGGCTTCCAGCTTCATCCATGTCCCCGCAAAGGACATGATCTCATTCCTTTTTATGGCTACATGGTATTCCATGGTGTATATGTACCACATTTTCTTTATCCAGTCTATTACTGATGGGCATTTGGGTTGAGTCCATGTCTTTGCTATTGTGAATAGTGCTGCAATGAACATACACATGCATGTATCTTTATAATAGAATGATTCATATTCCTTTGGGTATATACCCAGTAATGGGATTGCTGAGTCAAATGGTATTTCCAGTTCTAAATCTTTGAGGAATTGCCACAGTGTCTTCCACAATGGTTGAACTGATTCACATTCCCACCAATGGTGTGAAAACGTTCCTATTTCTCCCCTTTTCAGAAGCTTTATTGTTCCACTTATCACATTTATATCTGCCAGTTTGCCTGGAATTGATCTTTGTTCATGGTTCAAGTTTTATTTCATAGCCATATGAATATGTGATTGACCCAAAGACCCAACACCATTTATTGAAAAGACTGTTCTTTTCCCACTTCTTTTCAGTGCCCTCTATCATTAAAAACAAGTATTTAAAAACAACAACAATGGAAACAAGTGTTTATGTAGGCAGTGATTTGCTTATGAATCCTCTATTCTGATCTACTGCATCTATCATTCTGCCAATATCACATTGACTCGAGCAATGTAGCTTTACAATAATGGTTTGCATCCATAGAGTAAGTCATCCCACCTTCTTTTTCTCCAAAGTATCTTAGACATGCTTGACATTTTGCACTTCTAAAGGAATTTATAATCAGCTTAGGCATTTCCACCAAAAAACTAATATTTTAATGTAAATTATATTGATCAGTTTGAGAAGAACAGACATCTTTACATTATTGAGTTTTCCAGTCCATGAAAGTGATATTTCCCAGCATTTGTTTTAGCCATTAAATTTTCTTAATGATGTTTTGTAATTTTCTGTCTACATATCTTACACATCTTTCCTTAGATTCACTTTGAGGTATTTGATAATTTTCCATTATAAATTACATTTTGAAGTTTTCCTCTATACTTGTTTGTTGCTGGTATATAGAAATAAAATTGACTTTTTGAATTGGTTGTATATCCAGCAACAAGCCAAACTTATTATCTAATTTTAATTAGTTTTAGATTCTATGGTGTTTTTTAAACATCCATAGGCATATTGCCTTTGGCAAATGACAGTTTTATTTATTTGTTTGCAATTCTCATAGCTTTTTGTTTCTCTTGCTTTATTGCCCTGGCTTGGCCATTTAGTTATGATGTTGACTAGAAGTGATCATACAAGACATCCTTGTTTCAGACCTCAGCAGGAAAATGTTCAACATTTTATCAGTTAGTACAAAGTTTTGAAACTATACTTTATCACATTTCATGTGCTAACAATGTTTATCATGTATGGATGTGGGCTTGTAGCAGATACTCTTTCTGCCTCAATGAAGATGATTATGTGACTTTCTCCTTTTGTTACCATGGTTGATTTTACTGAATGATTTTAATTGAGTTTTTAGTGAGATAATTATTGATTCACATACTTAAATAATATGGAGAGATCCTACATAGGTTTTACCCAGTCTCCCCCAATGGTAACATTTTGCATAATTATAGTATAATATCACTGATACAATATACCAATTTTATTCAGATTTCTACAGTCTTCCTTGTACTCATTTGTGTGTGTATATATGTATGTATTAAGTTTTATCATCCTCTCAGGTTTGTGTATCCATGAGCACAGCCAAGATACAGAAGAACAATTCCAACCCCACAAGGATCTCTCATGCTGCCCGTTTCTAACCACATCTACTTCCCTCCTACTCCTCTTCCTTTAACCCTTGGCAACCAAGAATCCGTCCTCCATTTCTAAAATTGCGTCATATTAAAAATGTTATATAAATGGAATAAACAGTTCGATACCTCTTAGGATTGGCTTTGTTCACTCAGCATAATTCCATGGGAATAAGTCCCATGTTGTTGCATGTATTAAAGGTTCATGGCTTTTTATTGTTTGATAGTATTTTACGGTATGGATTCATCACAGTTTTTTTCACCATTCACTTGTTGAAGGACATCTGGGCTCATTCCAAGTTTTAGCTGTTACAAATAAAGTTGCTATGAGGATTTCTGTACAGGTTTTGTGTGAATATGTTTTCAGTGAAAAATTGAGATAAGGGCCCAAGAGTGCAATTGCTGGTTCTATGTATGTTTAGCTTTATGAGAAACTGTCAACACTGTCAAACCGTCTTCCATAATGGTAGTACCATTTTACATTCCCAGGTGCAACGTATGAATGATCCACTTTCTCCACATCCTCATCAGCATTTGGTATTGTCACAATTTTTTACCTGATATATATGTAATAATTGATTGATTGATAATGGTTAAACCAGTGTTGCATTTTCAAGTCAAAGTTATGTTTATAGTGTATTTTTTTCATATATCATTTTATTTTCTTTAGTAATATTTGGCTTAGAATATTAGAATATTTGCATCTATGTTCTTAAATGAGACTTGTTTTATAACTTTCTTCTCTTGTAATATTTTTGTTAGGTCTTTATATCAAGACCTCATAAAATCAGTAGCAAAATATTCTTTCTTTTTCTGTTCTTTGCAAGAATTTCTGTAAGATTAGTATTATATTTTCTTAAAGGTTTAGTAGCATTCATGAGTAAATCCATCTGTATAGAAAGGATTTTAATTTCTTAATGAATTTAAGACTATTCAGATTTTCTATTTCTTCTAGTGTCAGTTTTGGTAAGTTGTGTTTTTTAAGGAATTTGTCTATTTCATCTAGATTTTCAAATTTATCAGCATAAAGTTTTCACTATACGTTGTTTTTAGCTTTAATACCTGTAAGACCTGAAATGTTGTCCTATTTTTAATTCTCTGATGTTAGTTATTTGTGCCTTTTCTCCTTTTTCCCTCGATCAGTTTCATCAGTGCTTTATCTTTCCTTTAAAAATAAATATTCAGAGGGCCAATTTTTTGATTTGATGGCTGTCTTTATTGTAATTTTTTTACTTTATTAATTTCTACTCTTATCTCTATCATTTCTCTCCTATTTCTTGGGATTCAACTTGCTGCTATTTTTCTTAACTTCTTGAGGATAGTTAACTCATTAATTTTTACTCTTTTTTCTTTTCACTATATAGATTTAGACCTATACATTTTTTTCTGAAAATCTATCTCTCGATAGGTATTAAGATTTTCCTTAATCTCCAAGTATGAAATATGGTAATCATGCATTTCAGGCTATACTTATGTGCATATAGAATTAGAGGGGCATATATCAAAATCAGTCATGGGAATGCTTATTTTCTTTGTCACTTTACAGGCTTTTCCTGTATAATACATACTACATTTGCAATTAGAATACAATATGTATATATTTAAGAACTATGATGTACACACGTAAATTAAAAGAAATTAGATCACAATTCAAAAGTGGAGGTTTGGGCTACTATAATGCTCTGTGTGAAGGCATGGTAGACTGAAATGGCTTTGAAAGTTCCATAAATTGAGTAATTGTGGAAAAGCAGATTCAGTGGTGTCTCAGTCCTGATGTTAATTTTAATTTTTGTACTAAATCCTTATCTCTATATGTCCTTAGGGAGCACATCTGGAATCTTAGGATAGGTTTTTGAAAAGTGAACCTGTTGAACAATGGAAAATGTGAGTTTTAAGGAATCAATTAATGATTTAAAATATTATAGAAAACAATACAAAAGCTTGTATCTACTTAGCTGAACAATGGCCTGGAAAGTGAAGAGACACATCACCTTAACATAGCTGTAGAATGAAAACACTAGAGGAGAAGAAATAGAAGGAAAAGGGGTTGCACAGTTTCATCCTTTGCAAACCTCACCTGCATTCCCTACTAGCAGCCACTGCTCGCTCTGGCCTGGCTTAGCATCCTGTCTCACTCCAAAGCCTAGGATCGCGTGTCCAAGCATGAGCTTTTCTCAAAGAGGAGACCAGTGAGACAAAAGTGAGCCCAGTAACTGCCCCAACACACACACACACACACACACACACACACACACACACGCACCCCTATCCAGCTGGCCAAGCCCACAGTGTTGCCTGTCCCGGCTGGTCCCCTTTGTGCTCTGCACTATCTCTGCTCTGAACCTAGTACCCCAATATCTGCTTCACTGGGACCACTCTCTGCTACCACAGCAACCATCAGACCTCCAGGATCCTAAGAAAACAGGAATATTGGATGCAGTGCAAGGTCAGTTCTGGCCATGTCTGGAGAAATGTGACCGGAATGAGACAGAAGGTGAAGGGCAAGGCTCGCTCTTGATGAGACGCAGGAGCAAGGCCCCACGGTGAGCCTCTTCCCTGGGATCGGGAGAAACTGATAGACATAGGACCTGCCAGGAGATTCCCGAGCTCACAGGGAGCTTGAGCTCTGCCCGCTGCCTCCGACGCTGTGGAGTGAGCACCACCACCTGCTACCTCCAACACAACCCACCCAGGTGCAGCGCTTGCCCTGCCTGCCAGGCTCCAGTGTGTATGGGACTCAGAGGGGTGGGGAGATCTCATTGTGTGTGTGGCAGTGAGGCCTGGGTGGAAGTTGATACCAGCTGGAAACCGATGCCTCCCCCCAGCACACACCTGGGGGCTGTGCAGAGAACTACACTAGGCCATGGGACCCCCAAGGCTCCCTGAGCACAGTGTATCATCCTGGAAGGTGAGATTGGTTGATGCTTGACTCAAACAGCCAGAGCAGGCATGATAGCTCCCTCTTGAAAGATAGATTTTACTCCAAGTGGAAACTAATTGATTCTCCCTCAGCAACTTTCCCAATTGGCTAGAATTCTAAACTGACAGATCGGCGAATGGGGAAGTAACTTTTATATAAAACAGTGAGCCACAGACTTCAAAGTGTTCTCTAAGGGAAATTTAATTATATCCTCCCCAACAAGACATCCAAAATACCCTTGCCTAGCTTTTGTGTGTGTATTTATATGAGGCACAATGCCCACGTCCTGTGACATTAGTATTTCTTTTCACATCACTGGAAATCTGAGTACTTTGGAACTGGTTGGAGCAAATTATAATGCACCCAGCCAGGGCCTTTTGTTACGCAGCCCTTCGACAGTGGTGCCTGCCTGGCCCTCTGAAAGCCCAGGGACCACTGGAGTTCATTTGAGAACACTCTACCCCAAGTTGGTTGTGCAAATTATTTCTGCTCTATGCAGAGAGTCTTTTTATTTTCCTCATGACATCGAGTGACTTTGAATCTTGCATAATATATACTCACACATACACAGGGGAAAGGATTAAGGCACAACCAGGATTAAATAATGCTGATAATAACGAGCTGATGAAACCGGAACCGTCGAGGTTTCCTGTATGTCTCTGGGGCATGGCAGTGCCATGTCCACTTGGGGAGGAAATTCTGGACTGCCAGGACTGGGTTTCTTCTGCAGATGTTTCTGTGTTGTCCTCCAAATGCTTAGCATCTGGATTTGGGATACCTTGGGCCGTGGTGAAGCCAGCTCCTGCCGTTTCTCCTGGGTCCAGGAAAGGGAGGAGTGTAGATCTTTCCAGGGTCAACCAAGGCAAAGGGGGCAACCGGACAGCAAAGGATGCCCAGTGCTGCTTCATGGGCCTGTCCTCCTAGGCTTAGCAGTGACCTTGCTGGTGGCCAGGCTGCCCTACACCCTTTGCTTTGTGAGGAAGGTGGACCCAGCCTCTCCTGCACCCATCACTGATCAAGCTGCGGGCAGGCACGGGTGCACAGGCAGCACCAGAGAGCCTGCCGGCCCTGCAGGGATTTGCACCAGCTCTTCTTACCAGCATTGCTCCTCCGGTGGCCAAGGGTGCCCAAGCAGAGATGCCGGTCACTCAACTCAAGGCCTCCCTCCTTGGTGACGCTGGAAACATCCCTCCGTCCTCCAGGAGCACAGTGAGAGCTGGATGAGGAGATGGACCGTTGGGCACCTGCCCAGGGGTCCAGTTGAAAGGGACACCAGCACAGCACTGGGGTCACAGTGCCCTCAAGTGGAGATTTGCAGGCACTGCTCTCCATCACTTCCAGATTAAGAACATGCTCTAGGATGACCCATGTGTGTGAGAAATCTCTTACTCTAAATATAAAGATGGAGACATGGCATTTTGTGGATGAGTATATTTATTTGCTAACAGGAAATAAGCTATTCGCCATCTCCAATAAGTAAATGTTGGACAAATATTTAAAGAATGTCAAGAATGTCTGTTTTGAGCCTGCTAGGGGGACCTCCACACGTCCTCCTGCCCCTGCCTTCCCACCCACTCTGCAAATGCTCGCAGGCAATGGCCACCTGCGAGTAAACAGGATGTCTCTGTGAGTAAACGGGATGTCTCTTCCTTGGGACCCTGGAACCTCTCGGGAGGGGTTGGCCTTGGTGGAAAGGGAAGGAAGGGGGACTAGGGCTGAAAGAAACACTCATTTAATGAACATTTTCACTGGGCCGATTTTGTGCAAGGCCCCAGTGGCTATCGACCTTGTGATGCATGGTGTGGCTCTGAAGTGTGGACTGACAGGGCTGGACTTGGGCCAGGGCACAGTGCAGACTCAGGGAGTGCCTGGAGCAGGGAGCCACCACGAGGGAGTTCTCAGCCACTGTGCGGCTGCTTATGTCCTGTAGGAAACATGCAGCGCAGGTAACACGTGTATTCTGATGCCTCTCTTGTGGGTCTCACCTGGTCATCAGCCACCAACCTTCTCTCTTGGCTTCTCATCACCTGCCAGGTGCTGCCCAGAAAGGAAGAGAAAGACTTTGGCTTAAAGGTGGACCCCAGAGGTCCCAACAGCTGGAGGCTCCCACTCACAGCTCCCCTGTATCAGAAGCACTTGTTCCTTCTTTTTGGTTGTTGTTTTGTTGCTTTAAGTTTTATTTTAACTGTTGCATAATAATTGTGCGTATTTATGGAGTACAGTGTGGTGGTCTGATACCTGCCCTCCTGTGTTCATTGCAGCACTATTTACAATAGTCAAGGTGTGGAATCAAACCAAGCGTCCATCTACGGAGGGATGGACTAGAAGAATGTGGTATATACACAGCCGAAACACTATTCCACCGTAAAACTCAATGAATTCCTTTGCAACAATGTGGATGAGCCTAGAGAATGCCATGTTAAGTAGAATTAGCCAAGCACAGAAGGACAAATGCTGCATGTTCCTTCTGGATGGAAGGCAGAGCTCCCACACTGGCCACAGAGAGCTCACTATCACACACCAGTGCTAGCATGAGCTGCCACAGCTGCCCACCTGGGCCACTCACAACTGTGCCACAAGAATCCCCACGCAGAGATCTCTGTGTATTGCTGCATCTGAGTCTGCTGGGTAAGTTCCCAAAAGTGGCACAGCTACGTGGAGGCTCACACACGCAGAAGATGGTGAAGAATAAAAGTCATAGACCAGGGGACACAGCCTCCTGCCAGCCCTCCACGGGGGATCTCCTGGATGATGGACACCCCCAGCAGAGGATGCCTGTCAATCATTCCTGCCATCAGAGGAACTGCCCAAAGGCAGGTATGTTCCACACTGAGAGAAGCAAGGCCTGGTTGGAGACATTTCCTGAATTGTCAGTGTCTGCAAATGCCTTCAGAGGAACCCAGACACTGGCTGGTTCCACCCTCTCCCAGGTCACTTTTCAGTTGGCAAAGCAAGCACAGCACAATGTCTGTATCACTACATGAGGACATCTGCATCACTGCAAGCGCACAAGGACACCTGTGTCACTGCAAGTGCACCATGATGCCTGCGTCACTGCAAGCACACAAGGATGCCTGTCACTGCAAGCACACCACAATGCCTGTCACTACAAGCACACCACGATGCCTGTCACTGCAAGCACACCACGATGTCTGCATCACTGCAAGCACACAAGGATGCCTGCATCACTGCAAGCACATGAGGACACCTGTGTCACTGCAAGCACACAATGCCTGTCACTGCAAGCACACAAGGGCATCTGTGTCACTGCAAGCACACTACGATGCTTGTGCCCCCACAGCATATGAGGACACCTGTGTCACTGTGCATTTAAAAGGCCCCAGGACCTCCCAGCCACACCGGACACAAAAGGGAAGAAGAAAGCAGCAGGGAAGTTATTGTCAGGGGAAAGCTGAAATGAACTCCAAATACATTGAGAGTAGAGAAAATGCTTCCATTAGAGTTTAATTCCACGCCCTCATCACTGGTGGGATGAACATTTCTGAAAGGCAGCTCCATAGAATGTTGCTGAAAGAGTCTGGCATCCTCACACCCCCTGCCTGAGATGATCCTAGAGGACATCCCTGCCACCACCCTTTGGGCCACTGTTAGGATGCTGAGCTGGGCTGTGGGAAAACACCAGAATTAAATCAAAAATGGGCAATGGGGAGAGGACCTTCTAACTGCAAGGGGGCCAGGAAGTTGCTGTCTTGACAAGTCACTGTGAGGCTTAAAAGTAAGCTTTAAAAATAGCATTTTAAAGGGAGTGGCTCAAACAGCCCTGGCTCAGGGACAGGGATCTGCAGGCACTGGCCTCTGCCGTCTCCCTCCTTGCGGCCTCCCCTCTCCTTTGGATGGTGTTTTTTGCAGGCTCCACCTCCCACGTGCCTCTAAGCCTGGGGCACTGTCTTAGGAGCCAGGGGGTCTGCTTGAGATGCGTGCTCTGTACGGGTTCTTCTCCTGCCGGATGTTGAAGAGGCAAGCCCTGAGCACTGACAATCCAGGAATTGACGAATCCACCGGAAAGTGTCCGCCCTGAATCTCAAAAACCCTAAGGACAGGACTGCTTAGTGTGGGCAGTACTGTGTGCTTGGGATGGAAGGACTCACGTGAGGAGGAAGGACCTGACTCTGAGGACAAACATTTCTGATGGCCAAGTGAAGACTCTATCCCACAATCACCCCGCCCCATCCCGCCTAACGTTTCCCTCACTTTATTACAGGACGGGGCTGCAATGGTGTAAGAAGCGGGGGCAGAACAGGAGACGATTATACAGTGGGACAGACATAACCTCTCTGAGCCTCTGTGATAATTTACACACAGGATAATATTAGCAAGTTAAGGCTGCGAGACCCGATGTCTGAAGAGGTGTGATATTAACCAGACAGGCTTCATATTTGAGTGAATGTGGAAGAAATGCTTAGGAATAGAAAATTTGACATCGACCCCTTCTTCTCTCCTTATTAGAATGAGGGATCTGACATGCCTTCCCCAAAGCTAAATAAATGTGTGTTTGTCCACGACTTTATCTTTGTCCTGGCCAGTTATATTAGAATATGACAGTTATTTTGACCTTACCAAACCGCCATCCCCGCCACATCCAGGGTACACACACACACTTCAGTTGACATATCTAATTTGGTTTCATTGTGGGGTGGGGTGACATGTCTCATTGGAAATGTGACATCCTAATGACTTCCACTGACTGTGGAAAGATGTGCAAGGGCTCCTTGAACAAGATGGAGTTTCCGAGTCCTCCTCCTGTTGCCTGGGTGAGACCCTGTGGAATGGAGATTGTCGGGGTGATAAGAGGAGCTGGATCAGGAGAGGGAGGCTGATATGAATATATTGGGGCCAATAAAATCTTCTTGAAAGCTGGTTTCTTGGATACAAGTTGAGGACATGACACCGCTATCATCCAGGGTGTCCTGCTGGCATTATTAGGCCAATAAACCTCCTAAGATTCTCTCTCCCTGCACTTTACCCCAGGAGCCCAGCACCCGACAGCCGTGAGGGGGAGGAGCGCTGGCAGGGACAGCATGATGTGGCCTCACGTTGCTACCGCCCAGAGAGCTCTCAGACAGCTGCAGGTCAATAAAACATCCTCAGACCCTGCCCACTGGACCCCATCTCTGCCCAGGGCCCCTAGGATTGCAGGGAAGACAAAGCTGGTAAGTGGGGACAGGAAGGCTCACTGCACAAAAGGAAGGCTCACTGCACAAAAGAGATGCCTGTTAACTAGAAAGAGTTCACAGGGGGCCCCTGCAGATGTCATCAGGAGACATCACGAAGAGAGAGCAGTGGATCGCACATGTCACCTGGAAGCAAAAATGATGGAAGATCCGGACTGGGCTTAAAGAAACTGACTAGGGCCCCAGTGCATGGGAGGGCACCTGGCAGAACGTGATGTACTGGTTGCCTGAGAGATGTTCACCTGCAGCTCCAGGATCCCATATGTGCCATGCTGCACCCTCCACCTGAGCAGCGCCTCTTGGTGTTAGATGTGCTTTTGACTTTCCTGGGGCTCATGTTAATATACAGATTATGTTTCAGTGGGTCAAGGTAGGACCCCAAGACACTGCATTTCTAACAAGTCTTTGGGTGATATTGATGCTGCAGGTTCCCATAAACACTCTTAGAAATACAGGATCACATCCTCCACCCCAGACCTACTGTATCAGAATGTGCTGTTTATGACATCCCCAGGTGACTCAAATGTACATTAAGATTTCAGAAGTTCTGTTTAGACACCCAGTCTTATTCCCTGAAAATCAGAAAGAGGAGAAACTGGAGAAGATTGTGGATGTTCTTGCCACCAGACAAACAGTCAGAGGCCCCTTATGAACGGACCATGCCTGGGAGCAGCTAGGACGTAATAGATAAGCGGCCGACTGAATTGCCTGTCCATGGCTTGATAGCTGCTATGGTTTGAATGTGTCCCCCCTAAAATTCAGGGGTTGCCAAGGTGATAGTATTAAGAAGTGGGGCCTTTAAGAGGTGATTAGGCCATAGGGACTCCTCTCACATGAACAGGGTTAGCTGCCCCTATAAAAGGACGTGGCAAAGGGAGTTTGTCTCACCTGCCCTTCCACCTTCCACCATGAGAGGACACAGCCAGAAGGCCCTCACCAGACACCAGATGTCAGAGCCTTGATCTTGGACTTCCTGGCCTCCAGAACTGTGGGAAATACATTTCTATTCTTTATAAATTACCCAGTCTCAGGTATCTTGTTGTAGCAGCACAGAACAGACTAAGACATTCGCCATTCATCTGGTGGAGTCTACGCTACAGTGGATTTGTACCCTGACAGCTAAAACACCAAGACCCCACAGGGTCCCTGAGTTTGCTCATTTCAAGTGTACTGAGTCACTGGTGCTCAGGCATTTGCTAAAGTGAGGACAGTAACTGGAACCTAATGGAGATGGATCAGATATGGTGGCTGAGAGGCAATTGGGTTCTACAAAGTTCAGTAGCACTTGCCATTTAAAATCCATTTCCGGCCGGGAGCAGTGGCTCACGCCTGTAATCCCAGCACTTTGGGAAGCCAAGGCAGGTGGATCACCTGAGGTCAGGAGTTCAAGACCAGCCTGACCAATATGGAGAAACCTCATCTCTCCTGAAAATATGAAATTAGCCAGGTGTGGTGGTGCATATTATAATCCCAGCTACACAGGTGGCTGAGGCAGGAGAATCACTTGAACCCAGGAGGCAGAGGTTGTGGTGAGCTGAGATCACGCCATTGCACTCCAGCCTAGGCAACGAGAGTGAAACTCCATCTCAAAATAAATAAATAAATAAATAATAAAATAAAATAAAATAAAGTAAAATCCATTTCCCAGTCAGCAGGACCTGGTGGAAGCTGGTATTCTGCTCAGGAAAACTGTCTTGCAAAGACAACACTCAGAATGCCAGGGTCTTCCCAGCAGTCAACACCCTGGCTCTCACCTTGCCTATAGCAATACATGCCAACTTTAGTGCTCATGATCCAAGAACTTTTTAAAAAACTTCTATAAAATGCGGTATAATAAACCAATTTCCTTAAAGCAGGAGCCTGTGAATTTTATCTTTGGAATACCCTCCTCCTTACTGCTTCCTCAGCAAATTTCAGACCTGGATATTTCAGATATTGATGTGGCAATAATTTAATTTGTTTTAACTTGCTTCTTGTTCACTTTCATAGAGATTGAACTTTTTTTCTATATTCTGGAATATTCTGTGAATATCCTTGTCTTATTAGCTTAGAGTACCTCTTCATATGTTGAAAGTATTACTCTTTCTGGTTGTTTTATAAAATCTAAATGTTCTCCCCTAGTCTGTCTTTTGTCTTTTGATTCCACATACAAATATCTGCATACAAATGTCTGTCATTTTTACCTAATCAAGTTTGTTCATTTTCCCACTCTAAAGTTTTTTAAAATTTTCCTTTATTTTACTTTATTACTTTTATAGTTTTATTTAAAATCTAGCTAATACATCTGGAATATATTTATATGTGTGCTGTTAGTTAAGAATCTAACTGTACTTCTTTTCCAATGAAGGAAGTCATTCATCCCAATACTGTTTACCAAATTATCTATTCTTTCTATTATTGATTTTAAATTCCATGATATATGATTCGACGAAAAGGAGTGTTACAAAACACGTTAAGTATGATGCTATCTTTGAAAAAGTCATAAAGGAAAATATTAATGTGGTTATTACAGGAATATAGGATTATTTGTAGTTTTATAATTTTCCGTTTCTGTGTATTTTCTGATTCCCTATCATGAAGGTATAATACATTTAGATTTGTATTTGCGTTTGAGGTTTAATGCTTCCAAGTTGTGATAGCATGGGTGTGTGTGCATATGTACGCATGTGTACATGTGTGTCTTTGTCCACATGTCCAAACCCCTGGGCTTGCCTAGGTGTATACATTCCAGTGGCCTCTGCCAGGTACTTCCAAGGGAAGCCCTGAGGTTAGGATTCAGTTTTCACTGACCTATCCATATGCTTTCTCGTGATGGTCCTTATGTCTGAGCAGAGGCATGGGCAGGATAACTGATTGAGCTGGGTGTCGTTTATGTTTGTAAAATTAAGTGAAGACACTGGCCTAAGTGGCAATGGGCCATATGGCTGCAGATAAACACGGGTGGCCTTTCAGGAATGTCATGGCTCCAGTTCCCATGGCCCACGGTGCCATATGCGATCATTGTCCCTACTTGCAATCGTTGGGCCCACCTTGTGGAAAAGGGATAACCTACTTCTCCTATCGGTCCCAACATCACAGTCCTGTTTCCATCAGTGCAAACCTGTGTCTGTCCAAGTTTTTTATCCCACTGCTCTAAATATTCAGGGTTAAACATTGGCACCGCGCTTGGGTTACCTGATAAGTATAGAGACAACAATGCGTTCCATACCAGAGAGTGGTTGCTCACCCACCACTCACCTCTATGGGCAAAGTTCAGACGCCAAACGTCGGGAGTTGACAGAGTGATCTATTAGGCCAGGTGTACGGTGCTAGCCCAAAGAATTGGCCACGCTCTTTCATGACGTGACTGTCCTATAATCTGACACACCATTTCTCAGAAGTAACGGAAGCCAGAGTCAGAAATGGACAGTAGACATGCCTTCCCCATTCCTGGCTATATGAGAAAATAATTTTAAAAACAGGGGTACATGACAGCAAAAAGGCAAGGAACCCAAATGGTCTTTTGTTAAAATATAGATGCACCAGAACATGGAATTTCTTTGACCAGTCAAGTTCATCTGTGTTTATGTGAAGATTCAAATACCCATACACACACACATACAAAAAAGAAAAAAGAAAAAAAAATAACTAAAATACTTCCGGATGCTTTGATTCTATGTCTTGCAGGAAACAAGTCATTGCTTGCATAATTGGTGAAAGGGAAACAGATGTAGAAATAGACACAAAGAAAACCACTTTTTAGGCCAGATGGGGTGGCTCATGCCATATTCCCAGACGTCGGGTGGCTTACTTGAGGCCAGGAGTTCAAGGCTACAATGAGCTATAATCACATGACCACTCCAGCCTGGGCAACAGAGCAAGACTCTGTCTCAAAGAAAAAAAAAAAGAAAACATTTTAAAATATTCCTACTGACCAGTTTGGATAAAACCCTACAGGTTATCAGCAAGAGATAATTCCTTAAACTAAGAATAAATAAAAGGGAACATATGCTTTATCTAAAGCAACAAAACAAGAAGCAGGAAAGAAGGACGGTAAAAAAACACAGAACAGTGAAGCCCAATCCTGCCACCCACAGGCACAGACAGACCTTGGGCAAGACTCGGTCTCCCCAAACCTCAGTTGCTTAGTCTCTAAAACCAATCATCTGACTAGTTCAAGATTCATCCCAGGTCTAAGAATCTCAATGTTCAAAATGTACAACTTTACTGATTTTTATTTTGCTACTTTTCTGTTGCTTTAAGTAGATATAAACAAACACACCTAATAACATTTAAAAAAAAAGTTAAGTGGAAAAACAACCCACAGGATAGAAGAAAATATTTGTAAATCATGTATCTGATAAGGGGCTTATACTTAGAATATATAAAGAATATTTAAAACTCAATAATGACAAGCTAAGCAATCCACTTAAAAAAACAGACAAAGAATTTAAATGGACGCTTCTCAGCCTCCCGTGTAGCTGGCACTACAGGAGTGCTCCACAACACCTGGCTAAATTTTTAATTTTTATACAGATAGGGTCGCTCTGTGTTGCCCAGGCTGGTCTCGAATTCCTGGTCTCAAGCAATTCTCCCGCCTCAACTTCCCAAAATGCTGGGATAACGAGCATCAGCCACCATGCCTGGCTCTGTTTTTCTCATTTATTTTAATTTTTTCTGGCTCCTATCACCTATGTTTGCTTAGGTAACCAGGAACATTGAATGCTATAATTTTGATTGAGAATATGATTGCATTGCTTGTATTTCCAAATTAATACAGTTTCAGCCAGGCACCATGCCTCATACCTATATTCCCAGCACTTTGGGAGGCCGAGGCAGGTGGATCACCTGAGGTCAGGAGTTTGAGACCAGCCTGGCCAACATGGGGAAACCTCGTCTCCACTAAAGATACAAATTAGCCAGGCACAATGGTGGGCACCTATAATCCCAGCTACTTGGGAGGCTAAGGCAGGAGAATCACTTGAACCCAGGAGGTGGAGGTTGCAGCAAGCCAAGATTGTACCACTGCACTCCAGCCTGGCAACAGAGTGAGGCTCTGTCTAAAAAAAATAACTAATTTAAACAAAAAGACCAGTCTCGCTTGACCTAAGTAGAAAGTAACTACACTGGCCAGGCGCGGTGGCTCACTCCTGTAATCCCAGCACTTTGGGAGGCTGAGGTGGGTGGATCACCTGAGGTCAGGAGTTCAAAACCAGCCTAGCCAACATGGTGAACCCTGGTCTCAACTAAAAATACAAAAATTACCCAGGTGTGGTGGCATGCATCTGTAATCCCAGCTATTCGGGAGGAAGGAGAAGGAGAAGGAGAAGGAGAAGGAGAAGGAGAAGGAGAAGGAAGGAAGGAAGGAAGGAAGGAAGGAAGGAAGGAAAAGAGAGAGAGAGAAAGAGAGAGAGAGAGAGAGAAAGAAAGAAAGAAAGAAAGAAAGAAAAAAAGAGAGAGAAAGAAGAAAGAAAAGAAAGAGATAGAAAGAAAGAAAGAAGAAGAGAAAGAAAGAAAAAGAAAGAAAGGAAAGAAAGAAAAAAGAAGAAAGAAAAAGAAAAAAGAAAAAGAAAGAAAAAAAAGAAAGAACTAGGGAGGGAGGGAGGGAGGG
>NW_016809768.1:1665045-1736291 GCF_001698545.2 Rhinopithecus bieti
AGGAAGGAAGGAAGGAAGGAAGGAAGGAAGGAAGGAAGGAAGGAAGGAAGGAAGGAGAAAGAGAGAGAGAGAGAAAGAGAGAGAGAGAGAGAGAAAGAAAGAAAGAAAGAAAGAAAGAAAGAAAGAAAGAAAGAAAGAGAAAGAGAGAGAGAAAGAAGAAAGAAAAGAAAGAGATAGAAAGAAAGAAAGAAGAAGAGAAAGAAAGAAAAGAAAGAAAGGAAAGAAAGAAAAAAGAAGAAAGAAAAAGAAAAAAGAAAAAGAAAGAAAAAAAAGAAAGAACTAGGGAGGGAGGGAGGGAGGGAGGGAGGGAGAAAACTAACAAAATGAAAACAAAAAATACAAAATTCTAGCGAGATAGGATTGCCTGCAAAGGCTCTCACTCCAAAGGAGTCCTCATCTCTTATTGTTAAAAACAGTTGAAAATGGGCAACTGACTTCCTCACTAGGGGGGCCCATGTGTCTGAAGGCCGAGTCTGTGCATCTCTTAGAACCCACTCACCTCCCTCCAGTGACATCTGTCATATGAACATGTTCTTGCATTGCTATAAAGAAATACCTGAGACTGGGTAATTTATAAGCAACACCATACATAAAGAACCCCAAGCCTTAAACTGGGGTTCACCAGGCACTACAGTTATGTATTTTTGTTTTAGAGAGACAGGATTTTGCTCTGTCACCCAAGCTGGAGTGCAGTGGCATGATCATAGCTCACTGCAGCCTCAACCTCCTGGGCTCAAGCAATCCTCCTGATTCTTTAGCGACTTCATGGACGCCTTGAGAATCAGGATGGGTGGGTGCTGCCCTCTGGCCAAACAAACTTCATCTCAGATGGAGGAACAGGAGTCTAGTGGCTAAGCCCCTTCCCTTGTTTTTCAATTAAACCTTTTATTTTTAGATAACTGCAGATTCACATGCAGTTGTAATAAATAATACAAGAGAGATGAGAGATCCTGTGTCCCCTCCACCCAGTTTCCCCCAAAGGTAACATCTCGCAAAATTATAATACAACATCACAAGAACATTGACAAAAATACAAAGCACTGATCTTACTCGAATTATCCTCATTTTGTGTATTCTGGTGTGTGTGCACATGCGCTTAGTTCTATGCAATTTTATCATGTGTAGGATCCTGTATCCACCACCATGGTCGGGATTCGGAACACTTCCTCCAGAAGAATCTTTCTTGTTGCCTTCCTACCAGCACACCCACCTCCCTGCCCTCCTCCATCCCTTAGCCCTGGAAGCCACTATCTGTTCCCCAACTCCATAATTTTGCTATTTCGAGAATGTCATATAAATGGAATGAGACAGTGTGTTACCTTTAGGGACTGACTTTTCTCACTCAGCATAATGCCCGTGAGATTCATCCAAGTTACTGCATATGTCTGTGCCTCTTCCATTGCTGAGCAGTACCCCACGGTATGTCTGCACCACAGTTTCTTTAGCCACTCCCCCATTAAAGGACACTTGGGTTATTTTTGGTTTGGGGTAATTACAAACAAAGTTGCTATGAATATTCATGTATAGGTTTTCGGGTGAACCTAAGTTTTCATTTCTCTGGGATAAATGCCCAGGAGTGAAATTGCTGGGTCTATGGAAATTACATATTTAGTTTACGGAGACGCCACCAAACTGTTTTTCCAGAGTGACTGCACCATGTTACACACTCACCAGCCAGGAATCAGTGAGCCAGTTTCTCTCATCCTCACCAGCATTTGATGTCGCAATTTTTTTTTTGAGACGGAGTCTCACTCTGCCGCCCAGGCTGGAGTGCAGTGGCCGGATCTCAGCTCACTGCAAGCTCTGCCTCCCGGGTTTATGCCATTCTCCTGCCTCAGCCTCCCGAGTAGCTGGGACTACAGGCGCCCGCCACCTCGCCCGGCTAGTTTTTTTTTTTTTATTTTTTAGTAGAGACGGGGTTTCACCGTGTTAGCCAGGATGGTCTCGATCTCCTGACCTCGTGATCCGCCCGTCTCGGCCTCCCAAAGTGCTGGGATTACAGGCTTGAGCCACCGCGCCCGGCTCGCAATTTTTTATTTTAGCCATTCTGATCGGTGTGCAGCCATAACTCATTGTCACTTCAAGTTGCACATCCCTGGTGGCTAATGATGGTGAAATCTTTCTGTGTGCATATTTGCCATCTGTACTTCCCCTTCAGTGAAATGGCTGTTCATGTCTTTTGCCCACTTTCCCTTCTTTTAACTAAATTTAATTAACTGAAAAATGTGGTGCTACTTTTAGAGGAACAGGAAGCATGAATCCCAGGCAGAAAAAAAAAAATCAGAAGGTGTGCCTCCTCAAACTTTCATGGACCTGCAGAAATAGCCAGCAGAATTAGCTGAGTTTATTGAACAACTGTTGTCAAGAAGAACATTTAAATAACCTAAGCCGAAGCCTCAGTTGTTTCTGCCAAGTTCTTTGAAGGCTCCAGAAGAATATCCCTATTCGATGCTCTTCCACAGGTCACCGTCTGTGCCTATTTGAAGGGGGGTGGGTGTGTTGAGAATAGGGCTAATGTGTCCTAGAGGGTCCATTAGGATGCAGTCCCAATCCTAATACAGCGTGTGATGAGCATCACATTAAGAAGCTATTTTGGTAGAAATGGACATTAAGGGGTGCCTGGCTTACCGTTTTCCCAGCCACAATCATCCCTTCTCTGCTCTGTGCTATAGCATTCTGAAAGACCCTTGGGTATTTGAGAAAATAAGCAAACTGGAGCTGCTGTATCTGAGGGAAGTCCCAACTCTAGGGAGAGGAATTTCAGCCCCTCCAAGCAGGGGCAAGGGACACACGATGAAACGAGGCACGAGAAGTGCCCTTTTCACCTGCACACCATGTTCACAGCAGCGTTACTCACAATACCCAAAAATGGAAGCAACACGCATGGCCATTGACAATGAGTGGATGAGCAAGATGTGATTTTCTACATGCAACAAAATACTATTCAGCCTTCAAAGGAAGGAAATCCTCACACACGGATGAACCTGGAGGACGTCATAGTCAGTGAAATAAACAGGTCACAAAATGACAAAGAATGTTTGATTCCTCTTAGATATGGTACGTAAGATAGTCAAATCCATAGAGACAGGCGGCAGAATGGCGACTGCCAGGGGCTGGGGCAGGTGGGAATGCGAGCTGTTCAATAGGTTCAGAGCTTCAGTTTGAGAAGAAGAAAGAGCTCTGGAGATGGACGGTGTGATGATCTCACAATAGTATGAATGCACTTAAAGCCACTGAACTTAAAAATGGCTAAAATGAGGCCAAGCACAGTGGCTCACACCTGCAATCCCAGCACTTTGGGAGGCTGAGGCGGATGGATCACTTGAGTCCAGGAGTTCAAAACCACCCTGGGCAACATGGAGAAATCCCATCTCTACAAAAAAATACAAAAATTAGCCAGGCGTAGTGGTCCCACCTACTCAGGAGGCTGAGGTGGGAGGATCACCTGAGCCCAGGAGGCGAGGCTGCAGTGAGCCGAGATCACGCCACTGCCCTACAGCCTGAGTGACACAGTGAGACTCTGTCTAAAAAAATAAATAAATAAATAAAAATAAAATAAAAAAGGTTAAAATGGCAAGTTTTACATTATGTGTATTTTACCACGACTTACAAAAAACGAGGCCAGGCATGGTGGTTCACACCTGTAATCCCACCAGCACTTTGGGAGGCTGAGTTGGGTGGATCACTTGAGCTCAGGAGTTCAAGACCACCCTGGGCAACATGATGAAACCCCGTCTCTACCAAAAATATGAAAAGTTAGCCGAGTGTGGTGCTGCACACCTATAGTCTCAGCTACTTGGGAGGCTAAGGTAGAAAGATCACTTGAGCCCAGGAGTTGGAGGTTGCAGCGAGCCAAGGTCATGCCACTGCACTCCAGCCTGGGCAACAGAGACTCCGTCTCAAAGGAAAAAAAAAAGAAAGAAAAATGCCGGCCGCAGTGGCTCATATCTGTAATTCCAGCACTTTGGGAGATCAAGGCAGGCTGATCACTTGAGGTCAGGAGTTCGAGACAAGCTGACCAACAGGATGAAACCCCACTTCCACTAAAAATAGAAAAATTAGCCAGGCATGATGGTGCATCCCTGTAATCCCAGCTACTTGGGAGGCCGAGGCAGAAGAATCACTTGAACCTGGGAGGTGGAGGTTGCAGTGAAGTGACAGAGCAAGACTCCATCTCAAAAAAAAAAAGAAAGGAAGAAAGATGGACTGTCCACTTTGGACACACATGGATCTGTGGCCTTCCCAGTCACTGGCTGGGCCTGCTCCAAAGTGCCTTGTTTTGATTCCCCACACCTCCAGGAAAGAGCAAAGTTTAACGACCTGGCAACGAATTCTCATTACCTTCTGAAGCAAAGAATACTTTCCAATTTGCCAGCAGCTGAGTCCAGCCTGATGAGGCTCACCTGGCAATGCTCCTCTGCCCTTCGGAGCTGTGGGAAAAAACTGGCTTTGGAGCAGGAATTTAAGGGAAATTGAGGTCTTATTGGTATTAAATAGATACTTGTTCACATTTTTATCTCTATCAAATCCAGTGGACGCTGCCTGAGGAGAGTCTAAGCACTAACTCTTAAGAGATCAAGGGTTTCAGAGCTAGAATGGACCCCAGAGATAATTTCATCCAAGCTCATCATAGTCCATATGGAGAAACTGAGACCACTTATCAGGGCAGGAAGGGATAGACCCAGGATGCTGTCCATGGCCCTACACCAACCTTGGGCATTCAGCCCTCCATTTATCACACCATCCAGGCCCCAATTAGGCTGTTATTGTAGTCAAATGCCCCTGGGAGAAACATACCTCAATTTCCTACCTGTGGCCATATGCAGATGAATTTTTTTTTTTTTTTTTTTTTTTTTTTTTTTTTGACATGGCATCTCATTCTATCACCCAGGCTGGAGTGCAGTGGAATGATCTCAGCTCACTGCAGCCTCAACCTCCCAGGCTCAAGCAATCCTGCCACCTTAGCCTCTCAAGTAACTGGGATTGTAGGTATGCACCACCATGACTGGCTAATTTTTGTATTTTTGGCAGAGACAAGGTTTCACCAGCTTGCCCAGGCTGGTCTTGAACTCTTGGGCTCAAGTGATTCACCTGTCTTGGCCTCCCAAAGTGCTGTGATTACAGGCATGAGCCACCTTGCCTGACCCACCCACGGATAATTTTTACCATCATGTACATGAGGCTCTCAGCTAAATAGATCTATTTTCCTCTCCCAGGAAGAGGAAGAAACTCCTGTCCTCACAAAGGTTACACCCACGGCCACAGAGTCCTGGCTGAACCGCTGTACACACCAATGTGTACAGTGTCACATTCACGCCTCACTAAACAACATTCATATAATCATAAAGAGAGCATTGACTGAGTCCTTGCCGTGAGCCAGCACCGTTCATGTGTTAACGCACGTGAGAGTGTTATGTTCCCCTCATTTGATGGAGGAGACTACTGAGGCACAGAGATGTCAAGTTACACCACATGACACGTGGCTGGCGAGGGATGTTAACCCAGGTGAGTTCCAAAGACTCCAGTGGCAAGGGGGATTTGCCTCAACCTCATGCTGATTGATTTAGGATCCAACTCTTACAGCTAACCCCACTCCCCTTCTACAGCATCCTGATGGGTGTGCCCTGTCACCACCTGCAAGGCCTCTTCTCCCGAGGCCTTAGCTCTGCGGGTTCTGGGCAGGTGTGAGCAGAGGACGGGAGGTCAGCGGTTGGCCCCAGGAGAGACACCTTGGGGCTGCTGCCCCAGGCTCACCTGGCCTGGGCTCATCAGCCACATTCCAGGGCCTACCATGGAGAGAGAGCCCCTGGGGACAGGCTTCTGGTCACTTCTGTGAGTGGCCAGTGGTGGAAGGACATCCCTCCCATCAAAATAGTTCCTCTCTCCCCTGCTGCTCTGAGTCCGGCAAGGCACAAGCAGAAGAGCTGTGAGAGGATCTCTCAACCTCCTGAAGGGAGCCTTCCTGAGCTTTCTCATGTGGCCTGTGCCAGTTTGGAAGCCCTAGATGTGATCTGTCCTTCATCCCAGGAAAGAGTTCCATGTCATGTCTTCTAGTGGTTGGGGAGCCGAGTCCTGTCAAAATGGAGCCCAGGACCTCAGCAGCCAGTTATCTGTGGCCGAACTCAAACCAAGATTCCATTAACTGTATTGGTCTGAAAGATACTTAGTCCAATGGGGATAAACATGTCCTTTCATAAAAACTGTCAGTCAGCGTTTACAATCAGGGAGGTTTCCTGAACTAGAGTCCTACTCGGGAAGTAAGTTAATCCACTTAAAATTTAAATGATAAAATAAGTCCTTTATTTCTGCACTATTTAGATTCAGAATTTTTGTGAACGCTGACTGCTACACTCAGTCTTCGGCAGCCGGCTGGCCTCAGGTTCTATGACGTTTATGCTGCACCAAGCAAGATACGAACACATTGCACAAAAATAACCCACAGTAGTGGGTCAGAGTGGGGGAAGAATATTTTTTAATTTCTACTTGGGTTTTTAAGGTAACGAAAACATCCTGCATATCAATTGTGACAGTGGGTACATGACAACATGCATTTGTCAAAACTCAAATCTTACACTTAAAATGAGGGAATTTTATTGCATGTCAATTATAGCTCAATAAAGTTGTGTTTATTTATTTATTTATTTATTTATTTTTTGATGGAGTCTCACTCTGTTACCCAGGTTGTGGAGGCACTATCTAGGCTCACTGCAACCTCTGCCTCCTGGGTTCAAGCGACCCTCCTGCCTCAGCCTCCCAAGTATCTGGGCTTACAGGCGCCCGCCGCCACACCCAGCTAATTTTTGTATTTTTAGTAGAGACAGGGTTTCGCCATGTTGGCCCGGCTGGTCTCAAACTCCTGACCTCAGGTGATCTGCCCACTTTGGCCACCCAAAGTGCTGGGATTACAGGCATGAGCCACCATGCCTGGCCATAAAGTTGTTTTAAAATATATATATATATATTTACTTGGCAATGTTTTCTTTTGTGCAAGGTGGACCCATGTACTTTGTCTGGTTTTTTGCAAATCATCCTGTGGAAACCCAAGTTTGCTCACTGCAATTTTGTGATCCCTTCCAGTGGTGATTTGGCGACTGGTGTAGACCAGTGAGCTCAGTAGGATAGTTTCCAGGCAAGGAAGTGCTGAGAAGACCCTAATGCTACTAGATCAAGGGATAACGCCCCACTGTTGCTTGCGGCTCTCTGTCAGCCCTGACCTCCTCTTTCCCAGCCCTCCTCCCAAGGCTGTGTCCATGGCAGCCAACCTGTCTCCCTATTTCTTTCTCACTAGCCACCCCTTGTCTTCTTGTCCCAGGTGCCCCATCCTTGGCTTTGTCTCTTCTCTATCCACACTCACCCTCTGTATAGCATCATCTCACCAAAAGGTCTCAAATGCCATCTAAATGCTGATGGTTTCCAAATTTCTGTCTTCCAGCTGGACCTTTTCCTCAAACTAAAAATAGTGGAGTGTTTCCAACTGCCTACTCAACCCCTGCCTTGGATACATAATGATGAACTCCAACTTTAAAAGTCCAAAGTTGATGTCCTGGGTTTGCCCACTGATGCCTTTAGCTCCCCAGGCCTTCCCTATCCCAGTCATGGACACTCCAAGCTCTGGTGGCTCAGCCCAAAAGCCTAGAGTCACCCTGGGCTCCTCCTCCTCTCACATCCACATCTGATCCATCCGGAAATCCTGACTCCTCTATCTTTAACATATTTTCAGTTTCCAAATTCCTCTCATGCCGTCCACTGCTACTGCCCTGGTCCGAGCCACCAACTCTCACCTGAATTGTTGCAGTAGCTCCATAAGTGTCTCCCTGGTCCCACCCCTGCCCTCTGTAGTCCACCCTCAGATCCTTTCAGCAACCAAAGCAGGCGAGTCATCCTCTGCTCCAGACCTCCAGTAGCCTCCCAAATCCCCCAGCAGAAAAATCAGCCTCCTCATAATGACCTTTAAGCCCCTGCATGACTTAGCCACCCTTCATCTCACTGCACCCCAACCCAGTGAACCTCCTGGTTGTTCCTCAAACACAGCTAGCACATTCCTTGCCCAGGGGTCTTTGCACCTGCTGTTCTCTTGTCCTGGTACACTCTTCCACCCACCCCCACCCCCAATATCTGCATGGCTCCTTCCTCTCTTCCCTTGGTGTTTGCTCAAATGTCACTTTATCCAAGGAAGCGTCCAGATCACGCCACATCAGAAAGCAGCCACCCTTCACCTCCAGTGCTCCCCATCCTTATTTTCCTTCAAGGCACTTTGTGGCCTCTGAGGTGTTTATTTGTTCAGTGTCTCTCATAGAAGCATGGGGACCTTGTCTCTTGTTCACCCCTGTGACCCTGGTGCCTGGAACACAGGATCACTAACAGAGTTCCTGAATTAACCAGTGTGTGCTCAGTCCCCTTCCTCACCCTTGCCCTGCTTCTGCTGGGCTTTCTCGCCCCCCCGCCCCCACTCCAGAAGCCCCACTCTGCCTCTCTAAATCATACCCCGCTCTGGAGCAGGTTCAATGTCACCCCTTCCAGGAAGTCTTCAGAATACATTCCAAACTTACAATCATCATTTTTCTGATGAACTCCTCCATCACTTACATATCATGTCTACCACCCTTGCCTTTGACATCATGCATTAAAATGTTCTCTAGACTTATGACTGGCTATCAGCCATATTATAAAGCCTCGGCAAGAAGGATTATTTGGTTTTAATGTTTCTATTCTGTGCCCACTTACAGAGTCTGGAACTGAAAAGACATGAAGCGCACACTTGTTAAACATGGTAACTTTCTATTTCGCCCCAACATCCACACTTGAGAGGTCCTAAACTCAGGAGTAGAGGGGCCACTGAGGGGTGCTACCGTCAGTAGTGGGGGGCCCAAGTCCCTACAACCCCAGGCAGTCTGGAAGGCACCAGGAGAATGAGCCCCTCTTCTTCTTGGGCACACATTTCCCCCACCCCAATAGTGGCTTTGTCCCGCTGGTGGGACAGGTGAGGGAAGGGGATTACCACTGCAGGACAAATGAGGCCCGCAGCTCACCCGCCAGAGGGAGAGCAGTAGCTCTGCAGAACAAGTTCCCAAACATTCAGGCTGGTCCTACAGATCCACGTGAAACCAGCATCCCCTCCCCTCCTACCTGGGTTCCCTCCCTCCATCCTACCTAGCTCTCCCCTCAGGCCATCTGCAGCACCCACAGGGGATTAGAATGGGCTGCACTTCCCTGCCCAGCCGGGCTCGGACATCCCCTTCCTCGGCTGTCACAGAGGGAATGTCTGGCATCCTGTGTAAATTTGTTTGGTGCCTGGGCATTCTTCTTGGTGATTACTGGGCTTCTAATTGATTCTAGACATGGGGGCAACTGGACTCTCCCATGCTGTACTCCAGCCGTCCTTCACAAGGCAGAGACTTGGGGAGGTTACATGAAAAACCAGTCACAGCCAAAGGACATAACCCACCTCTGGCAATGGCCACCTGTCAAAGAAGGTACAGCCAGGTCAAGATGCAAGCAGCCAGCACCATTTAGAAGGCAAGAAACCTGGGAACAGCTGCATGGCCTTCAGAACTCTTCAGTAGAAACGACAGATGATTCTGATTGTTGTCTTGTGGTTACTTCCCCTCTACCCTCCTCCCTCTCACCACCAACAGAGAGGGAGCTTCGAACTAGAATACATTTGAATGACAAAATAATTTATGCTTAATTAAGGTGCTGGATTTAAAATTAGAAGTGTAAATGCATAATCACGTGGATTGTTTAATCTCATTGTTTTGCCACTCATTAGCCACTCTTTAGAGATCAGTGACACAGGAGCCATCTCTCTACCCCCAGGTTCTCCTTTCCTCTCCTTCCTAGAAATTATGCCAGATTCACCTTCCTAAAACAGCACCCTGGTCATTTCACAAGCTTTCTCCAAAAAATTATATAGTTGCTCATGAACAGTCGATCCCTGGCATTCAGGACCCTCCCTGCTGCCCCAGCCCCTTCCTGAGGCTCCATCTCACTCGTGCCCTCCTCTCCTGCTGGTCTGGTCTACACACCTGTTGGTGTTTCCATATCATATCCCTTTGCTCACCCACCTCCTTCCAACCAGGAAAACCTTCCACCTTCCAAAATTATGCCCATCCCTTGGATTCCAGTGCAAAAGCCACCTGCCCATGAGTTCTCTGGTTACTATAGCAAGAAGTCACCTCCCCCTCACCACCACTTATTGCCCAGGCTGATCAAGTTCCTTATTTTATGTTCTTATCTTCCCATTTCTTTTGGCTAGATGCCCCTAGAGACCATGAACCTTGTTCTGCAAGCCTAGCGCAGAGGCTTACTAGAATAATTCTTTGGGATTAAGGACAACTGAAAGATAGACCATGTCTCTCCTTAACCCTTCATGATAGATCAGAGAATAAGACCTGTGACAGGCTCAAAGCAGGGAGCATCCCTTACTGCAGGTGCCACTAACACTCATGGTCTCTCCATGCTACCCTCCCATTTTCCCTTTGCTCCTAATCAGCTACTTCACTGATATGGTTTGGCTGTGTCCCCACCCAAATCTCATTTTGAATTGTAGTTCCCATAATCCCCAGGTGTTGTGGGAGGGACCCAGTGGGAGGTAATTTAATAAGGGAGGGGCGGTTACCCTCATGCTGTCCTCATGATAGTGAGTGAGTTCTCACAAGATCTGATGGTTTTATAACGGGCTTTTCCCTCTTTGCTCAGCACTTCCCCTTCCTGCCATCATATGAAGAAGGATGTGTTTGCTTCCCCTTCCACTATGATTGTAAGTTTCCTGAGGCCTCCCCAGCCCTGCAGAGTTGTGATTCAATTACAACTCTTTCCTTTATAAATTACCCAGGCTTGGGTATGTCTTTATTAGCAGTCTGAGAACAGACTAATATACTCTCCCACTAACCACAACAACCATTTCTAATGTTTACTGCTGTACAAGCTCTGTGCCCAGCCATCTCTGCCTCTCTCTCAGCAAATGATTCTGACTCTTATTGTATTAAAAGAAAAGATACCACTAGACTTCCTCTCTCACTAATCTGGACTCCTAGGACAAACTGACATCTGTCTGTCCATCCTTCTTCCCTCCTGAACCAGTGGGTGTGTTCCTGCTTCAGCTGGAGGTGAGACCCCTGACTCTGTGATCATCAGCCTTTCTGCTCCATCGTTTTCTTCCTCTGGCTGCAGTACCTTCCATACAATGAATTCTCTCTGTGGGCACTTTTACTTTTTGGGAATCAAGCATTCTCAAAGCTCTGCAGTCCCACACAATGACAGGTCCATCCTTTTCCCTTCAAATCCTGTCTCCCTGTGACAGTGGACACTCAGTCTTCTCTTTCCTCTGGTCCAATTCTCAGCAAGGCGCAGCCTTCTGCCCCTGGGGTTTGACCAAAGTGGTTTCCCTCATCCTCTGTCCTTCTGCACTGCTCTGTGCCACTAAACACCGCTGATGACTCCCTGGCCTCAGCATCCCGCTCTGCCCTGGGTTCCTTGCTGATCCCCTCTTCTCTGATCATCCCCTCGCACTTCTGTGCATGCTCCCCTTCCCCTCCACACCTCTGGGTGTTGGAACACTGGGGTTCTGTCCTTAGCTGCTTCTCTGTTTTTCTGGGTTTCCTGGGTGACCTCCTTCAATAATATCATCTGTTGATGACCCTGTATTTGTTCTTCTGGTCCAGAATCCTCCCAGACATGTACATCCTACCACACCCAAGAAATCTCCATCTGTACGTCCTGCAGGTCTACAGGTGCGACATGTTCAAAGTTGTTCCATCATTTCCCCTCGCAGAACAGTTCTCCTCTTCTCCTGGGTGTTTCCACTTGCACTTAACCCCACAGGCACACAGCCCTGTGGCTCTTAATGCCTCTGCCTCACTGTCATTTGAGACTCTCCAGTCATTGCTCATCTTCCTACAGGGAAGCATGACTCAGCTGGCCTCCTGTCCCAGATAATGTCCCATTAATCCATTCTCCACAGTCCAAGAGAAGCCCACACCACCAGCAGTTAGCCAAGTGCACAGAGCCAGAACCAGAGAGCCAGCGACATGAAGCAGATGTCACATGACTCCTGGTCAGGGTGGCCTCAAGCTGCTGCCTCACAGGATAGAGGATTTAGCCTGTGGCTCTCTACTCTTTGGAGGCCAGGGTGCTCTCCCATGGACAGGATTTAGGAGGCCCACAATAGCATTTGCCCCTTTGCCTTTTGCTGACAAACCCACTTGTGACTCACCCTTCCTGGGTGCATTGATTCATTGCGTCATCTCAGAGCTGAGACTTACCGACCTGAAAACCATTCCCTCTCTTTTTACATTTTTATGTAAACTTATATATAAATTATATCTATAGTGTACTCTCTTATAAAATAGATGTCACTATAGAAAAAATATAATACAGATAAGTCAACAGAAAAAAATGAAATGCATCCTTCAAGTCTTTTCTCTAAGTAAATACATACTTTTTACAAATACGGATCATAATATCCATTTGGTTTTGAAATCAGATGTGCACTTAACAATAAACTGTAAACAAATTTCCATGCCATTAAATATTCTACCAACACAGCATTTGTATGGTCACATAGAACTCCAATGAATCAATGTACCATCATTTACTTAGCCAATTCCCCACTGTTGGATATTTGGGTTGTTTCCAGTTTAAAGGGTTTTAGTAAGCGGACCCTCCCAGGGAAATGTTCCCCCTACGGGAATCACTTGCAATCTTCCAAATGACAGTTTTTCAGCTTCAACAGTCTTGAGATCTAACATGCACCAAGGACTATTTCTAGGCCATCTCATCTACTCCATTAGTCTGTTAATTCCCACACTCATACCACACTTCTAATCACTGTCACTTTGTACCTTCTAGGACACCCCCAATCTTTTATTCACTCCTCAAAGTTTTCTAAAGTAGCCTCATAAATGTGTTCTTTTATTTAAAAAAAAAAAGCTTTCAGTATGTTTACAAAAATAATACCATCTTGTGGTAGAAAACTGAGAACACACAAAAATTGTAAACACTCATTTATAGATAACCATGGTTAATATTTGGAATCTCCCATCTTTCTCTAAGCATAATTGTAAATATACTTTACTAAAAATGAAATCATGTCATGCCATGCATTCCATCCTGCAGAAACTTTATGCCCACCAGAAATGTACAGAAATGCCCCCTTTCCTATAGGCATCCCAGCATATACACACACATTTTCAAAGTTTTATCAATTGAATATTTTAGTTTGCATTTCTTTGAATATTAGTGAGACAGAACATCACTTTTAGAAATTTATTGGCATTTCGACTTCTTTCTCGTGAATTGGTTGTAATTGTCGTTGGTCCTTTTTGCCTTTTTGCCACATCAGAGATGTGGAGGTGTCCTTACTGAATATTAAGAAGCCCTTGACATGTGAAGGTTTGATCCTCTGTGACATTTCTCACAGGTGCCCTTTCCACTTAATTTTTAAGGCTTTTTGGTATTTGGAAGTTTAAAATCGCTTGTGTGGGCAAATCTATCTTCGATATTCTACCTTTGTCTTGAAGTTTAGGAAGCCCTTCTTCACCCCAAGGTAATAAAACTGTGTATCTACAGTCTCCTTTAGTGGTGGTATGATTTCATTTTCATTGTTTAAATTTTTAAATCATCCGGGATTTCTTTTGGTGCATGGGATGACAGATTTAACTTGTATTTTTTTCAGCTATGCCAACTGCATTTGTTGACAATCCTTCCTAGAATCATGACTTTAAATGTCACTCTTTTTGTTTTGGCTGCTACAGAACAATATCTGCAACTGGGTAGTTAAAAAGCAACATAATTTTATTTCTCACCTTTCTGGAGGCTGAGAGTCCAGGATCAAGAGGCTGGCAGATTCATTGTTGAGGGCCTGGTCTCCACGTTCAAGATGGCGCCCTGATGCTGCATCTTCTGTTGGGGAGAAACGTTGTGTCCTCCCATGGCGGAAGGTGGAAGGACAAAAAGGGCTGAACACTGCATGAAGCTTCTTTTATAAGGGCCTTAAATCCCATTCATGAGGAAGGAGCCCTCGCGGCCTAATCAATCTTACAGGCCCTGCCTCTTAAGGCCATCACATTGCTAACACTTGAATTTTGGAGGGGACACATTCAAACCATCACAGCCACTATTTCATATTCTAAACCTATTTGTTAGTTCTGTTTCTGAATTTAGTATTCTTCCCTTGATCTTGCATAGATTCTTTTGCCACTGCCACACTTTAAGAATTATTGTAGCTTCATAACATATTTTGTCAGTTTGGCAAGGCAGATTTTCTTCCAAAATTCTTTTATTGTATTTATTGGACATTGTTATGAATTTATTTTCCCAGGATCCCTCCTTCCACAACTTGCACAATTTTCTAACTTTGCTGGTACAGGAAAAAGCCATTAATTCTGTCATTTAAGGAAAGCAATAGGCTAGCTTACCAAATACTTTTATAAGCTCTAATTAATGTTTTTCAATTGATTTGCTTGGATTTTCTAAATAGCTATAACATTTGCAGATAACGATCAATCATTTTGATTTTCCTTTAAGATATTTATCATTCCTGTTTCTTTTTCCTGTCCTATCACAATGGCTAAAACTTCTCAAAGAGTATAGAATACTGATCGGGGTCCCCTTGACTACATGCTCCCGTACGGTAAAGGTTGCATTTCTGTGATGCTCCTGACCTTCCTCGAATTCTCATATTTTCCTTCTTGGGAGCATTTGTTTGGGAGAAAGAATTTGCCTGCATGGCTTAGCCTCTTCTGGATTCTCTTTGAATCTGCCACCTGAGAAGACAGCATTGTCTGGTTTTCTCTGCTTCCTGAAAGAGCCAGCCCTAGCTGGGTATGGGTGGGGAGAGTCAGAGCTGCCAGTGGCTGTAGTATGTTGTCTAATTCAGGGACTACTGACAAGCCCTTCTGGCTTCAGATCTAAAGCCACATGCTGCAGTTGGCTTTATCAGTAATGAAGCTGACATTCTGACCCATGTGTCTGATGACTCCTCTCAACTGATTTCAAACTGAGACAGGGAAGAATTGATGATGGTGAGCTTGCTTGTTTTGCTCTTGACCATAGTAAAACTCACCATTAAATATGATGTTGGTTGTTCCTTTTGGACAGATAATCTCTACTATGTAAGAAAATATCCTTTAATTCTAGCTTACTAGTTTTAATAAGAAATGGATATTTAATGGTATTAAATGTTATTGTATCATCTATTGAGATACAATCGTATTTTATCATATTTTATTTTTATTTTATCTCATAATATACCAAAGGATGGTAAAACATGTTAATAATGTTTTTAAAGCTAAACAAATTTTGCAGTCCTACAATACACTATTTGAACATATGTATTATTCTTTGAGCACTTCCTGGATTTGATTTGTTGATCTTTTACATACAATTTTTTATCTTTTTTTATTTCAACAGTTTTTGGGGTACAGGTGGGTTTTTATTACATGGATAAGCTCTGTAGTGGTGAATTCTGAGATTTCAGTGCACCCCTCACCTGAACAGTGTACACTGTACCCAATATGTAGGCTTCTATACCTTACCTCCCCAATATCCCCCCCAAGTAACCAAAGTCCATTATATCACTTTTATGCCTTTGCATCCTCATAGCTTAGCATACAATATTTGGTTTTTCATTCGTGAGTTACTTCACCTAGAATAATGGCCTCCAGGCCAGGCACAGTGGCCCATGCCTGTAATCCCAACACTTTGGGAGGCCAAGGCAGGCGGGTCACTTGAGGTCAGGAGTTGGAGACCAGCCTGGACAACATGGCGAAACTCCGTCTCTACTAAAAATACAAAAATTAGCTGGGTGTGGTGGCGCATGTAATCCCAGCTACTTGGGAGGCTGAGACACGAGAACCCCTTGAACCTGGGAGGTGGAGGTTGCAGTGATCCGAGATCACGACACTGCACTCCAGCCTGGGCAATAAAGTGAGGCTTTGTCTCAAAAAAAAAGAAGAAAAAAAAAAGAATAATAGCCTCCAGCTCCATCCAAGTTGCTGCAAAAGACATTATTTCATTGCTTTTCATGGCTTAGCAGTATTCCATGGTGTATATATATACCACATTTTCTTTATAAACTTGTAGATCAGTGGGCACTCAGGTTAGTTCCATATTTTTGCAACTGTGAATTGTGTGGCTATAAAACATTCAGTGCATGTTTCTTTTTCATATAATGACTTCTTTTTCTTTGAGTAGATATCCAGGAGTGGGACTGCTGGATCAATGGCAGTTCTACTTCTAGTTTTTTAAGGAATATCCATATTGTTTTCCATCATGGTTGTACTAATTTACATTCCCACCAGCAGTGTAACAGTATTCCCTTTTCACCACATTCATGCCAACATCTATCGTTTTTTGACTTTTTAATTATGGCCATTCTTGCTGGAGTAAGGTGGAACCTCATTGTGGTTTAATTTTGCATTTCCCTGATGATTAATGATGTTGAGCATTTTGTCATGTTTGTTGGTCATTTGTATATCTTCCTTTGAGAAATGTCTATTCATGAACTTTGCCCACTTTTTGATGGGATTATTTGGGGTTTTTTTCTTGCTAATTTGTTTGAG
Organism: Rhinopithecus bieti; assembly: GCF_001698545.2. Taxonomy (NCBI): domain Eukaryota; kingdom Metazoa; phylum Chordata; class Mammalia; order Primates; family Cercopithecidae; genus Rhinopithecus; species Rhinopithecus bieti. The sequence continues at coordinate 1,681,608 of NW_016809768.1, forward strand.
TTCCTTGTAGATTCTGGATGCTAGTCCTTTGTCAGATGCATAGTTTGTGACTATTTTCTCCCACTCTGTGGGTTGTCTATTTACTCTGCTAATTATTTCTTTTGCTGTGCAGACGGTTTTTAGTTTAATTAGGTCCCATTTATTTATTTTTGGTTTTGTGGCATTTGCTTTCTTTGTCTTAGTCATGAATTCCTTGCCTAAGCCAACAGCCAGAAGAGTTTTCCCAATGTTATCCTCTAGAATTTGTATGGTTTTAGGTCTTAGATTCAAGTCTTTGATCCATCTTGAGTTGATTTTTGTATAAGGTGAGAGATGGGGGTCCAGTTTCATTCTTCTGCATGTGATTTGCCAGTTTTCCCAGCACTATTTATTGAATAGTGTGTCCTTTCCCCAATTTATCTTCTGCATGTTTTGTTGAAGATCAGTTAGCTGTAAGTATTTCGCTTTATTTCAAGGTTCTCTATTCTGTTCCATTGGTCTACATTCCTTTTTTTTATACCAGTACCATGTTGTTTTGGTAATTATAGCTTTGTAGTATAAGTTGGGTAATATGATTACATCAGATTTTTTTCTTTTTGATTAGTATTGCTTTGGCTATGCAGGGTCTTTTTTTTGGTTCCATGTGAATTTTAGGATTGTTTTTTCTAGTTCTGTGAAAAATGGTGATGGCATTTTCGTGCGAATTGCATTGGATTTGTAGATTGCTTTGGGAAGTATGATCATTTTCCCATTCATGAGCATGCAATATGTTTCTATTTGTTTGTATCATCTATGATTTCTTTCAGCAGTTTTTTGTAGTTTTTCTTGTAGAGATCTTTTACCTTCTTGGTTAAGTATATTCCCAGATTTTGTTTGCAGTTATCGTAAAAATAATTGGGTTCTTGATTGGATTCTCAGCTTGGTTTTTATTGGTGTATAGCAGTACTACTGATTTGGGTATGTTGATTTTGTAACCTGTGACTTTACTGAATTTGTTTATCAGATCTAGGAACTTTTTGGATGAATCTTCAGGGGTTTCTAGGTATATGATCACATCACAAGTAAAGAGTGACAGTTTGACTTCCTCTTTTCCAATTTTGATACCCTTTATTTCTTTCTCTTGTCTGATTGCTCTGTCTGGTACTTCCAGTACTCTGTCAAATAGAAGTGGTGAAAGTGGGCATCCATGTCTTGTTCCAGTTCTCATGGGGAATGCTTTCAACTTTTCCCTGTTCGGTATGATGTTGGTTGTCAGTTTGTCATGAATGGCTTTTATTACTTTGAGGTAAATCCCTTCTTTGTCTATTTTTTTAGGGTTTTTATCATAAAGTGATGCTGGATTTTGTCAAATGATTTTTCTGCATCTATTTAAATAATCATATGGTTTTTGTTTTTAATTCTATTTATGTGATGTATCACATTTATTGACTTGTGTATGTTAAACCATCCCTACATCCCCAGTATGAAACCCACTCGATCATGATGTATTGTCTTTTTGATGTGCTACTGTATTTGGTTAGCCAGTATTTTGTTGAGGAGTTTCACATCTATGTTCATTGGGGATATTGGTTCGTAGTTTTCTTTTTTTGTTATGTCCTTTCCTGGTTTTGGTATTAGGGTGATACTGGCTTCACAGAATGATTTAGGGAGCATTCCCTCTTTCTCTATCTTTTGGAATAGTCTCAGAAGGATTTCAATGGATTCAGGAGAAAACCAATTTTTCTTTGATTGGTAGAATTCAGCCGTGAACTCATCTGGTCCTGGATTGTTTTGTTGTTGGCAAGTTTTTTTGATTACTGATTCAATCTTGCTACTTGTTACTGATCTGCTCAGGTTTTCTGTTTCTTCCTGATTTAATCTAGGAGAGTTGTATGTTTCCAGGAATTTATCCATTTTCTCTAGATGTTCTAGTTTTTTATATGCCATTTTTGTAATTATATTTGTAATTGATGTTACTCTGGCTTTGTTTGCTGTTGTTCCTGGTGGCTATTATGTTTGTTGTGTTTTGTCTTTTTCTGAATATTTCTTTGACAATATTTTTAATTTCTTCAACAAAATTGATATACTTTGGCTTTCTACCTTTTCATTATTTCACTTTTCTTTTATTTTCCTGAAAATCATTTCATTAACACTTCCAAATGAATTAAAATTTTAAAATATTTCTTCAATATTTAAAATTTTACTATCTAGTTTTAGCCTCCTTTCCCTAAGGCTATATATCTGTGCTCATTCTCTTTTTTTTTTTAATTGACCTTGGTAGAGTTTTTTTTTTACATTTTCTTTTGAAATGATACTGAGTTTTCAATCATTTCAACTATTTTCTATTTATTTCATTCATTTCTAAATTTGTTAGTTCTATATTCTTGCCTTTTAGTTTTATTTTATATTATTTTATCTGTTGTAACAGTGCTTAGTTCCTTTATTTTCCTTCTTTCTTTGTTTCATAATAAAGACATTTAAGGCTACGAATTTTCTTCTGAAGACAACTTTGGCTACCTTCCACAAATTTTGTGATATAGTACTCTTGATGACATTCATTTGAAGCTAAATATCTTATTTCTGATTTAATTTCTTCTATAACCTACAAGTTATTATTTTAAATGTTTTTGTTTTTGTTTTGAGATGGTGTCTCACTCTTTTGTCCAGGCTGGAGTTCAGTGGTGAGCTCTCAGCTCACTGGAACCTCCACCTTTTGGGTTCAAGCAATTTTCCTACCTCAGCCTCCCAAGTAGCTGGGATTACAGGAGCCTGCCACGATACCTGCCTAATTTTTTTGTATTTGTAGTAGAGATGGGGTTTCACCATGTTGGCCAGGCTGGTCTCAAATTCCTGACCTCAAATGATCCACCCACCTTGGCCTCCCAAAGTGCTAGGATTACAGGCGTGAGCCACCACGCCTGACCTGTTTTTAATATCCAAGTGCTTTGGTGATTTTTGCTTTTTCTAAGAGTGCTGATATGTTTTCATTTTGTTCACTTGTAGTCAGACAATAAATAAATACATTTCTTTGAAAATTACTAATATTTTCTGTATGGTCTAGGATATGAACAAATGTCCATGCAAAAACAAATCTATAGATATTTGAAAAGACTGTGTGTTGTTGATTTACAAACTACAAAGTGCAATATGTACATTAAATCTATTTATTTATTATATAATAGTAGGCAATGCCTCTGCCACTACCCAACACATTGGGTAGTTTCCTCCCGATTTAAAATAGTTGTTTCTTGGTTGTTTCTCTTTACACCACCATTCCACTACAAGTTCTTGCCCATTTTTCTATGGGACTGCCCACCTTTTACTAATTCATTTGTAGGATCTCTCTTTTCAGTGGAATTTTTGGGTACCTAGACCACTAAGGGTCAATAAGAGGAAGAGGGGAAGAAGTAGGAAGTCTTGGGAACACCAAATATCATCCCAACCAGATGACTAGTGCTGACAGATTGGCCTTTGACGCGTAAGGCTCGGAAGGTGAGCTAAGAGACAATTCAGCCCAGAGTCAGTCTCCATGGAGCCTCCTGGTACTCTCAACAGAAATTCCTGTTCTTCCTAATCCATCTGAGGATATCTTCACCTACATCTCCACTCCTTACAGCCCCATCTTTTTTGGTTTCAAATTATGGAGAAACTCTCATTACAGATTTCTCTGATTATTTCTACCTGGCATTTGTTTCCATTGCTTTTTTTCTTTGAGACAGTCCATTTTTATTTATTTATTTTTGTATTATGAAGTGTAAGATGCAAATAGAAAAGTACACACACCAGGAAAAATGCTGATGAATTATCATGAACACTCCTGTAACTAACACCCAATTCAAGACACAAAACACTCCCAGAAATTCCTCTTATGTCCCTTCCTAATTATTACCTCCTCTTGCTCTTTCAAGGCAATCATTATCTTTTTTTTTTTTCTGAGACAGGGTCTCACACTGTCTCAGGGTCACACTGCAGCCCAGGTAGGAATGCAATGGTGTCATCACAGCTCACTGAAGCCTCCACCTACCAGGCTCAAGCAATCCGCCCACCTCAGCCTCTCAAGTAGCTGTGACTACAGGCATGCACCACCATACCCAGCTATATTTTTTTTAGTATAGATGAGGTCTCCCTATGTTGCCCAGGCTGGTTTCAAACTCTTAAGCTCAAGCGATCCTCCCACCTCAACCTCCCAAAGTGCTGGGATTACAGGTGTGAGCCACCATGCCCTGCCAGCAATCATGAACTTGACTGTAATCACTGTAATTTGGTTTTGCCTGTTTTCTAATCTTTATATAAATTGTGTAATACAGGATTTATTCTTAAGTATTTGACAAGTTTCCTTATTCAATATTATATTGTAAGAGTCATCCAGTAACTTGTTACTTGTTACCAGTAACTACAATATATCCATCTTCGTTACTGTATGTTTTCCATGGTAGGAATATACCCACAATTAACTTATCCATTCTCCTGTTGATGGACATTGGGATTGTTTCTAGTTTGGGGCTATTAGGAACAATGCTACTATGAACATTCTAGTAGGTGTCCTACACATGTATACACATTTCTATTGGGAATTTCTGTACACATTTCACCTGCGAGTGAAAATTTTGGGTAACTTCAACTTGAGTAGATAATCTCAGTTTTCCAAAGTAGTTGTACCAAACGTATGTGTATGGAAGTCCACATTGCTCCAAATCCTCAAAAACACTGGTCTTTGCAAACTGTGCCCATTCTAGTGGCTATGTAGTCATATTTCAGTGTAGCTTTAATTTGTGTTTCTCTGCTGACTAATAAGCTTAAGCCCCTTTCATGTATTTATTGTTACTTGGATATTCTCTTGTGGAGTATCCACTCCAGTCTCTTGCCCATTTTTCTACTGAGTTGCCTCTCTTTTTCTTATTGATTTTTAGAAGTTCAGTTCTTTATATGATCTAAATATGTGCACTGTCAGTTTTATATGTTGGAAATATCTTTCTTCACCCTACGGTTTGCTTGCTTTTTTTCCTCTCTTAATAGTATCTTTTGATGACAAGTTATTAATTTAAATAAAGTATAATTAATCAATTATTGTGCTCTACTTTAAAAATTATTCCTTACCAAAAGTAATGAAGATGCTCATTTATCACCTAGAATCTTCATTTTCCTTTTTTTTTTCTTTTGCTTCTCATTACAATCCACCTGAAGGTAAAAACTTGTTTACATAGAATTTGAGATATAGGTCAAATTTATTTGTTTGCCCTGTCCACTCTGCAATGGTACCCTGTATGTTTAAGTCTAATTTGGGCCCACTAGACTATTCATTGTTTTCATGTTTGTTTTTGTGCCCGTGCCACATGGTCATAATGACCATAGTTTTACGGTAAACCTTAGTTTCCACTAGAGTTAATTCTCTCACCTTAGTTTGTAGGAAGTATGGCTTTGCTATTCTTGAAAGATTTATGACAATTCTATGCAGTCAATGTGTGCGCAGCTCCTCCCAGCAGTAGCCCCTGGGTGGGTTCTGGCCAGGCCTGGCTCCTTTCCATCCTGCCCATCCACTCACCTCACATGGAGGCTGCTGGCTTCCTCAGCCAGGCCAATAACTGAGTGCACCTGCTTCTTCTCTACCTTCTGAGCTCCACCACCTCTCTCTGCAATTCCCTTCTTCTCAGGTGGTACAAGGGCAGATTAGCAAGTATATGGCAAAAAAGACTCATAAAGAGGGAGAAACTGTCAGTCCCTACTTCCTGTAAGTCCCCATAATCTTTGCATGATTCCTTGAAAACCCTCCCTTGGCTTTGGGACTCGCCAGTCACACATCCACCTCCATCCTCTATAGGAAGAAAAAGGGATAACTCTTTCTCCTTTAACTCTAAACTCCAAAAAAAAATCAACTTACTCTCTCCTCTCAAGGGACAGTGTATTAGTCCATTCTAGCATTGCTATAAAGAAATACCTGAGACTGGGTACTTTATCAAGAAAACAGGTTTAATTGGCTCATGGTTCTGCAGGCTGTACAGGAAGCACGGTAGCATTAGCTTCTGAGGAGGCCTCAGGAAACTTACAAATCATGGCAGAAGGCAAAGGGCAAGCCAGCATTTCACATAATGGGAGCAAGAGGAAGAGTGGGAGGTGCTTGCTGCACACTTTTAAACAACCAGAACTCCAGAAAACTCACTCACTATACAGTACCACTGAGGGATGGTGCCAAACCATTCGCGAGAAACTGCCCTCATGATCCAATCACCTCCCACCAGACCCCACCTCCAACACTGGGGATTAAAATTTGACATGAGATTTGGTGGGGACACAGATCCAAACGATATCAGACAGGGTCTTAGGGCCAGCTGGGGCAGCCCTCAGTCCTCACTGCCAAGAAGAAACTGACTCCCCACTGCGGGCAGCTCTCTGAACTTGGAATGTGGGGTGCTTGGTACTTTCATACTCAGTTTGGGCCTTAGATGTACTAGGCCACTTCCTGTTTCACTGTACTGTTTATTGTTTCCCAACTTTTTTTTTTTCCAACTGCCTTAGTCCATTCCTGCTGCTGTAACAAAATACTACAGATTGGGTAATTCATAAACAGCAAGGATTTATTTCCTCACAGACCTGGAGACTGCAGAGTCCAAGATCAAGGCAATGGCAGATCTGTAGTTCTGGGGTCTGGTGAGGGCCTCCCTCTGCTTCCAAGATGCACCTTGAATGCCATGTCCCGACATGGCAGAAGGTGAAGGTCAAAAGACCCTGGCTAGCTCCCTCCACCCTTTAACAAGGTCACTAGTTCCATTCCTGCAGGAGGGGCCCTCGTGACTCAATCATTCCCTTAAGTCTCTACTATTTTAGTACTATCATATTGGTAAGTCAGTTTCAACATATGGATTTTGAGGAATACATTCAAACCTTACCACCAACTTTTCGTTAAACCACATCGCAAGTCTTGAGGTGTTGTTGTTGTTGTTGTTGTTGTTGTTGTTGTTGTTGCTGTTTTGAGATGGAGTCTCATTCTGCTGCCCAGGCTGGAGTGCAGTGGCATGATCTCAGCTCACTGCAAACTCCACCTCCTGGGTTCAGGCGATTTTCCTGCCTGAGCCTCCTGAGTAGCTGGGATTACAAGCACCCACTATCGTGCCTGGCTAATTTTTGTATCATTAGTGGAGATGTGGTTTCCCCGTGTTGGCCAGGCTCGTCTCAAACTCCTGACCTCAAGTGATCCACCTGCCTCGGTCTCCCAAAATGCTGGGACTGCAGGTGTGAGCCACCATGCCTAGACAAGTCTTGAGTTCTTAATTTCAATTTTTTTTGAACAACTAAAAATAATTATTGAGATAATTTTTTCAAAACATGATGTGTTTGAACTATTTTCTGCATCCTTGCATGTCTGAGAATCTCTTTCCAATATACATGAACATTAAATAGGCTCAGAATGGAGTTATTGGGTTACAGTATTTTCCCCTCCATACCTTGTAGCCATTTCTCGGTTGCTTTGTGCCACTTTGTCATATGAAGAAACCTGCTACCAATTAACTAATCTGGTTTTTCTATGTTAAAAATTAGGAGTTGTTTCTTTATCCCTGAAATACCAAACTGTCATCAGAATATGTTCAGGTGTGTTTCTATATTTTCACAAAATATCCTGAAAGATACTTTTAATTTAAAGGCAAGTCTTACTTTTTAAGGGTGCTTGAAAGGGGTTTTAATTTGGAGAGAAGACATTCTACTCATCAGCTCAGGGAACTCGTCTTAGTCTTCCTGGGCTGCTCAGTTGTTCTGGAGGCTGCAGAGTCCAAGATCAGGTGCCATCAAGGCAGGTTTCCTGCTCAGGCCTCTTGGCTTGGAGGCAGTTGCCATCTTGCCCTCTGTGTGCTCACATGACCTCTTCCTTGTGCATCCACAGAGAAAGGGAGAGCTCTAGTATCTCTTCCTCTTCTATAAGGACACCAGTTCTATAGGATCAGAACTCCATCCTTATGACCTCACTTAACTTTATTTATCTCCTGATATGGTTTGGATCTGTGTCCCCACCCAAATCTCATGTTGAATTGTAATCCCTAGTGTTGGAGGTAGGACATGGTGGAAGGTGATTGGATCATGAGGGTAGAGTTCTCATGAATGGTTTAGCACCATCCCCTCGGTGCTGTTCTTGTGATAGTGAGTGAGTGAGTTCTCATAAGATCTGGTTGTTTTCAAAGTGTGTGGCACCTTCCCTGTCTCTCTCTTTTGCTCCTACTCCAGCCATGTAAGACATCCCTGCTTCTGCTTCACCTTCCACCATGATTGAAAGTTTGCCAAGGCCTCCCCAGCCATAATTTCTGTACAGCCTGTGGAACCATGAGCCAATTGAACCTCTTATGATGAACTGATGGGTGCTGACGAGTTGATGGGTGCAGCACACCAACATGGCACAAATATACATATGTAACAAACCTGCACGTTATGCACATGTACCCTAGAACTTAAAGTATAATAAAAATAAATAAATAAATAAATAAAAATTACCCAGTCTCAGGTATTTCTTTATAGCAATGCAAGAACAGACTAATACAACTCCTTAAAGACCATGTCTCCAATAAAATCACATGGGGGTTAGGGCTTCGGCATATGAACTGGGGGCATGAGGCACAATTCAGTCCACAGCAAAAGGTATATTGTCTTACTTCTTTACTTATTATGTTCTCTCTACTCTCATTTCTCCTAAGATACACACATTTCCTGAATCTGTCTTTGGCATTACTTTTCTTTATGTGCATCATTTTGTTCCTTTCATACTCTGAGTTTGAGAGGATTTCTGTGTCTTGTCTTTTAAATCACTGACTTGGTTTTCTGCAGTCTCAATCACTGTATAAATTTCATTTTAAAACTTGAAATATGGTTTTCATCCCAGAGGACTCTTCCTTGGCCCTCTCTCATTCCTCTTTCAGACAATGTTTATCTAGATTCTCAGTGATAGTATGGATTTGGGATTTTCACAAATTTTCTCACTTCTCGCAGCAACTCTTGTTTCATAAAAAGACATTTACCCTGGGACTCAAAAATCATCCATTCTTTCCCACTGTTGAATTAGAGTTCATGCTTTGCTTATCCTTGAGTGGGGAAGGAGAGAATGACAAAGGGAAGGATAAAGTCTGTGACTTTCTTCAAATGCTAGTTAAGGTGGTATATTAATTATCTTTTGCTGCATAGCAAGTTACTCCAAAAATATAAAGGGCTAAAGCAGCAAACATTCCTAATTTTACAGTTTCTGCAGGCCAGGAAACTGAACATGGCTTTTGGTGGGTGGTTCTGTCTCTCAGGAGGCTGTCGTCACCCTCAGGCTCCACTAGGGCTGAAGGTTTTCCTGCCCCTTCCCCAGCCCCACTTCTGGGGCCGACTCACCACAAGGCAGCTAGCTTCCCCCAAGGGGAGCCACTGAGGAGGAAGCTACAGAGAGCACCCAACGCAGAAGCCATAGTGTTTTTATAATTTATAACCTAATCACAAAAGTGGCCACCCGTCACTTCTGCTTTAGTGGCACCATATCTGTGAGAAGCAAGTCACAAAGCCTAGCCCAGCCCATGTGAGAGCAGGTTACACAAGGGCATGAACAAAGGGCCATCTCCAATGCTGCCCACCACAGATGGGTTGGATCACGATTATGTGTGTCTGTGGTCAAGTATTTGCAGGCCCAAAGAGAAGAGGACAGACATTAATCCTATGGAAATTTTATTTTTCTGTAACAGAGGCATGGAAATTAAAAAAAAAAAACTAGCAAGAGTGATGGCTAGGGAGCCCCACCACTAGGGCAGGGTATTCCGTTCCCGTTTCTTGTGTGCTTCATTTTTTAATCTATACCATCCTGAATGGCAGGTGCTGTGCACCTTTCTGAAGCATGCATGACTGCCCCCCAGGTGCCCACCACAGCCCTCCTCATCTTGCTCACTGCTGCCAGCAGCTGAGTGTGACATGAGATGCTGAGGTTCTGGGCACACTGTGGGGCTCAGGGGTCCTTTCTGAACCTGCCAATGAGGCAAGATCTGCCCCACTGTCACCCCAGGGCCCCAGCCTGCATTTCTGTCTACTCACACCCTTGGCCAGCTGGTCTACCCTTCCTCAAGCCTGCCCACCCTGTTGATGCCAGAAATGTCTTAAACTTTTTGTCACAGGGATGCACTTTGTCCTAAGTTTAATCACTGATACAGATTTTCTCCATTTTTCTCATTTTCCTTTATTTCAGAGATGATTTGAGATGGAGGTAGGGGATTAAATTTGAAAGCATATGCTCTCTCAAATTATTTTTCGTCCTTTAAGTGACTTTACACTGTCCCGCTTTGATCTATTAGGGTGATTTTAACCTCTAATCATCAGAGGGCAGACTTTCCACCTTACATCATTGTGCTTGACTGATGATCCTCTTACCCCCAATGACAGTGTCAGTCGAGAAAAAATGACGAGACAAGTTCCAATCACTTTAGGAGGTTTGTTTGCCAAAATTAAGGACACACGCCCATGACACAGCCTCAGGAAGTCCTGATGACATGTGCCTAAGGTAGTCGGGGCACAGCTTGGTTTTATACATTTTAGGGGGACATGAGACATCAATCAGTATATGTAAGAAGTACATTGGTTCCATCCAGAAAGGCAAGGACAACTTGAAGCAGGGAGGGGTCTTCCAAGCCACAGATAGATGAAGAGACAAATGGTTGCATTCTTTTGAGTTTCTGATAAGCCTTTCCAAAGGAGGCCATCAGAATATGCATCTAGCTCAGTGAGCAGAGGGATGACTTAGAATAGAATGGGAGGCAGGTTTGTCCTGAGCAGTTCCCAGCTTAGTAATGTTGGGGTCCCAAGATTTTCCTTTCACAGCAGAGACTCACATAATCAGTTAAAAAACTCTTTAAAAGCCATGACCCTTGTGGTCTAGTCTCAAATAAGCATCTTGATTAGGAAAACACCATCCAGCAACCAAGAGATTATATCAAAGTAATGGCCTTTCTTTCTTTATCCAATTCCCATCTACTCTCAGGCCTCTTTCTGTTGAAGTCTCCCCTGATACTCCTGGTCCCCACCTTAGCCCTTGCCCCTCTTCTCTTCCCTCCCACCCCTTCTACATCTTTTCTCACAAAACTACATATCAAGAAACCAAAATAACCGACAGGAAGTGTATTAGTCCATTCTTGCACTGCTACAAAGAAATACCTGAAACTGAGTAATTTATAAAGAAAAGGGGTTTAATTGGCTCTTGGTTCCACAGGCTGTACAGGAAGCATGGCTTGGGGAGGCTTCAGGGAACTTACCGTCATGGCCAAAGGTGAAGGGGAAGCAGGCACATCTTACATGGCAGGAGCAGGAGGAAGACATAGAAGAGGGAAGTGCTACACATGTTTTAACAACCAGATCTCATGAGAACTCAGTAGCATGAGAACAGCAAGGGGAAAATCCACCCCCATGATCCAATCACCTCCCCCCAGGCCTCTCCTCCAACATTGGAGATTACAATTCAATGTGAGGTTTGGGAAGGGACACAGATCCAATTCATATCATTCCACCCCAGCCCTTCCCAGATCTCATGTCCTTCTCATTGCAAAATACAATCATTCCTTCTCCATAGTCCCCCAAGTCTTAATTCATTTCATCATTAACTCAAAAGTCTACAGTCCAAAGTCTCATCTGAGACAAGGTAAATGCCTTCCACCTATGAGCCCATAAAACCAAAAACAAGTTAGTTACTTCCAAGATACAATGGGAGTACAGGCATTGGGTAAATATACTCATTTCAAAAGGGAGGAATTAACCAAAAGAGAGGGGCTACAGGCCCCATGCAAGTCTGAAACCCAGCAAGGCAGTCATAAATCTTAAAACTCCAAAATAATCTCCTTTGATTGCATGTCTCACATTCAGGTCACACTGATACAAGAGGTGGGCTCCCAAGGCCTTGGGCAGCTCCACCCTTGTGGCTCTGCAGGGTGGAGAGTGCCTGCACCCAGGGTGGAGGCAGCCATGGCTGCCCTCAAGTGCTGGCACTGAATGCCTACCACTTTTCCAGTGCATGGTGCAAGCTGTTGGTGGGTCTACCATTCTGGGGTCTGGAGGATGGTGGCCCTCTTCTTACAGCTCCTCTAGGCAGTGCCCCAGTGGGGACCTTGTGTTGGGGCTCCAACCCCACATTTACCCTCCATGTTGCCTTAGTAGAGGTTCTCCATAAGGGCTCCACCCCTGTAGCAGACTTCTGCCTGGACATTTAGGCATTTTCATACATCCTCTGAAGTGTAGGTGGAGGCTCCCAAGCCTCAACTCTTGCCCATTGTGCACCTGCAGGCTTAACACCACATGGAAGTCACCAAAGCGTCTGGCTTGCACCCTCTGGAACAGAGACCTGAGACACACCTGGGGCCCGTTTAACCACAGCTAGAGCTAGAGTGGCTGGGACACAGGGAGCAGTGTCCTGAGGTTGCACAGGGCCGCAGGACCCTGGGTCTGGCCCATGAAACCACTCTTCCCAAATCCAAACCATATCAGGAAGGAAGAGGAAGAAGCTGACTAGGAGATGGAAGAACTGGGCACAGAACAAGAGGCAGGACCACACAACACTGGGATGCACAGCCAAGCTGTGTGTTTGCATCTTAACCCTGCCATTTAATAGCCATGTGGCCTCAGCAGTAGCTCCCCACTCAGTTTCCTCATCTCTCAAGTGATAATAACCTCAGTACCATTGAGAGGAGAAAACAAGTTATATTTGCAACACCTTTAGAAAGTGTGTGGCATGTATTGTGAATTATATAATCAACACACACATCAAGAAGTGCCTGGCATTAACCAGGGCTCAAAAGGTGTTTACTGAATGAAAATCATTTGTGTGTTATTTGGGCTTTGATGATTATATTGGTAGGAAATACCCATATCTCCAATTGTACAACTCCATCCTTGCATCATCACAAATCATGCCCCAATAGAGAAAAAAAATATTTCAAGAATTGTCAATGACTTTCTTCATGTCTAGTCTGTGCACACATCCCATTGCATTGTTTCCAGCCTCTGAAGATACAGGGGAAATGAAAGTGGCCCCTACTCTCTCATTGCACAAAGAACCACCTCAAGTTCAAGTATCAAGATTGTACTACAAAGTGGCTACTGCAGCCTGGTGGGTTGACGGGTGAGCCTGGCCCCACACAGAATGGAAAATACATTCACACAAAGATCTCGGTCAAACCTGTCGAGACAGAAAAGCTAGAAAAGACTCATCGAAAAGGAATTCAAATTGGGCATGGTGGCTCACACCTGTAATCCCAGCACTTTGGGAGACTGAAGCGTGAGGGTTGCTTGGGCCCAGGAGTTTGAAACCAGCCTGGGCAACACAGTGAGACCCTCTCTCTGCTAAAAAGAATTTAAAAATTAGCCTGGCATGGTGGCACACACCTCTAGTCCTAGCTACTCAGGAGGCTGAGGTGGCAGGATTAGATTGAGCGCAGGAGGTAAAGGCTGCAGTGAGCAGTGATTGTACCACTGCACTCCAGCCTGGGCAACAGAGTGAGACTCTGTCAAAAAAAATTAATCTTTAGCAAAATTAAAAAGCTTCTGACCACAAAGAGAAACATCTATGTCACTGGAGCTGAGAATTAGGAGAAATTTTAAAAAGACAGTGGGAATCAAAGACAGGAGAGAGGATGATGCGAGATGATGGAAGCCTCTGTCCTGAGAGCAAAGCCCCAGTTGACCCAGAGTGGGAAGGGCCCAGCAGCTGGATCTGGAGGCAAGGGAGCACCCAATAGCACTCAGGGGACCAGAGGATGAAGGAGCTGCTCTCCATGCTCTCAGGGAAAAGCAGGGACATTTCAGGCCCAGAGAAGAAATGAGTCTCAGTGGTGAATCCATAGACAGGGCTACATCTCAGTCACTTTGAGTGAGTCTAGATGGGCACAGTGCTTGTCCCTTACTCTGAGGTCACAGGAGGGTCTGAGGACTTGGGACTGTTCATTTCTCCCAGACCATGGCCTTCCTTTGGCAATGGACTTAGTGCTGGGACTAAATTAGACCCCAGTTTTATCAACTAATTTATTAGGCTTTGTTATTTTGCTACAAATGTGTTCAAAACCAAAAGTACTGATGGAGGAGAAAATCACAAGCCTGGCAGTCCTGACCTCTTTGGATGCAGAGCCGCATGACATTAAAAATTCCAGACAATATTTATGCTTCTCTATAAGATACGTGTTATTAGTCCTCATCTAAACACATTTGTAAACATAACTTGATGTAAGTTACATACAATATGTCACTGAAAATACATAAATTATGGTACCCTCCAATGATTATTTAAAAATTAAAATAGAACAATAAAGCGCCCTTTATCTGATGCAGAGAAAGCCAGGATCCGTCTGTCACTGATTGCTGAAATATATTCTACACCTTTCAAGGACAATCGCTGAAGGAGAAAGTCAAACAGATGATTTCCTAGAAGTTAAAAGGGGAAATATTTGTGCTGGGTTCCTTTCTCCTCAAATGATGGTTTAGGCTGCGGGGCACTGGGGTGGGGAGGGGGTGACATTAGATCATCACAAAAAGAAAGAAATAGAGACTAGAAGATTTCATGCTGAAATAAAGAAATTCATGTTGCCTTAAATATAATTTGTGTTAGTTACATTTCAATTCCTAATTTATACATAGCAGGGCTGATAAAGAATTGCATTATAACGAAATTAGCTGGAATAATTAGCATAGTGTATGTGCCACTGATTAAACACCCAGCAGATAGCTTGGTAATTAAGATCAGTGAGTGTCGTATTTTGAGGCTTTGTCATCTTATTATCTGCCTAACAAGTGCTTCATCTTTACCTCCCTTCTGATTTGAAGTTTGATAGCAGTCTCTAATAATTCTCATTTTGTTTCTTTAAATTGCCTTGCCCCAGTGCTGATCATTTTCCTATGGTCACTACCCCCCATTTCATTGTACCTACACAAATGTACTAGCACTAGATTTCTCCCTACATGTAAGACATTTGATGCTGCAAAGTATTTGTGCTTGGAAATTTAAGCTCAAAAATCTCCTTCAAAACCCCCAGTTCTTGGGCCAAAGAAAGAAGCCGAGACCAATTATACTCTGCAGTTCGGTCAAGCCTCTGAACAGCAGGCAGATGCTCGGAGTTCGTATTTCCCTTCTGGGCAGAGTCCATTGCCAGAGATTCCAAGGATGTCTCCATCGGGGTCCATTTGTCAGGGTCTGTGACACTAAAAGGCAGTCACTCCAGTGGCGCTGGCTGCTGCTCATTCATGAGCCCAACCTGTGGTGCCATTGCTCCTCCACTCGGGGAGTCTGGAGTTGGTTGTTGTCATTAAAAAATCCATTGGGGTTTTATCATAGAAGGCAGGGCATTACTATTATCAAAGAACAGAAGGCTTGGGAGGGTCAACTCAAGTTCTTCACTGACTGAGCCATTCCCCCTGCACCTCCTTAGACTAAAACCAGGACATTTCCACGATTGAAAGGCAGAGTAAATACACTAGCTGTAACAATCAAGAATGCCTTCAGCTGTACGTAACAGAAAACACACAGAAAGTGCTTACGGCATAAAGACAAGAGGTCTGGTGGCTGGGGTTCCAGAGCTGGGGCAGGGGTTCAGAAATGTCATCCCCAGTCTCTCCCCTACTTTCCGTCCCACTCTCCTTTGTGTGATAATCCTTCATTTCATATCTGTTGCTTCCTGGCTGTGATGTGGCTGCTGCACCTCCAGATATCATGTCCATGTTCAAGGAAACAAGAACAGGAAAGAGAGATGCCAGCCACTTCTGTCCTTCTTGATCAGGAAAGCAGATAACTTCCCAGACTCACCCCAGCAGCCCATGCCTGCTACCACCAGCCAGAATTGGGTTGCAAGGGAGACTGGACATTGAGTAGCAGGCAAAGGAGACTGGGACTGACACTACTGACCTAAATCAACGTGATGCATCCCCAGGGACTGGGCACAGTGCCCCGCCAAGAAAGCCAGGCCTTGTTGGGCAGGGGGAAGGAGAGTGGATGTTGGGCAGGAATTACAGTGCCTGGCACCTCAAGTGCAGATGGAACAGAAGCTGGAAAATCACACAAAGGAGCTGAAAGGAGGAAGAGGGTATATTAGTCAGTGTTCTCCAGAGGAACAGAACCAACAGTATGTAGGGAGAGACAGAGAATTTCTCTTCAAGAATTGGCTCATACTATTGTGCAGTCTTGATAAATCCATCATCAGCAGGGTGGGCTGATAGGCTGGAGACCCAGGGAAGACCTGAGGCTGAGACCAAAGGCTGTCTGCCGCCAGAATTCCTTCTTGCTCAGGGAAGGTCAGTCTTTTGTTCTAATCAGACCTTCAGCTGACTGATGGAGGCGCACGCCACATTAGGGAGGGCCATTGGCCTCACTCCAAGTCTGCCGGTTCAAGAAATTCTAATCTGATCCCAAAAACACCTTCATAGAAACTTCTAGACTGGCGTTGGGCCAAGTCTCTGGGCACTGTGGTCCTGGCCAAATTGAGACATAAAATTAAGCACAAGGGAGAAGAAAGTGGGGAACGGAAAAGGTGGCAAGAGGTAAGGCAAGGCAAAGGAGGCCCTGTAAGCTCCATGGCCTTCACTGGGCCCTCAGAGACCACAGTACACTTGGTGTCAGCAGAGAAGCTGCAGGAACAGCTGTGCTTATGCACAAGTTGTCATGCAGAGACCCAAGCACACTGAAGACACAGGTCAAGGAGAGAAAGCCCCACCTCTGCCCCTAGGAGTGCACAGAAATCCACCTGAGGACTCTGCACTCCCAAAAGTCATGGAATTATAGGCTTTGAGCCAAGTTTACCACCCTTGAGGCATGGGGAGGTCGCAGGTAATATTTAGGTTACTTTTCTCTCACTTCTGTGATGCTTTTGTCTTCCTGAGATCAGCCAGTCCTTCTCTGAATTTGGAAACCAAAGATTCCATTCTATTCTATGCAGTTGGAGGCACATCCAATTTACAGGTGACCAGACGCTCCTTTTAGAGGAAGTGAAGGAACACAAGGGGTAGAATATTAGAAAATATTCCTTTCTGCAGAACGGAGGTCCAAGCCCAGTGCCAGGAAGAGGTTTAAAAAGTTTCAGGAGAGAGCCTCACTTTTGATAAAAGAAGACATTATTCAACAATACCCATGAAAGCTCTCTTTGAAAATATTGTCTCTCCTTCTTACACCACTTACAAACATGTCCGCTGCCCCCACCTCTAGAATAATCCTTTGCTGAGGCCTCTGGAAAGATTACTTCACACCTCCCTGCTGGCCGGTGGCCCTCCCCAGGGACTGTAAGAGGAGCCAGGGTGCTGCTACTTATAGCAGCCCTCACGCCACTCTTGCGGACAGCTGCTGACTTTGGAGTCACTTTAGAGGAAGAAAAGAAGGGCTGGTCACTGCACAAACGACACAACAATGTCCAACTCGGATTACCTTCCCGACTACCCACTCAACTCAGATTTAGTGAAGAGATTAAAGTCTGCCCTGGATGCCAAAGATGAGGAGAGAGTGGGGGATTTAATCTGCACTGAAGTCACGCCCGTGGACGCCGTGATAGAACTGGCCAATGACGACTGGATGAAAGACCCCTCGGCTCAGCTGCCTCCCGGCATGCTGCTAGGTAAGCAGAACGAGCCTGCTGCATCTGGGACTTTATTACTAAGTTACGCTGATGGGTGGGCAGATCCTGGAGGTAGAGGGGCAAATGTTTGGAAAAAGCAAATGATATGTACCCGGATATCTGACTCTCATACATACGTGCATACACATGTACTGCATAGACTGTGTACATGCATGTGCTACATAAGCAACAAGTGCAACACAACACAAAAAAACTAACCCTTGGTGCCATAATCCACCACAGTGGCTGCTCTGTGGCTCCATTGTTTTCCAAGCTTGTCCATTTGCATATGTAAATTTCACCCACTGATAACCATATCATACACATAATTGTGTGTTCTGCTCCCCAAGATCTAAAAAATCTAAAGTATCTTCCATGTTGCTAGTCTTCCTAATTTCAATCCCCTATTGAAATACTTAAACCAAATGCCTACAAAAATATAATATTTGGTTACCTTTTGGCTTCTATAAATAATGCTGTAATGAGCATCTTTATTAGGATTCATATGGCTTTTTTCTTACTTGGGATTATATCCTTACCATAAATTCCTAGGAGCCATATAACTGGAACAAGAACATAACATTTTTTCAAAGTGTATTGTTTCTAAATTGGTTCCAAATTGTTTTCCGCAAGGGTTTCTATTCCCTCTGACAGTGAGGTGATGTGTTTTGCCACAGCCTCACCAAGGAGCATCGCTGGTAATGAATGTTTGTATTAAATTGCCATTTAATAAGCGTACACTGGTAATTCTTCACTGCCTGCGCCCATCCTTTCTTTGCAGGTCTGGACGAAGTCTTGTCCACAGGATTTTTTCTTTGTAGGCCTCATCAGGTGCAAGACTTGTCTATTTGGGTCTTGGGCAGGAACGCTCCATCTCTTTGAATCATTTTTATCATTTTGTAGGACTTCTTTATGTAGCATAGAAATCATCCCTTTGTTGTGCTTCCTCAAAGTGTTTTCCTGACCTGTGATTTACTTTTAGTTGTATTGTGCTGTTTCCCAGTTTGTCAGATTAGGGGACGAGGTTAGTCTTGGCCCCTAAGGGGTGCTAAGGGCTCCTCTTCACCCCCATTCTCCCTTCCAACATAGGTGCACACATGCACACACATGTGCGCAACATGCAGGAGGAACACGGATGGGACATGTGTGAGAGTTGCTGCCAGGGAATGGAGCTTTCGGGGTGCTGAGATGCTGAAGTCTGAGATTGGAACTTCCGAGGGGGTCCGCCCCACCCCCTTGGTTTGGGTCTAATTCCTGGGCTGCCTCGCAGTGGGGACGTAAGCCAGCCGCTTTAGGAAGGAACCTTCTCTTGCTTCCTCTTCACCTTGGTTTTCCTAATATCCGGCAGGGGTCAGGAGCCATGATCCAAAACTTGGTACCTTCCATCTCTCTAGATGATTGCCCTGGGGGGATGTGGTTAGGGAAGGTTGTCATCACAAGCAGTGATTGGACCAGGAGTGCTGAGCTGTACATCTTGCATTTGCCCTCAAGGCCCACCGTACCCAAGCAGCCCCCGAGGCTGATCTCTGCAAACTGCGTCAGTCCCACTTGCCCTGTGGCTCCTGTTGGGTGCCACTAATGAAAGGAGCTGGGGGAAAGCGAGGGCAGGGCGAGTGCTTCCCCGGCCCTCCTTGCCAGATCGCTGCTGGGTTTAGCACCTCCTTCTGTGGAAGGCTCGGCTCCTTCCCAGCAGCTCCTGCCCCTCTTGCACCATCAGGTACAGGGTTAGGAATGGCCACCCACTGTGGCTGCTGCTGCCTGTAGGTGGTCTCCTGTAGCTCCTGTAACCCTGCCTGCCTTCAGCATGCCCTGAGCTCATGCCATCTGCTTTCTGCTGAGATCCCGACTGCAGCAAGCGTCCTCTCAATAGCTCTTCCTTTATAAACCTGTCCCAGTCGGTTGAAGATTTGTGTATTGGGAATCTTGAACCTAAATATCCTTTCTGTTCACATGACTAATTGCCCTGCAAAACCTTTCCTGTGTGTCTCATTTTACCAAACACTTGAAACTGTGAAAATGGTGATAGGAATGTTACATTCCTTCCACAATGAATCCATTAAGTTATAAATTACATACTGATATGGTTTGGCTGTGTCCCCACCCAAATCTCATCTTAGATTATAGTTCCCACATGTTGTGGGAGGGACCCAGTGGGAGATAATGGAATCATGGGGGCTGTTTTCCCCATACTATTCTTGTGGTAGTGAATAAGTCTCACAAGATCTGAAGGTTTTATAAGGGGCTTCCCCTTTCACTTAGTTCTCCTTATCTCTTGCCTGCCACCACGTAAAACATGCCTTTGTTCTTCCCTCACCTTCCGCCATGATTGTGAGGCCTCTCCAGCCACGTGGAACTGTGAGTCTGTTAAACCTCTGTCTTTATAAATTACCCAGTCTCCGGTATGTCTTTATCAGCAGCATGAAAACGGACTGATACACATACACATGTACTTTTTCCTACCTAATGATTCAGCAGTGCAGGAACAATTTGATACTGATGACATGTTTAAAGTGCTTGGGTCTCTCCAGGTTGCTTCAATTTAGGATGATGGTATGCTAAATGATTAAACAGGTGATCCTAGGGCACGCCTTATCAGTGACTTTATCACAGAGAAAACAGGCTGGACTTCAGGACGAGGGTGCAGGGAGCAATACGGTCAGACGTTCATTTGGGGTATGCCACTCTGGCTAACATGGGAAAGTAGGATTTGAAGGAGGCAGAGAAAGGCTAGGAAGAAGATGAATCTAGCTGGGAGTTCCACTTATTAACGAGGGTATGAGATTAGATCACTGCTTCTCACATAGAGACCCACAAGCTTCCTGAGAAAAGCTCCAAGGTGGGATGAGCTTGGGAACTGCTTTCTGCTGGGTCCTCCCTTCAAGAGATTGTCACGATGACATATCAAAGACTTGGAGGAGTTTTACCACAAAGGGACTTAAGGATTGCAATTGCATTTGGCGCGGTTTCTCATCTCACCCCAGAACCTCACTTTCATGTCTGCTGACAACCCGTAGAATTGGTGATTTGCAGAGGCTCTTGGGGAACTGCTGCTGGCTTGGATCATCGTTTAGGTTCCCTCCTTCTCCATGCTTCCCTGAAGCCATAATCCCAAAGACTCACTGTCGCAGCCTAAAATGGGCATAGGCTCCTTTTTCCTGTGGGAACAAATGTTCTCTTTCTCAAGGCAAGGGAAAGTTTGGGGGGATCATCCTTCACGGGAGAAAGAGCTGTTTGGATTGTAAGCTACATGTAGGGTCTTTACAATTTTTGAACAGTGGTCAAAACTCATCGCAATGACCTTGAAATGCAGCACTTTTGGGAATAGACCCTGTCAAGCATCTAAATCCCTGAGAGGAAGAATGTGAAAAGGAAGGAATGATAACACAGGAAAACGGGGCTGGGCCAAGAGAGGGGGCAGAGCTAGGGATGCCCACCCGGGCCAGGAGAAGGCAAGGGTCAAGGCTCATGTTGGCAAAAGTACCTGGGGGAAAGAAGAGGGAAGAGGTTTCTATCCCAAGGACAACCTCAGTAAACAGAAGAACTCTGAGTTTTGTTCAAAAAATGACAATATGAAAAAATAAGAAAAAGAAAAGTAACCATTCTTTCTGCATGTTAACATGATCACTTGAGGACGTTGCCTCTTGCACTGCAATCACCATGCTCATTGGCCTGTAAACTTATTACTTCCACCAAATAGAACAGAAAGAAACAGAATATATTTTGATGCATCCATGTCAATATCACCACAAAAAAAAAAGCATAGAGAAAAAGTGGTATCCAATGATGGAAAGAACTTTTTCTGGAGAAGTCCCTCAGGTGAACATGTGCCCCCACCTTGGTGCAGGCAGAAGTCAAAGGAACTGAAAATTTTAGCCCTAGCAGACATTGGGGCAAAGCCCAGAACATACCCTGAGGCAGGCATTAGGCAGGAGAATGGTCATCAATCCGAGTTCTCTTAAAGAGGTGACTGGCCTGTGCCCTTGCGAAGACACATGCTCTCCTGCAAGGATGGACCTGGGATGCCCAACATCCTGCTGGGCTCACTGAGGCTAAGCCCCCCAGCTCCCTACAGTCAGCCTCCCCATCCCAACAGGATCCTCCCAGCCAGGGCTGCACCTCCTCTGCTCACCTTTGCCATCTTATCCTTCCAGATCCCAAGCAGGGGAGGTCACCTCCATTGGAAGGCCATCCCTGAGCTCTGGGACAGAATCTTGCATCCTCCTTCCATGAAAGCATAATGCCTTTAGTCTCCATCCATTACTGAAATGCATGGCCTTGCTAGGCTGGTTTTTATATACCGACTGGACAATTCAAACCCAAATGCAACCTCTTCCAGGGCAAGAACCTCACCTAACACTCGATTATAACCAGAGCCTAGCATGGAGTTTTAGCCCTGAGAGAAAGCTCGGACTCTGGGTGCAGTGACTGGCATGGAGGAGCCAAGCTCCTTTGCTCACCTTCAGCTGGGTGGGCACAGACTGCATTTCCACAGACACTATTGGGATTTGTGTTTCTGCAGAGAAATATTTAATTCTACTTTCTGCTAAAGCCAAGTCTCTATTGTTTAATATTAGTAATAACTGCATTATTTGTGCTTGCCTCTTTTCAATACCAATTGGCTCAGTAGCTGCAGAGAACACAGAGAGGGAGAAAGTACGGCTGGGGGAGGGGCAGTGAGACCCATCTCGCCCCCAAATGCATCAACTGTACAATTTGGTAACTAGTGTAATCAAACGACTTAAGAAACAACTGATTACTAATTGCTATTATTAAGGATGTCAGCATTCCATGATTTTGCTGCTGATATATTATATACAAGTCAAGATGCTACTTGAATTCTTGATTGAAATAGAAAAATAGAGGCATTATGTTGTGTTTGGGGTAATGGTATTTAAGCATCCAGAGGAAAGTTAAAGAAATACTAATTGAGTTTTTATTAAGAGATCTCACCAGCCACATGTATAGGTGGGGAATGAGTGAGGGTAAACACACCACGGACATGTGCATACGTGTGAAAATGGGGTCCATCTGCAGAATTAGACTTCTCATCTAAGGCTTGATGTGGGGCGAACCATGACACATGGGCCATATCCCCTGCTCCTTTAAGTCAGACATCCTTCCTTATGCCTGGAGAATAACATCACTCAGGACAAACCAAATGGTTGACTCTAAGTTAAATGAGCACAGCTCCCGCCTTGGAGGAATCATTTTCCAACGCAATGACAAGAGCGTACCCATTGATGATGGTGCCAAGACGTGGTGTAATGGGAAGGGCAAGGGACTGAGAGGAAGGGGACCCAGGTTCTTGCCTAAGCTTTCCCATGACCTGTGTGACCTTGAACATGTCAGACCACCTCTTTGAACCTTAATTTCCTCATTTTCAAAAATGGATTGGTCTGGATCATCTCTAAGCATCTTTACCAATCGGACTAACTCAGGTTCTAAGACAAATGGCTTGTGTTTGTGGAGGGGATGAACAAAGCCTCCCGACCCCCACTGCCTTCCCAGGAGTGGTAGATTCTAACAGGGGCTTGTGTGGGCCACACCCCGCCTTGGAAGGAAGGGCTCCAGTGCTGAGGTTCAGGTCAAGAGGCAGTGAAGATACCAGCTGGAAGGTGCATAGGAAGCTGGTTTACGAACTCATATGCACAGATGAAGCAGCAGCTTGGCTCAAGGCTTAGGAAGAATAAGTCCCCAAATCAGGGCATGTTCAAACTGAAACTGGTCCTACACAGAGGCCAAGCAGGAGGAGTCGGCAATGCGTCAAGGACCTGCTGTTCCCTGGAGAACAGGTGAGAGCATCTCCAAGAGCTCTCACCTTTCCACTCCTCCGGCTGAGGAAAATGAGGCTTGGAGAAGTTGCATGACACACCTTGGGTTCCACAGTCGGCAATATAAACCCAGTGCCCTTTCCTGTGCTCCACGGCGCCTGTAGTTCATCCCACAGCTACGTTCTACAGACGGGAACACTGCTGCTCACCTGTGTTGCTAGTCGACAGCCAGTTAGGAGCAGAGCGGGAGCAGGTATGCTTCCTGACTTGTAGTCAGGGACTCTTGCTGCCTACCCACCCAGAGACATTTTGCAGGAAGGTCCCTGAAAAAACTTCCCAGTGAAGCTGTCTACAACCTTTTAATCTGACATGATGCACATATATGCATATGTACACATGCACACACACAGTCATGCACACATGCACACACACACACAATCTCAGTAGATGGAGTCCCTGGTTTCAAATCATTGAGCAAAAATAATCCAAAAAATCACAGGCAAGTGAGTGGGGTGCTAGGCTGGAGAATAAAAACAGAAATGGGAATAAAACAGAGAGGTCACCCACGGCAGGGCAGGCAGGAGGAGAAGCGTTCTGCTGTCTTGACTGCTCATCCCACCAGAGAGCGTGGGGGCAGGGAGACCCTGCTCGAAGCAAAATGAAATTAAACCTTTCTAAGTACTTATAAATCAGCACCTAATGACACTATCCCACCACCAGCCTGAGCATTGCTCTTATTACTTTGATTCACAAGCCAGGAAAAGATCCGGAATTATGCACAAATTATTGTCCCATCTTCTTAATTAACGCTGATTGCAAAATTCTTGCTAAAGTCCTTGCTAACAGACTCAATTATGCGCTGCCTGAATTGATTCACCCAGATCAAGTGGAATTTATTAGAAATACACTTTCCTACAATAACATCAGATTATCTTTGAATATAGTTAAATTATTTAGGAATAAAATGGCTGCAGCAGCAGCCCTCTCTTTAGATACAGAAAAATATCTCCCACCACCTAGAATTAAAATGTTTCTTTGCTTTCTATGAGACACACACCCTAGGCTCTTTTTTTTTTCCCCAGAAGCAGGTTGAATCACACTGTGATGAGATGAGATGCATGCCTTAGAGCTAATGGTCCCGCTTCAAAGGCACATGGGCAAGAAAAAAAATCCTACAGGGTCGCGTCTCAGCTCCCCCCAAGTACGAACCGTCACTGCCCGTGGAACACAGTGAAATTGCAATTAGACTAAATCAGGATATTTTCAGAATCAAAATTGAGAAACGGGCTAATAAAGAAATAATGTATGCTGATGACATACATCTATTAGCATCACTCCCAAGCACACTGGAGAGTTTGGAAAGAACAAAAAGAAATGAGAATAATAGCGAAGAGGCTTTTCCACCTTTCCAAGATGACGACAGTTTCCTGCCACAAGTGCTCGGCTTGAGAAATAAACATTCCAAAGGAACTAATTGGAAATGGCAGGCATGCTCTCTATAGCCTGATTCTAGCTTCGCATCCAATGCCCCACTATCTTTTAATGCCAGCCTCTGCACCTGGAGATTGGACAGGGACTAGGTTTGTCTTATTTGACACATCCTGCACATAGTAGGTACCTAATAAATATTTATGGGCTGGGCATGATGGTTCATGCCTGTAACCCTAGCACTTTGGGAGGCTGAGGTGGGCAAATCTCTTGAGCCCGGGAGTTTGAGAGCAGCCTGAGCAACATGGCAAGACCCTATCTCTACAAAAAATACAACAATTAGCCAGGCACACACCTATAGTCCCAGTTACTTGGGGGACTGAGGCAGGAGGATCACTTAAGCTGGAAGGTGCTGCAGTGAACCGGGATCGTGCCACTGCACTCCAACCTGGCAACAGTGAAAATCAGTCTCCAAAAAACAAATGAATACATAGAAGTTAAAAATAAATAAAAAATAAATATTAATGCGCCAAATAGCACAGGGAGAACACAGTAGAAATCCTCTGGCTCCACCCTCGAAAGAGGAGCATGTTCCTGGGAGACTGTGACCCAAAGGAAGGAAGCACAAATAAAGGGAGGCCAGCAGCAAACGTAGTGCCCCCAAGGCATGGCACCTGGGACAGGGAAGTGGGACCCAACTGGGACTTGGGTGTGTAAGTCAGAGAAGAGAGGAAGCCCCAGGCAAAGAGATTGGAATGATATTGTTTGAGGCCACAAATTCTAGGCACAGGTGCTTACCCTTACTTGGAAAGGCCATGAGGAGCCATTCAGCAAAGGAATGAGGTCATCTTAATTTGTAAAGAAAACACCTGACTCTTTTACCTAGTTAAAGAGAAGATAGAGGAGAAAGGACAGGTGCCAGGAGATGCCACCAGCTGCCAGCTGTCCCCTCACAACCACCCTCCTCCTCTGCTTTACCAGCAAAATCCTGTGGCGTGCAACGTGCCCACCTGAAGAAAGAAATACATCTCCCCACTGTGTTAGTCCATTCTCACATTGCAATAAAGAAATACCAGGCCAGGCACAGTGGCTCACACCTCTAATCCCCAGCACTTTAAGAGACCCAGGTGGATGGATCACCTGAGGTCAGGAGTTCAAGACCAGCCTGGCCAACATGGTGAAACCCTGTTTCTACAAAAAATACAAAAATTAGCCAGAGGTGGTGGTGTGCACCCATAATTTCAGCTACTCAAGAGGCTGAGGCAGGAGAATCGCTTGAACCTGGGAGGCGGAGGTTGCAGTGAGCCAAGATCGTGCCACTGTACGCCAGCCTGGGCGACAGAATGAGACTCCATCTCAAAGAAAAAAAAAAGAAATACCAGAGGTTTAATTGGCTCACGGTTCTGCAGGCCCTATGGGAAGCAGGCCATATGGGAAGCATAGTGGCTTCGGCTTCTAGGGAGACTTCAGGAAACTTTCAATCATGGCGGAAGGCAAATGGGAAGCAGGCGGCTTACACGGCAGGAGCAGGAGCAGGAGAAAGAGCGGGGTGGGGAGTGCTACACACTTTTAAACAACCAGATCTCACAAGAACTCACTCACTATCTTGAGAACAGCACCAAGGGAACGGCACTAAACCATTCCTGAGAACTCCGCCCCCATGATCCCATCACCTCCGACCAGGCCCCACCTCCCGCATTGAGAATGACAATTTGCCTGAGATCTGGGCGGGGACACAAATCCAAACCCTATCACCCACTTCCCTTGAAGCTAGGGCTGGTCTTGTTCCCATCAACAATGGGCTTCACAGCAGATGGAGGAGGACAGAAGACAGAGCCGGCAAATTTGAAAACATCAATAGAAAAATATTTGATCTGAAGAAGAGAAAGTAAAATGATGGGAAATTAAATGAACAGGGTCTGTGGGACAAGATAAAAGGTTTAGCATACACAACTGGAGTCCAAGAAAGAGAAGAGAAGAGCAATAACAGGATGGAAAAAACGATTAAAGAAATAACTGCCAAGCGTTTCCCAATTTTAGTGGTAAAAAACATAAGCTTATAGATCCAAGAAGTTCAGCCAACCAGAAGAAGGGCAGAATTGACAGAAGGGGGTCGGCTGTGTGGGCTCGCATGGCTGGGTGCTCAATTCCTGTTGCTGAGTCAGGTTTACTCTGAGAATAAACAGCAGGTTCCATGGGAGTGAAGGGGTGAAACGTGTGCAGAGAGAAGGGTGCAATCAGTTCGATATATGGAGATGCATCATGTAACTCTTCTTCCCACAAACCTGCCGTGCTCTGTACTGCCTACAGCAAAGGCTGGCCTGTGGGTTGGCTGCCTGTTTTTATGAATAAAGTTTTATTGGAACTCAGCCACCTCCTTCATTTACATATTCTTTATGGCTGCTTTCATGTGAGCGTAGCAGAATTGGGCAGTTGCCACAGAGACCATATGACCTGCAAAATGTAAAATATTTACTGTCTGGCACTTTATGGAAAAAGTTTGGTGACTCCTGTCCAACAGCACACAGTTTAAATATTATAACAGGCATCCAAAGGCCTAAAGATGTACCCTGAGATAACTCAGCCCTGCCGTTCGTTCCTCCCAACTTCTCTGCTGTTCTCTCCCCACATCCCTGCACCCACCCAGAGGCTGATTAGTCACAGGGCTACTCTGAGGAGGCAGGAGTCACTGTGGGAAGTGTTTGATAGAAATTGACAGTAAGTATTTAGACATGTTTACAGCAATTTAACACATTAATGTAACATCTATGAGTTTGATTTGCAGACTTGTAATTACCTGTTGTTTTCAGTTTTATTTTGCCAGTAACTAATTTCATTGTACTTTGAAAGAGAATCAGACCAGGTGAAGTGGCTCAGGCCAGTAATCCCAGCACTTTGGGAGGCTGAGGGGGCAGGATCGCTTGAGGCCAGGAGTTAGAGACCAGCCTGGGCAACATAGTGAGACCCCATCTCCCACCACACACACACAAAAAAATTAATAATAAATTAACCGGCAAGTGCCTATAGTCCCAGTTACTCAGGAGACTGAGGTGGAAGGATCACTTGTGCCCAGGAGTTCAGGTTCCAGTGAGCTATGACTGTACCACTGCACTCTAGCCTAGGCAAGAGAGTGAGATGCTGTCCTTAAAAAAATAAAAACAAAAATAAAGACTGAGCCCCTTGAATAAGAATCAAACTGCAACAGATTAGAATCAGAAAAGAAAAGAAAATCTGTGCTCCCTCACCTCGGGTGCTTAAGAAACTCTGGTCCAAGCCACATCTCCACAACACCTCAGTCCCCAGTCCCTTCCTGGCCTTTGCACAGCCACCTCCTCTGCTGCTTCCTGTCCTCTTGTGTGCCAGCAACACACGCACCATCCTCCCAGTGGCTCGTGAGCTCAGGGGTCAGTGCTGGATGCTGATCAGAGCTTGTTTCGCAGGAAACTTCATAGGATTAACACCTAGAAAGCCAGGCTGGCAAGGGCAGTGGGGACCCTTGACACCACCTAACCATGCCTTGGCTGACTCCAGGGGCAGCTCTGGAACAGAGATGACCCGTCACAGTTTTCCCTGCTTGGGGCCAAAATGGCAGGACAGCTCTAGCTGCACCTGGATCCATCACTGGATCTGGCCACATTGCGGGGAGTGTTCCTGGGTGAGGCAGCTCTGCAGCTGAGGCAAACCGTGGAGGAGCCAACAGCTGGGGTGACAAGTCCTCCCTACAGCTGGGGCCTGGGCGGCTCATCTCTGTGTCCACCAAAGGATCTAGGCCCCTCCTCTCCTCTCAGTCCTGAATCACAGGCCTGCTGTCTGTGGCGGCTTCATTTCCTGCTCAGGTGCCCGTCGGCCTGACCCCTCCACATCATCAAAGGGCTGGCTGCCTTCCTGACTGCACCTGTGTCCCCAAGCACCATAGCATGGTGGCTAGTGACACCTGCCTCTTGCTCAGGCCGGAACATAGGGTACAGCTCCCCACAGCAATAGATCAGGAGGAGGAAACAGACATCCGGGGGAGGAAATGCACCTTCCGTGTCCTACACCTCCCTCTCGCTTTGCTCAGATGCCACATTAGGGGAAAGCTGGCCCTTTCCCTAGCCCATCACTCTGATCCCTTATTTGAGGCATCCCCATCTTAATACCTGTACCTCCATAGAGCAGTGATCTGATTCCACCGTTAGTTAATGGTGGCCATCTGCCCTCCCACTCAATTCAACACTCCTTAAAGGCAAGGATTTCTACTTTTTTTTGTGAGACAGAGTCTCGCTCTGTTGCCAAGGCTGGAGTGCAGTGGCACGACCTCGGCTCACTGCAGCCTCTGCCTCCCGGGTTCAAGCAATTTTCCTGCCTCAGCTTCCTGAGTAGCTGGGACTCCAGGCGCCCACCACCATGCTCGACTGATTTTTGTACTTTTAGTAGAGACAGGGGTTTACCATGTTGGTCAGCCTGGTCTGGAACTCCTGACCTCAGGTGATCCACCTGCCTCAGCCTCCCAACGTGCTGGGATTACAGGCGTGCGCCGCCGCGCCTGGCTAGATTTCTACTATTCCACCTGCCTCAGCCTCCCGAAGTGCTGGGATTACAGGCTGAGCCACCGCGCCTGGCTAGATTTCTACTACTTATTTCTGTAAGCTTCTAGTACCTGAAAAATGCTCTGTACATGTAAACTCCGTGTAGAACATTTCCAAACTGAACAGAAATGTACCCTCCCACCTGCCAGCTGGGAGAGCATTAGTGTCACTGAACTCTTCAAAACCTTGACTTTTAAAAAATCTTTCACAATAGGCAAAAAGATGTCTTGTCATTTTTAACTTGCATTTTAAGTTAGTAAAACTGAACGTGATTAGCGGTCCTGTGGTTTAGCGTCACTTAGAGTTCTTATCATTTTTTTTGGAAGTTTAAAGTTCTAATTTTGGAATTTAACTCCGTCAGACAAAACTGGCCTCACTTTGCTGTATGCAGTGTCGACCAAATTGTCTCCCAGACCACCCTTCTCAACGGCAGGACAGGTAAACTTCTTGTTTCTAGAAGGGATATAAAGGATCACAGGGCAGAACATTCAGACCAAACCAACTTCAAGAGAGAAGTATTTTGCTCTCTGTGTGAGATTCATAAAAAACAATCAGTCTGAACACGCAATTTGTCTCGAGAGGCAGGAGCTGCAATTTTATCATGTAATTAAATCCCCACGCCAGTTGTAAAGAAACTTCGTCCCCTTTATCAGGGAGAGCTTCAATGATACGCTTTCCAGCAACGTCCCCAGAGTCTATAAATGTCCTTCCAGGGCTATTTACTTGTGGTTGTGCACGCTGAGGATTGGGCCGCTGCGTTTTGCGCTCATCCACAGCGGATCCACGGCGTTCAAGGGCACCTTTGTTTCTGAGCTTCCAAAAAAGCCCTCCTGGCTGCCAGTGAAAGCGGCACTTGACCTTTGGGTAAGATCACGTTAATAATGAGAAGTGACTGTTGTTCTGCATTATCTGCACTGGGCTTGGTAGCAGTGACGGGAAAACAAGTTAGTGAGGTGGTTTCCTCCCTTATTGTGTTCCTCCACTTGATGGAAATGAGATTTCTTAATAATGTGAAATCAGCACAGAGAATTTAAGTCATTATTAATAGATGCACTTGATCTGAGGAAGTAAAATGTTTTAATGTTTTGTTAAATGAGGTGTGCTGTGCTAACATTGTTATTCAGAGAGGAGGTTGAGATACTTTAACATTTTTGATATTAACGTCTGTGTGACTAACTCTGGTGGATGGATGTGTCCTGGAACTCTTAAAAGCAGAACTTTATATACCTGCCCGGCTTCTTATTTTTAATTTTTTTTTTTAATTCTGCAGGGAGTGGGGTGAAAGAAAGGTGGCTTTAGACATTAAAACAGGAAGAATAAAGACCAGAAAAGGGTATGAAAGTAACCCCACTGGAAGGCCTGGGGCTGCTGCACCAGTTTGTAGTAATGTTACTAACCCAGAGTCCAATCAGACTTAGTACATGGCTATTTACAGAAACCCTTCAGGTAAAAAAGGGGAGAAGGAAATTGACCAGGTCAACAAGGTGCACTGGCATATTTAAGAAAGAGTGCACGGAATCTCACAATGTCCACAAGGGTAATGACCTTCTGCCCCTGTCTGTCCACTTGGAAATTTCCAGAAGGAAGCCAGACATTTGCCAATGACCTAGGAAAGAATCTGAACATTTGCCCTTCCCCAAGAACAGAAGAAAATGGCAGGGTGTCCTGCAGCCTCGAAAACTCTACCTCTTGGCTTGAAGGTATGGAAAGTTGTGACCATGGAGAAAGAGCGTGACCCTGCCACAAAGCCCGCCAGCCCCAGGTTTAGCCTCAGCTGGATTAATCCTTGGAGGCTTCTGGGGAAAAGAAAATCACTAGTCAACTCAATGGCAGGAAGCAAAGATCCCAATGTCACGTGAAAATAATCACCATTCAAACACTACCATTTGGATAACCCATTATAATTTCAAGGTGGATTTTACCTTTTTCATCTCATTTGATCCAGAGGCAAAAACTCCCTCTCATTAGCTACCTACACTATAGGACTCAGTTATAAAGAACTAGTGTTTGTGTCTCCTGCAGATGAAATATTATGCTTACTATTTAAGCCTCCAAAATATTCTTTGCAAAATTATATTTAAATCCAGTTGACTTACCTGGCAAATATTAGAGAAATTCCGTCTATTCACTCTGTTAGCCAGACACAAGCCAGGCCTCCTCTCCTGCTTGGATTCTTGCCTTCCTTTTCCTAAATTCACTTCATGGTCTGCAACAAAAGACCACAGCAATTACATTTGTTTAGTATTCTGCCACGGTCCACCCATACAAATGAGCTTCCTCATCAACTAAGTATACCACTTGAAAAACTAAAAATATTAAAGGTACTGCCTTGGAGAAAGTTACATTCATCAGAATCCCTCTCTTTCGAGAAGGGCACTGTATTTGTCTAGAAGCATTTCCTTGACCTGCACCCTGGAGTAGACGTTGAAACCCCACGGGCCCTGGCAATGCACAGAACGACACGGAAGAAAAAGGGGGAGGATTTCTATGGCTGTGCCAGAGAGAAAGGAAACAGACACGGAAGTGAAAAGTGGAATAAGGCTGTGCAAACTGTGATGGACCCCTTCACATCCTCACTGTGATTGCCAGATACACTAAGTGATGCTCTTAGTGGGCTAGCTTGAAAACAAACCAACCAACCAAGAAAAATCAAAGAAGCCCATGGTGGCCGCCATTGTGGGAGGAGAGCGGAAGGTACACAGTGCAAGCAAACACAGAGGTCAAGGACAACACCAGGAAGCAAAGCACAGGGGCTCTCAGGAGTTCTCAGAGGGACTCTCAGTTCTACAAAGCCAAGAGTGCTAATGAGAAAGGGAACTTACATGGTCATCTGTCTGACATGAGTTACTCTTACTGTACAGACGTGCTTTGAATGTTTTCACATAATTTGCTGCATTTATGCCATCTAAATTTGGGTATAAATATCAATGCATCAAAACAACCAACAACATCTGAACCTGAAAACAAGAGAAATAAACTTCTAGTGCCCCAAACAGGGAACCCATAGCAGTGAGTAGCTGTTTCAGCCACACAATTCTCAAGGACAACAGATTCCTACGGGCCTGGGGTTTGAATGCGGCATTGATTGAATCAGCCTGTTGCTCTGATCTGTTGAGACCTTTTGGAATCTTGGCTGTGTCACGCTCCATGGCAGCCATCTGATCCCTAACTTTCCACATATGCATTCAAATCACGATATGTATCACACAGAATAGAGGTAAGTCCAGGGATAAAAGCCACTCCACACTGCATTGAAGGGGTCACAGATTCCACGGCTGCCTTTCACAGCAATGGTTCTCAAACTTGGCTGCATAGTAGAAGTTCCTGGGGACTCTTTTTTTTTTTTGGAGACAGAGTCTTGCTCTGTTGCCCAGGCTGGAGTGTAGTGGCATGATCTCAGCTCACCACAACCTCTGCCTCCTAGGCTCAAGCGATTCTCCTGCCTCAGCCTCCCAAGTAGCTGGGACTACAGGCACATGCCACCTTGCCTGGCCGATTTTTGTATTTTTAGCAGAGACAGGGTTTCACTGTGTTGGCCAGGCTGATCTCAAACTCCTGACCTCAGGTGATCCACTTGCCTCGGCCTCCCAAAGTGCTGGGATTACAGGCGTGAGGCACCACGCCCAGCCACCGGGGACTTTTTAACAGTCCTGATGCCCAGGCTGCACCTCCAGCCCATTATGCCCGAAACTCCCAGGTGGGCTCCAGGCATCGTGTTTTTTAAAGTTCCCCAGGTGATTCATTGTTCCAGCCAAGGTTTGAACTGCTGCTGTCAAGGCATCATGTGCATTATTTCTGCAGTTTGCATTATTTAGCCAGAGTTTCCTAAAGAAAGACTCATACTGCTTCCATCTCCTCCAAGAGGCTGTCATGAAACTGGCATTGCAGGTTGATGCCTATACCCCCTCCGCATATTTATGATAACCCTGTCACAGAAGAAAATTCTAGTCCACCCCGACGTGTTCCTAGTGACTCACGGAGCTCCAGGTGATTCCACTCCATTTTCTAAATGCTCCCAGACCATCCTTTTCATAATCCGTGTAGGGATTTTGCCCAGGTCTAATGTCAAGATCATCAGTCTGAGGAATCCGAAGTCTCTTTCCATTTGAAAACGAAACCTCTAGACTTCTGGTCCTTTTTTTGTTTTATTGCACAGTTCCTCAAAGACTTTGACAATTGTTCAGCAACTTCATACGCAAATTCACTCTTGAAAGAAGTTGAGGCCGGGCGCGGTGGCTCAAGCCTGTAATCCCAGCACTTTGGGAGGCCGAGACGGGCGGATCACGAGGTCAGGAGGTCGAGACCACCCTGGCGAACACGGTGAAACCCCGTCTCTACTAAAAAATACAAAAAACTAGCCGGGGGAGGTGGAGGGCGCCTGTAGTCCCAGCTACTCGGGAGGCTGAGGCAGTTGAATGGCGTAAACCCAGGAGGCGGAGCTTGCACTGAGCTGAGATCCGGCCACTGCACTCCAGCCTGGGTGACAGAGCCAGACTTCGTGTCAAAAAAAAAAAAAAAAAAAAAAAAAAAAAAGTTGAATTTGTATATGTGCTAAAGTTGGCAAAGAAGATAAAACCTGAGTTGTATCTTGAGGCTATGTATTGGCTTTGACTAAGCGGAGAAGGGTGAGGACCAAAAAAATAATGAGATTAAAATGACCTGACCCAAGCAAGCTATAGATAATGTGAAGGCGGCAGGCAACAAAGAGCACAGTCAAGAGCACTGGGTCAGAAAACAGTGTTATTCACGCTACTACAGGGCATCATTCAGCTGCTGGGAAAGAAAACTAAAGAACTTCTGTCTGCTGGAGTCCTCCGCTCCTTGCTTTCTCCTGTTTGATCCTTGCAGGCAGGGGTATTATTAGGTTTTTTGCCTTCAAACCCTCAAACCTTAAGACTCACCCTAAAACATAAAAAAGATTACATAAATGCTTATTGAATGAATGAATGAAAATGAATGAATGAATGGGTTGGTTTTCAGGTTTGTTTTAATGCAGTCATCAACATGTGGCTATTATTGTTCTTTAAAAAAAAAAAAGACAGCTCTCTGCCATGCTTATGAAGTCATCTGCATGTCCTACTTATGAAC
Source organism: Rhinopithecus bieti (assembly GCF_001698545.2). Taxonomy (NCBI): domain Eukaryota; kingdom Metazoa; phylum Chordata; class Mammalia; order Primates; family Cercopithecidae; genus Rhinopithecus; species Rhinopithecus bieti. Next base: position 1,715,991 of record NW_016809768.1, read on the forward strand.
TAATGCTATCTACCATGAGCTATTTTAAAGCTCTCAAAAAAAAAAAAAAAAAAAGTCTGTTTCTTGACTACTATGCCTTACCTACTGAAACCAAGCTTGGATATTTAGGGAGCTGTTGACAAATAACACTGGAAAGCTAAATTTAGCATCTGGTGCAGTGTGGAATGGCTTTTATCCCTGGACTTACCTCCAGTGTCCCAGCCCTTTTAAAAATAACCAATGACAAGCTATATCAGGCATCAGAAAATTTGCTAGTTTAAAGTGAAACACAGGTTCAAGTTGGATCAGATTATAGCTGTGCATGAGTAAGTCCTTCAGAAATTTATCTAATCACGAACAATCAGTCCGAGAAAAAATAAAATGGCAAAATGGCTATGCTTAGAGAAAGGAAAGACCCCAAGACCTTCATATTGTGGGGAAATGAACAGTGCAGCTATGGAATACACAACTGAAGGGGGAAGGAGATGAGACCGAAGCCCATCATGTTGTTCTGGTGGACATTTGAGAAGCGAAGTGGTCTCCACTGTGTTACTGTTGGTCATTTTATGCATGCAAACGCATTTGACCTCCAATGAAGGCTCTAAGTTCCTAACAAATATGGTCCATTTCTTCTTTACTGATGCATTTTCCACTGCACCAGCAGAGTCCTAAGCACACAGTGGGCTCTTTGAAAAAAAATCTCTGCTGTTCCCATTGATGACATTGATGCTGCTTTTGCTACTGATGATGTGGATAAGGGAGATGAACTTTAAAAACATGTGAAACAAAGTTTTAAAGAGTTCTCAGGGGGCATACGGTAGCCAAGATTTTTTTTTTTTTGAGACGGAGTCTCACTCTGTCACCCAAGCTGCAGTGCAGTGGCATTATCCCGGCTCACTGCAACCTATGCCTCCTGGGTTCAAGCAGCAATTCGCCTGCCTCAGCCTCCCTAGAAGCTGGGATTACGGGGGTGTGCCACCACACCAGGCTAGTTTTTGTATTTTTAGCAGAGACAGGGTTTCACCATGTTGGCCAGGCTGATCTTGAACTCCTGACCTCACGTGATCCACCCGCCAAAGTGCTGGGATCATAGGCATGACCTACTGTGCCAGACCAGGTCTTCTTACAAAACCTAGTAAGGATCTCTACAGGTGGGAGAAGGTAGGCTGTGCAGTGAGGTCCACAGATCTGAGGTAAGTCCCCACGCTGAGCACCCGAGATCTGCCCCAGGCCAGCGGAGCGTCCACATTACTATGGTGTTCTTCCCCAAGGGCGAAAGGCAACAGATGGCCAAGAATAAGAGTAAGAACCACTGAGGAATTTTAACATTGAGCAAATTTCAAAGAGTCCAGTCCATTCGCTCTCTCCCTTATTGACACTGAAGACCTTCTCTGTGTGGAACACCATGCAGTGCATGGAGAACTTCCCAGAGAGGAAGAGGCAGCCCCAGCATCCTCCAAAAAGCTCATGGTGAAGTGGGACACAGACAAGGAACAGCAGTAATAGTTAGAGTGCCCAGTGCCACAGTCAGGGTGCAAGGACAGACATCAGGACTGGTCTTGGAGGTCAAGGGAGGCTAAGCTGTGTTGGAGGATGAATGAGGCTGGCCAGGCAAGGAGGGGAAAATAAGAACCGCAGGCAGAAGGAACAGCCTGCACAGACACCTGGAGAGATGAAGGCACTATCTGGGGACTGCAGATCCCTATGCTAAGGTGTGGCGTGCTCCAGGGATAACAGTGAGGGCAAGGTAGGAAGCCCTTGTACTCACGGGAAGGTGCTTGGGCACGGCTTTGTCAGGACTGAGAAACCTTGAGAAAGGTAACTGAATCTGTGAGTCCCCGTTTCATCACCTGCAAATGACCTCAAGGGTAACCACCTGCAGGGATACACCTGACACAGAGTCACTAACAGTGGGTGTCCAGGGAGCAGTAGCCACCGAGTGCAGCTGGCCCTGACCCCCCAAGAGCTAAGCCCAGTGGGCCCTTCTGCAGCCTCAGAACTGAGTCTTTGCCCAGAGGTCAGATAAACATGGTAAAAAAATAAACTCACGGCCCCCATGGCCACCAACTGGGGTCATGGCCAAGCCTCCCCCCACACCCAGGTGAGGTTGACTCTCACACGTGTGAGCCCCTCAGCTTTCATGGCACAGCCCCTGTCCCTTATCCCCCTGCATCACAGATGTCCAAACGTGGCCTCGTCCCTCCCCACCCAGCACCCCGCAGCCCTCCTCTGTAGAAGAGAGGTGGGTTTTATCATTTGGGTGAACCTCCAGGCCTTGGGTCAGTCTGTGCACATAAACTCATGCTGTAACAAGGGTCAGAACAAGGGTTCTACAACAAGGGTCAAAACACCTCTATATCAAACCATAAATGTGTGTGATTTCTACTCCACCCTTTGCTGCAACCTCTTGTAAGGAAAATCAAAGGTCTCCCTTTGCTGGGCACCCCTTAGTTACAAAAGATCTTGGTGAAAGGGGCAACCCAAAGGCCAGGTTACTCTTCCAAATAAAGAGCCCACACAGAAAGCCTGCTCTGGTTGGACACTCTGAGGTCGGGGGGCACTTAACGAGAGGTTGGGGGAGTCACAGGGCAGCCTTTGTGTGCAGAGAAGAATGAGAGAGAAGAAACTAGCATAAGAGGAAGCTTAGGAAGCTCGACTGTGACCAAGGATGCGCAGCCCAGTGAGCTGTATTCCTTTATTTCACATCTTTTTCCCTGTTGCTTCTCTGCTATTGCTTCCTGGTTGCAACACCATGTGGGGATGGGATCCCATGGGTCCCCAGGTCTAACATTGGCCATGAGCAAATGGGGGCTCATGCTATGCCCGCCTCCCTGGGCGAGGGTCTGCTTAGCTCTCCTGGGCACATACTCCACTGCCCTTCTCTCTGCTCATCCAGGCAAAGCTCTCCTGACCCTTTCACCTCTCTCCAGCTTCTGCTCACATAGTTTGTATTGTAACTCATGTGCACAAGCCAAAGAATTCTGTCGCTCACCATCATTGGCCCATTCCAACTTCCTAATGGGGAAAAACAAGATGGTTGAAAGAAAGAAAGAAAAACAGGCCAAGCACGGTGGCTCACACCTGTAATCCCAGCACTTTGGGAGGCCGAAGTGGGCAGATCACCTGAGGTCAGGAGTTTGAGACCAGCCTAGCTAACAAGGTGAAACCCTGTCTCTACTAAAAATAAAAAAATTAGCTGGGTGTGGTGGTGAGAATCTGTAGTCCCAGCTACTCAGGAGGCTGAAGCAAGAGAATCACTTGAACCCTGGAGGCAGAGGTTGCAGTGAGCAGAGATCACACTGCTGCACTCCAGCCTGAGTGACAGAGCAAGACTCTGTCTCAAAAAAAAAAGAAGGAAGGAATTGCATATGATTTATATTACAAGAAAAAAAATGAGCTTATTTAATTTTTTGACAATAAAATAACCAAACCTTAGTAAATAACTCATAAGTTACTAATCAAGAACTGTTACCATTCATTCAAAAAAAAAATGTGGCATTTCTCATCTTCAGCAAGGGACACACATTTGGGGATCAGTTATCCATCCCTGAAAGAAACTCACAGGTACCAGCACCCCAGATCATGTCTTTGGGAACCTCCCCCATCTGTCCCATGGAGCCTCCTAACACCCAGGGACACTTATCTGGAACCTGGTCATTTGCAGTGTCCAGTGGGGCCTCCCTCACACATCCTCAGGCTGGCCACAACCCTTGGAACACACATCTGCTCATCACTAGTCATGGCAACAGAGAACATGGATGGGATAAAAAGCAAAAAGACACTCTTCAAACCAAGAAAGAGAAGCCTCACTTATTTCAGGTAGTAATTAGTTTTTTTTGAGACAGGGTCTCACTTCACTGCCCAGGCTGAAGTACAGTGGCACAATCATGGTTCCTTATAGCCTCGAGCTCCAGTGATCCTCCCCACCTCAGCCTCCCAAAGAGCTGGGACCACAGGTGCACATCACCATGCCCAGCTAATTTTTTTTTTTTTTTTTTTTTGAGAGATGGAGTGACTCTTGCTCTCTTACCTGGTCTCAAACTCCTGGACTCAATCAATTGTCTCACCTCTACCTCCCAAAGTGCTGGGATTGGGCAGACACAGTGTCTCATGCCTGTAATCTCAGCACTTTGGGAGACCGAGGTGGGCGGGTCACTTGAGATCAAGAGTTCGAGACGAGCCTGGTCAACATGGTGAAACCCCATCTCTACAAAAAATAATAATAATAAAAACATTACCTGGCCGTGGCAGCACATGTTTGTAGTCTCAGCTACACAGGAGGCTGAGGTAGGAGAATCAATCACTTGAACCCAGGAGGTGGAGGGTTGCTGTGACTATCATGAAATATTATTCTTCTTTTGATTTTTCCCAACTATTTATAAATGTAGAAACCATTCATAGCACCCAAACCATACAAGAGCTGGGAGTGGAGAGCGCCGACTAGTGACAGCAGACAGACCCTTTCAGCCCTATCACCCTGCGAGTAGGTCCTGCTACGTGGCACCGCCTTCACTTGGAGAGAGACTAAATCCTGGGGAGCCAAGAGCCCTCTCTGGAAAGTGGTTCCTGACAGTGCTGACCCAGTTCTGAGTAGGTCCTACCTGATGAAGTGGAAGCCAGCAGAGTGGTGTGGGGGGACAGAGGACGGACTCTTGAGACAGACGCACGTGGGTTCCAATCACAGCATAGCTGCTAGCTTGCCAAGAGGCCGTGGTCATGCTGTTTCCTTCATGTGGTTGTTATTGGGAGTAAATAAATAAATATGGTACTACTTAAAAAGCAACTAGTGTACAATGGGTGCTTCATAAATATTTGTTTCTTTCCTCTGAGCTTAAGACTTTTATTTCCAGATTCTAAATATAGTACTTTTTTAAAAAATCTGAGAGGATATTACTTATTTGCTAAGTATTCTGGTTACTGACGTCATATTTATAAGTGAGTCTCTTACTCCACATAAACAGGTAAATTCAATGCTATTTAAGACTGGGGAATCATCTGCCCAACAGCAGGATAAACAAGTCCATCACAATTAAATGTGTGCTGGGAGTCTGCCCTCGGTGCATGGAGAGCTGCTTTGGAGCTATCCAGATGTGGTCTGTCTCCAGAGTTAGCATCTATATCATCACAAAGGGGGTGGCTGAGCACTGCAACATCCCAGTGCTCACATGCCCCTGGTCATATCAAGTAACCATTATCACATCAGAGCCCACAGGAGTTATAAATACACCACCATCGAGCCCCAACTGGATGACAATTGAGTAATGACAATAGAAATAGCTCACACTCCGTAAGACCATCTTTCCTGTTCCTGAACTGAAATCGACGGTATCGTAATGGAGAGACAGCCAGGGCCAGACAGAGGAAAACTTCAAATCTTTCAAAAGACAGAGAAGGAGCCGCAAGCTAGAGCAGGGTCTCCAGTGCTGGAGTACCACACTGCCCTGGTCGCAGGGGACCTGGAGCATCTGAAGCCCCTCATGGACCAGTTCTTCCAGGATGCCAATGTGGTATTTGAGATCAGTAAGGATGAGATGGAATGGCAGGTGAAATCTCCAGCCACGTTTGGACTGTCAGGTACCCTTGTTCTTTAAAGCTCAGTCATTTATTTTTAAGGGGCTACTAATACTCTCCTGGAATGTAAGGCTCCCGTGTGTAGACTGGGCACAGTGGCACTGGGTTTAACCTATACAAGAAAAGGACATCTGACGAAGTTTGCTCTGCAGTAGTTTTAAAGTGTAGGCTTTAGGTGATGGCCTATAAGAGATCCAATTGGAAAGGCAAAGCAGCGATTGGCGGGAATGCCTGTCCGATGACGCTGTGTGTGCCTCTTGTCTTTACAAAGGAGCATTGGTTTGGGTGCAGAGCTGCCTGTGCCTGCATCTGGCAGCCAGGGAGGTGGGCGCTGAAGAAGGAAAGTCTCTCCTTCAATTCTGCCCGGAGCAGCCTCTGGCACACAGCTCTGTGTGAGGTTTTTCTATGAATCTGCAAATGCCACAGCTACAGCAGGGTGACCAGGGCACAGCCAGCATCAACAGAGGCAGGACCCCAGGGCTCTCTGTAGATCCTCCTCCTGGAATCTAGGGAATCCCGAGAATGGGGAAGGAAAGGGGAAGAAACCAGAGGTCCTGACTTCGTACATGTCTGCAGGTGCTCTTGCTGCCTGAACATGGTGACTGTGCGCTGGGCAGACAAGCAGACCTCCCAAGTGGAGAGAGGTCCCCTCCTCCCCCTGCCTACTCAGGATGTGTAGACGCTTGCTGACCACCATGCTGCATCCGGGCCTCTCGGCTGGCATTGCTTTGGGCACCCCACCTGCCACCGGCTCAGATGCAACATATTTACCAGGAAGTTTCATGTGTTGGAATCTACAGCAGCTCTGCCAGACCATGGGATTTGAGAATCTGAGGTCAGTGGCCGGTGGCCAGTGTCCCATGTCCCTGATTCTTAAGCTCTGGCAGGCAAAGAATGAGGAAGGTCGGCTTCCAAAGAACTGACACAGTTCTGTTTATACCTCACATGGGAGAAGAGAATAAACTCAAGACACTGTCAGTGGGCCAAGCAGCTTCTGCCAATCAGTGAGGCGGTGGGGGCTGTGGGAAAGGCAAATGGCAGTTCCTGTCGGGGCTGCATGTCCCAGCCGAGTCCTTCTGGGCCTCCTCTCCCTCACCTATCCCAGGCCAAAACTACCAACTGCAGCCCTGGACATACACACACAAATGTCACAGTTTCAAATAGATAGTCACGTTCACCCATCATTTGCACATTCTGTATCCAAAATCAGGTTCCTCTTTCCCTCCTGAATCTTCCCACCCCTAAGTTCTGCTGCTGTCCTAGGGCACACCTGGACAACAGGACGCCGGAGCATGCCCACAGTGAAGGGATGTGGGCTGCTACTGAGGAAACCGCAGCCCCCACGTGAGTAGTGGCCCGAGGCCTCCACACAGGCTGGGAAGAGAGGGAGGCAAGCTCAGGCTGCCTGGATTCCAGTCTCCTTCAGCACAGCCACCTGACTGCCCTGTAGCAGATCCAGCAGCAGAAACTACCAGACCCTGTTTGAAAACAGTGGCCCCATGTGTTCTCCCATGAAAAGACTTCCCGGTGGTCAGTTCCAGCTCCCCTGGTGGGGAATTGAGTACAGGGAGCAGGTCCCCAGTGGCCACCACCTCAGTGCCCCTCCGTGATGGAATGCCGGCCCATCCAGCCCACAGTTATAGAGAGCACTGACATGGGTGAGCCGATGCTTAGAGGGACGCACAACATGCAGAGAAGCCTTAATCCATGTCCCTCCTGGTGGCAGAACTGGGACCAGAGGGTGGGAGTTGCAGAAAGCGGATTCAGGCTTCCTGACTGCATCGCCAAGGACATGGAGATGGTGCTGGCCCATACTGTGGCTGAGCTAGATCCCCACCTGCGGCTTCTTCCCATCAGTCCCTGGGAAGACTCAGGAATCCAGAGTGGGTTTACTGACCTGCTAGGGTCGGGTGGGCCTGGGTTGGGGACTTAGCGTTCCCCAGAGAAGGCAGTAAGTAGTTTTCATCTCTCAAAAAAACGAATCGAATCAAAAAACCAAGCGCTGGTGCCTGCAGGAATGTAGGTTATTGTTACCACGGGGATAACAGTGTAGATAGACTACATCCATCACCCCCTCCAGATCGGACCTGGTCTTCACGGGGAAGGGCAGCTCAAACCCATGCAGGTCCACGTCCCCGGGGCCTCTGGCCACCACCATTCCACGCCAGTCCCACAGCTTCCCCTTCCCCCACCTAGTGCGCAACAAGCTCCAGGCTGGGCCTTGGGGACTCAGGGCGGCTGGAACTCGGCACCACATGCAGGTAGGTAATTAATGAATGGGCTTTCAAGGCTGCTCAGCATGGGTCCCAGGAAGGAGGTGGCCTGTGAAAAGGGTCTCCTCTGCGGCTCATTACAGCCACGGTATCGATTCTTCCATCATTATCAGAAGGCCTTCCTGCCATGTGAAATCCTGCCCCTTGAAGTGTATTCACCAGGGACTACGTCCCCCATTTCCACGAGCGCTCCTGGCCGCTAACAACCTTCCATGGGCTTTTGAAAGTGCCAAAGTTTTCAGAGAAGTAAAATGTATAGCACCTGCTCCATTCATCCCTCAAGAAAGAGCAACCCTACACACACACACACACACACACACCCCTAAAAAGCGCAAAGAAACAAACCAGAATTGTGCTGAATGTGGACCGCCACATCAAAGCGCGCTTCTAAAAACTCAGCCACTTGCAAGAGAGCTAAACTTTCTCTGAGTCCTTTTCTTGAACAACCTTGGTGATGTGTGGGTCAGTTTGTTTTGTCCGTTGTCTCTTCTTAATGACAAAGGGACAAGTTTGGGGCTCAGCTAAGGGAGTGCTGGATTCGGGAAAATTCCACAACCCACTTTCCTCTTTCAAGCTGCCCTAACTCAGGGCCTGGAACGGTGGATTCCTCACTTCAATTCGCCTACCGTGCACCCTGCTTGGACAGCTTTTAACTGACCCCACTTCCCAGTCACCCTCGTATTCGGCAAAACCATCTTGCTTCTCAATACCTGGCGCCCCATCTCTCTGGCTCCGTTTTAGCCTTCAATCTCTCCTCTGTACTTCTTCCTCTGTCTCCGCCTGTCTCTTCCCAGTGTGTCTCTCTGCTCTCTGTCTCTGTGTGCGTCTCTGATTCTATGCTCTTCTCCCTACATGCCCACCTGGTACCTACCTTTAAGAGACGCGTCACCCTCCTTCCGCCTTAATGAACACCGCCCACCACCCCGACCACTAACCTCCCCCTGACCTTACACTCCACCTCCCTCCCCGCAGGCCTCTGGACCCTGGAATACAAGCGCGAGCTCACCACGCCCCTGTGCATCGCCGCGGCCCACGGCCACACCGCCTGCGTGCGATACCTGCTCGGCCGCGGCGCAGACCCCGACGCCAGCCCCGGCGGCCGCGGCGCCCTGCACGAGGCCTGCCTCGGGGCCACACGAGCCTGCGCCCGCCTGCTGCTGGGGGCAAGCACCGCGCAACCAAGACCAAAAAAAGGTCCGGACCTGCTCAGCGCCGAGGGCCTGGCGCTCTGCACTCTGCCGCAGGTCGCCTCGCTCGGGTAAGGACCTCAAGGTTCAGGCCCGCGGCGCCCGCCCCACCCCAAGACCAGACCCTCCCACAGGCCCCCGACCCGCCTCCGCCGTCCCAGCCCCCGCCTCCGGACCGAGACCCTGCACCCTCGACTCTGCACACTGGATCCGCAGGTCCGCATCCGCCCCGTCCCTACCCTGGCCCCTGCTTCGGGACCCAGAGCCAAGACCCCTGACCCGGCACCCCAGACCCGGCACCTCCCGGCCCTCGTCCCGCGCCCCGGCCCCCGCGGGTTTAATTAGCGCTTGATTGCGAGCGCGCGCGGGAGGCGCCACGCCGAGGTAATGAGCGCGGTGATCACGGCCCAGCCGCCGGCGCCGGGGATGCTAAAAGGCCACTGGCGGGGTTGGAGGCTGAAAAATTAGGGTTTTTAATGATAATTTTATGCAGAATAATTGTCGCAGTGTGACATAAATGGTTAGCTCCTCGGGCGGGGCTTCCAGGCCCGCTCGGAAACCGAGCTGTGCCGGCCTCTAGGGAGGCCCAGCGGCCGTGCAGCCAGTTCGCGCCCGGGCGCGGGGTCTGGGGGTCCCACAGCACCCCGTCCCTGGAGAGCGCCCTCCCAGCGGTGCTCCGGGGCTCGGAGAAGAAGCGGGGCCACGTGTCTTTGTACAGGACTCGTATTGGGGTTTCTCGGCTTGCATTGTGTCATCTTGACATTTCTGTTAGTCAAAATGCTCCAGCCCCTGCCCTTGGAGTTGTCATTGCGTGGCCTTCTGTCTCTAGGGGAAGATTAAGGAAAGTCGCCCACGCTTAGCGCTGGGAACCCGTGCGGCTCTCAGAAACCGCATCGCCCTTGCTGCTTCTCCACCGACTGTCACAGCTGCTGGATGTCCTGCCCAGCAGGGGCAGCAATGCAGGCAGGCGGGGCTACTGGGCACTCAGGGACCCAGCCAGGGGACCCACCTAAGAAAGGTCACCTGAGTTCAGAGGGGGGACTCAGAGGGCCACGTCGACCCCCGCCAGTCTTGTGAATGAGGAAGGAAACAAGGTTCTAGCAATGCTCTTTAAAAGCAGCTTTACGGAAGTGTGATTGACATTCAGCAAGCCGCACGTGTTTGAGGCGTACAATTTGGTAAATTCTGCAGATTATACACTCGTGCAACACCCCACAGTCCGTGGAGGTTAGATATTTATCATTGTCCCTGTGGCTTCACGATGCCCACGGTTCTCCCTCCCACTGGCCCCTTCCTCATTCTCCATCCCTAGCATCTGCTTTTTATTACTTGGCTTAGTCTGAATTTTCTAGAATTTTGTATAAATCGAATCTGCAGCCTTTTATCTGGCTTCTCTCGCTCGACATAATTATTTTGAGATTCATCTATGTTGCTGTGTGTATCCGTAGTTCATTCCTTTTATTCCTGGGTAGTGGTCTGTGGTATGGATGAACCACAGTATGCTCATCCATTCATACGTTGGGAGACATTTGATTGTTTCCAGTCTGGGTCTTTTACAAAGTTATCATGCACATATAAATCAATTTGAATAAAAATAAAAATATTAAGGCTTTCAAATCATGCACACAATATACTCCTCCATTTATTTAGTTCTTCCTTAATTTTTCTCAGCTGTGTTTGATAGTTTTTTAAGGTACAGGGTTTGCATATATTTTGTAAGATTTATCCCTAATTATTTCATTTTTGATGCTGTTGACAACTGTATATTTAAATTTCCAATTCTGATTGTGTGTAGCTACTATATAAAATTTATAATAATTTATTTTTGCATATTGATCTTGTATCCTATAACCCTTCTAAACTCACTGTTCTAGTAGAATTCCACAGGATTTCTTGTAAACAATCATGTCATCTATAAATAAATACAATTTTACTTCTTCTACAATCTAGATGCCTTTTATTACTTTTTCTTGTTTTATTGCACTTACTAGAACCTCCAGTGCACTGCTGAATAAAATGGTGAGAGCAGACAATTTTCTTGTTCCTGATCCTAAGGAAAGCATTAATTCACCACTAAGTATGATATTAGCTGTAAAATTTTGCAGATTCCTTTTTTCAGAGATAGAGAGCTCTCTTCTGTTTCTAGTTTGCTGACAGTTTGTATTACAAATTAATATTGAATTTTCTCAAGTGCTTTTTCTACACATATGGAAATTATCATACGGTGTAAGTTTTGTCTGTTAATATAATACTTTATATTGATTAATTTTCAAATGTTAAACTAACCTTGCATTCCTGGGATAAACCACACTTGATCATGAGGAATTATCCTTTTTTATATATTATCGGGCTTGATTTACTGGAAAAAATATTTAATATCCACATCTATGTTCATGAAAGATATTGGTCTGTAGTTTTATTTTCTTATAATATCTTTCTCTGGTTTTGGTATCAGAGTAATGCTGGCCTCAAAAATAATTTGAGGAGTATTCCCTCCTCTTCTATTTTCTGGAAGACCTTGTGTGAAATTATTATTTCTTCCTTAAATGTTTGATAGAATTCATCAGTAAAGCTATCTGGACATGGAGTCTTTTGTGATAAGGTTTTAACTATGAATTTAATTTCTTTACTAGCTATAGGGCTACTCAGATTCTTTCTCTTTTTTTTTTTTTTTTTTTTTTTTGAGTGAGCATTTTAGTGCTTTAATAGTTGTATTTTCTAAGAGATTGACCTCTTTCAGCTAAGTTGTTGAACTTACTGCCATAAAGTTGTTCCTTATTATCCTTTTAAGTGCTGTAGACTCTATAGTGATATCACCTCTCTCATTCATGATGCTAGAAGTTGTCTTCTTTTCCCCCTAATAAGTCTTACTTTTGGTTTCATTGTTTTTCTCTATTTCATTGATTTCCACTACACTATTATTCTTTCTTGCTCACATTTGGGTTTCATTGGCTCTTCTTTTCTAGTTTCTTAAGGTGGAAGCTAATGTCATTGAGTCAGGAATTTCCATGTTTTTTAATATAGGCTTTTAGTGCTATACATGTCTCACTACGTACTATTTTAGCTGAATCCCACAAATTTTAATATGAGGTTTTTACTTTCAATCAGTTTTAAATACTTTCTAATTTTCCTTTTTTTTTTTGAATCATGGGTTATGTAGAAGTATGTTATTGAGTTTCCAAATATGTGGGGATTTTCCAGATATGATTTCTAATTTAATTCCATTGTGGCTAGAGAATTTATTTTGTATGACTTTACTCCTTTCTAAATTTATTGAGAATTGTTTTATGATCCAAGATATGCTATTCCTTGGTAAATGTTTCATGTATACTAGAAAAGAATGTATATTCTGCAGTAGTTCAATGGAGTGTTCTATAAATGTCAATTAAATCAAGTTGCCTAACAGTGTTGTTTAAGATTTCTATATACTTGCTGATTTTCACTGGACTTGTTTTACAAGTTATTGAAAGAAGAGTGTCAAACTCTAAGTATAATTGTGGATTTGTCTGTTTCTCTTTGCAGTTCTATTGGTTTTTGTTTCAAGTAATTTGAAACTCTATTATTAGGTACATAAATGCTTAGCATTATTCTGTCCTTTTGAAGAACGGACCTTTTTATCATCATGAAATTATTTTTCTTTAGTAATATTCTTTGGTCTAGGTCAGGTGCAGTGGATCACACCTATAATCCCAGCACTCTGGGAGGCCAAGGTTGGAGGACTGCATGAGGCCAGGAGTTTGAGACCAGCCTGAGCAACATAACGAGAACCCTTAGCCAGGGGTGATGATAATAAAAATGTATTTCTCACAGTCCTAGAGGCTGGGAAGTCCCAGATCAAGGTGCCAGCAGATTCACTGTCTGGTGAGGGCCTGTTCTCTGCTTCCAAGATGGCATTGTGTTGCTGCATTGTCACATGGCAGAGGAGCAGAAAAAATGGAAGAGGCAAATTTAATCCCTCAAGCCCTTTTATAAGGGCACTAATCCCATCTATGAGGGCCTAATCACTTCCTAATGACCCACCTCTTGATACTATTACATTGGGAATTAAGTTTCAACATGAATTTTGGAGGGACACAAACATTTCAACCACAGCATTTGTCATGTGGACCTCTCTAACATGAAACTGGCTTCATCAAAGTATGCAAGCTGAGGAGACAATAGAGACGATCTGCTTGCAAGATGGAAGTTATTATTCACAGAAACAATCTCCTGTTACCTTTGCAATAGTCTATTGGTTAGCAGCAAATCAAAGGTTCTGTGCACACTCAAGAAGAGGAGAGAAGAGCATGGATATCAGAAGATAGACTTCAATGGGGGACCATGCTAGAGACTGCCTACCACACCATCCTTTCATTTTTTAACTTACCTGTGTCTTTATTTTTTAAGTGGGTTTCTTGTAGGCAGATTATAATTGAGTCTTGCATTTTTTAATCCAATCTGACAGTTTCTGTTTTTTAATTGGGTGTAGATCATTCACATTTAATGTAATTTTGATACGGTTAGGTTCAAAGCAAATGTCTCTTTCTTTTCTATTTAGTTCATCTATTATTTGTCTCTTTATCTTCTCTTCTAACTTCTTCTATTCTGAACATTTTTAATGATTTCATTTTACTTCCTGTTTTGGCTTACTAGATATAACTTTTTGTTGTGTTAGTGATTTCTTTAGGGTTTATAGTATACATCTTTACTTTATCACATTCTACCCTCAGGTAATACTATTCTACTTCATGTGTAGTATAAAAACTATATGGCAGTATACTTCCATTTCTCTCCTCCTGGCCTTTGTGCTATTATTGGTAATATACATTTTACTTCTACATATAAGTCCCGCGATACATTGTTATTATTTTTGTTTAAACAGAGATTTTTCTTTTAAATATATTGAAGTAATAAGAAACAAGTGTTTGTGTTTACTCATATAGTTACCGCTTCCAGTTCCCTTCATGTAGCTCCAAAATTCCATCTAGTATCATTTTCCTTCTGCTTAAAGGGCTTTCTTTAACATTTCTTGCACTGTATGTCTACTGGTAATGGGTCCTTTCAGCATTTGTATGTTTGAAAAAGTCTTCATTTCACCTGAGTAATTGAAAGGCATTTTTGCTGGATACAGCATTATGAGTTGACAGTTCAGTTTTTTATTTTCTTCTTCTTTTTTCTGCACTTTAGACCCATAACTGTACTGTCTTCTAACTTAGATTTTTTTAAATGAGAAATTTGCTATCACCTTTTTGTCTTTGTTCTTTCATATCTAATAAATATCCTTTTATCTGGCTTTAAGATTTTCTGTAATCACTGGTTTTAAGCAATTTGGTTATAAGGTGCTTTGATGTAGTTTTCTTTGTTTCTTTTTTATTATTATTAGATGATGTCTCACTCTGTTGCCTAGATTGGAGTGCAGTGGCATGATCTTAGCTCACTGCAACCTCTGCTTCCCGGATTCACATGATCCTCCTGCCTCAGCCTACCAGATAGCTGGGATTACAGATGCACGCCACCACACCAGCTAATTTTTGTGTTTTTAGTAGATCCAGGGTTTCGCCATGTTCACCAGGTTAGTCTTGAACCCCTGACCTCAGATGATCCGCCCACCTTGGCCTCTCAAAGTGCTGGCCTTAGAGGTGTAAGCCACCACGCCAGGCCAGTTTTCTTTATGTTTCTTATGCTTGGGATTCATTGAGTATCTTAGATCGGTGGGTTTATATGCTTTTCATCCAATTTGGAAATATTTTTACAATTATTTTTTTTTTTTTTTTTTTTTTTTTTTTTTGAGACGGAGTCTCGCTCTGTCGCCCAGGCTGGAGTGCAGTGGCCGGATCTCAGCTCACTGCAAGCTCCGCCTCCCGGGTTCATGCCATTCTCCTGCCTCAGCCTCCCGAGTAGCTGGGACTACAGGCACCCGCCACCTCGCCCGGCTAGTTTTTTGTATTTTTTTAGTACAGATGGGGTTTCACCGTGTTCGCCAGGATGGTCTCGATCTCCTGACCTAGTGATCAGCCCATCTCGGCCTCCCAAAGTGCTGGGATTACAGGCGTGAGCCACCGCGCCCGGCTGCAATTATTTCTTCACATTTTTTTCTATACAACCAGTACTCTCCTTCAGGGACTTCAATTACACATATACTATGCCACTTAAAATTGTTCCACAGTTCACTGATGCTCTGTTCATTTTGCTCAGCCTCTCTCTGTCTCTCTGATTGATTGATTGATCTTCTCTTCTGAAACACCTGATCTGCCATGAACCTTATCCAGTACATTTTTATCTCCAACACTGTAGTTTCAACTTCAGAATTCCAATTTTAGGACTTACATTTCTGTATTTTACTTAACATGGTCAGTCTTTCCTCTAGCTTCTCCAACAAGTCGAATATAGTTATAACAACTGTTTTAATGGCCCTGCCTACTGATTCTGTCACCTGTGTCATTTCTGTCTCACTTATTTATTTATTGTAGAATTGGGGTCTTGTTTTGCTGCCCAGGCTTGTCTCAAACTCCTGGCTTCAAATGATTCTCCTGCCTCACCCTCCCAAAGTGCTGGGATTACAGGCATAAGCCACTGCTCCCAGCCTCTGGGTCACTTTTGATTTTTTGTGGGTTTTTTTTCTCTATATTTCATTGGGTGTTTGATATTTTTGTATTCCTGTCAATATTCTTGATCTCTGCTCTGGAACGTAAAGTTACTTGGAAATAGTTTGATCCTTTTGGGTCTTGCTTTTAAGCTTTATTAGTCAGAATTCAGTCAGTAGTTAGTCTAACATTAATTTTTTTTTCTACTACTGAGACAACTCATTTTGGTACTCTCTCCATTCCTAATTATTTATAAGGTTTCACACTTTGGTTGCTGAGAACAGCCACTCTTCCTGAACCTGTGCATTCCTGAACCTGAACCTATTCCTGATGAGCACTGCACCACTTCTGTCCTAGAAACTTTCTGGTAGAAATCCACCAGCCCACACTCTCAACCTCTATGCACACAATATATTTGACATATTTCAGTCAGTTCTAATCCTTCCTTTCAGGTGGTTCTTTCCACAGCTTAGGTAGTTTCCTCATGCCCACACACTAATTAGTGTTGAGCTGAATCCTCAAGGGGGCCCTCTGCAAAGTTCTTTCTGTGTGAAGCTTTCTCCTCTCCAGCACCCTACCCTACAAACTCCAGCTGCCCTGGGATCCCTAGACTTCCAGTGCCATCTCCTCCACTCAGAGAGCTCACCAGGCTCTGCCTGGATCCTCTTCATAGAACCCTCAGCCTGGGAGCCCAGAAGGCCTTTGAGAGGTTGAGAAATCCAATGTTGCCAATCATACTGGGGAGTAAGTTGCAGCCTTGTGACACATTTCTGTCCTTAGCTGCAGGCATTCTCTACTTTCCACCAGGAGATTTTCTTTCCAATTATTAATTAAACATGGATTAATTTCTACCTTGCATTCACTTGTAATTTTTGTTCTTGACTCATCTGATAGATGATTTGCTGGGATGTGAAAAGGTGTCATCTTGTGAAAAAAGTATAGAAATTCCATTTATTTTGAAACACACAGCTCCAAGGTCAACCAATATTGACTCCATTCCTGCAAGCATTCAATCACCAGTTATTGAACCCTGTGAGGGGCTGAAGCTGGGCTGCATTAGACATAGTCCCTGCCCTCAAAGTGCTTGCAGTTTCAGGGGAGAGGAAGGTAATGATATGGCAATGTGCCAAACATTGGACCAGAAATACGTCAACTATATTGTATGCATGGAGGTTGAGAATGGGATGCTGGTGGATTTCTACCAGAAAGTTTCTAAGACAGAAAGAAGCATCAGCTTTATTAAAGGACGGAAGCCAACCAAATCAATTGCAAAAGTCTTTCTATATACTAAGAAAAGAGGCAAAATTATTCAATTGTGCATTGAATGCATTCATGTTTGATCACATTTGCATGCGACACAATTTTATATCTACACTTACATATTTAACACATTTGAGGTCCAGGTTGAATTCCAATTCCAACACTTACTAGCTGTGCAACATTGGACAGGTTATTTAATTTTTCTGGGTCTCTGTGTTCTCACTTGTAAAATAGGGATGATAATTGAGCCTACTACATAGGACGGTTATGAGAATTGAATGAATTACTATAGCTAATTTGCTGAGAAGAGCACCTACCAAATAGAATTATGCAGGTGCTGACTGCAATTGCTGGGGCCTCATGTCTAATCACTGTATTTCTTTTATGGGAATTGAAACTGTATTTTACTATTTCAAATTCATTTGGGGGCTTGATGTTTCTTTCCTATCTCCATAGTTGTTGGTCATTTATTACTTACTTGCTATAATGTCTTTAGTCAAGAATATAACTCCCCATTATAACATGTTCCTATGGAAAATATAACCCATTTGATGATATTCCAAGTCAGGGTATTCACCATTCCTCCCTCCCTGCCTTGCCAAAATGCATGGTTATATTTATTGTTCTGTCGTTCAAAATTAAGTTCTTTAAATGCAACATGGTATCCTGCATTGGATCCTAAAATTGAACATGAACATCAGTGGGAAACATGGTAAAATCCAAATAAAGTCAACAGTTTGGTTAATAGTCTTGTACCATTGTTAATTTCTTTGTTTTGACAAATATACCATAATAATATTGGATATTAACTTTAGGGGAAGCTGGTGAAGGATATTCAGAAACTCTCTATGCTATCTTTCCTACTCCTCTGAAAATCTAAAATAATTTTAAAATAAAAAGGTTTTTAAAAATCAAGTCTGCTTCATACCTTAGGCCCCAACTCCTCTCCCACTTTAAAGGATCAGAAAAGTATTGCTTCTTACTAAGAAATGAGAATGCAGCACCCAATCGTAGCACAAAATAAACACAAATGCTGTGAACCCTTACAGTACTCCTGAAGAGAAGCCAACAAGCTTACATTTGGACACCATAAGGGGCTGAGGCCATCTGCAGACCACCAGAGCTACTCAGCTTACACGCTGCACAACAGAATCTAATATCCTGGCTTCCGTTGGTTTTACAAAAATCATACGGGCCCAGGCCATTGTTTAATAAGGACTTTTTAAATGTCTTTTTATTAGAGTGGGGACTTAAAAAATCTCTCTTCTTCTGTCTTCCTCTTATTCCTCCTCTTTCTTCTTTCTCATTTCATTTTCTCTTCTCTGTGTCGCTCTATGGGAATCTTTCCCTTTGACTGTTTAATTTGACACTCTTGACTTATTTAAATCTGGATTATTGGGGGAAAGTTTAAGATAAGTGATGAATAAACCAGCATTTCAGGCAGAACTCTGTAATAGCTGACTTAGAATCCCTTCAATATCAATGATGATAATGGAATATGCTGGCAGGTCCCATTGAACACCTCTACAATAACACAGCCAACTACCTTGAAGGATAAAAAGTTAATAGATGTCGAAAGGGCCTGAGGTTTTGACCATGGCTTTTCAGCTCTAAAGAGTCCCCCTAAAGTCATACTCTGAGGAGGTCTGGCTTCGGGTAGTATAAACATTATCACTTTGACAAGAAAGAGCTACTTTCTCTGCAATCTTTTTAAACACAGTAGATTTTAGGTCATCCTTAATTTTTTTACCTCACAGTAGAGAGGGGGTCGCTGACCTACATACAGAGCCATTCCATTTTCTGACTCTTGATGACAATGGTCTCCACACCTAGGGACCCTGTTCTGCTCCATCCCCTTTTAGTTGGCAATTCGCCATGGGCACAGGACTTTAAAACCTTTGAGTCTCTGAGTTCCTGGGATTAAAAAAAAAAAAATTACCTGTGCTTCCTTCCAACCAGCAAGCTTCAGAATTCAGAATTCAACACACTGAAAGGGATATCAGAGCTTTAATCTAGGAGCCTTTTGAAGAGATTTTCCCAAAAAGAAAAGTTCCAGTAAAGTTACTGTGTTCACATCAGTAGCCTGCATGCTAGCCTCGCCCTATTTATTATCAGATTCCTCTCCTTGATCCTTTTTTATTCGAGATAATTAAAATAAGAAAATCATGTGCTGATGCTCTATTCTTTTTCTTGTCTATAGCTGTCTTGATTTAAACAAAAGTGAGGATGACTTGCTTTCCTCATGGAACTTATTAATGAAAAGCATGCGAGTTTACTTTTTTGTCTCAGGTGTGTTAATTCAACTAAACAAAAAATAATTCATGTGGGCACAGTGGCTCATGCCTGTAATCCCATCATTTTAGGAGGCCAAGACTAGAGGATCACTTGAGCCCAGGAGTTTGAAACCAGCCTGGGCAACATAGTGAGAAAAATTAGCAAGGTGTGGTGGCGCACAACTGTAGCCTCAGCTACTTGGGAGGCTGAGTCTGGAGGATCACTTGAGCCCAGGAGGTCGAGGCTACAGTGAGTCATGATCATGTCACTGCACTCCAACCTGAGTGACAGAGTGAGACTCTGTCTTAATAAAAACGAACAAAAAAAAAAAAATGATTCATCAGCTGGAGTTGGATCTATAAAAGCAGCTAATTATCTTATGGGTTGGGGAACCCAGTAATCTCCACCTAAGAACAGGAAGTTCACCTGCCTGAGATCCCAGGTTCACAGGCATTGATACATAATCCAGAAAACAATACACTCTTTCCACATCCCAGGGGAGTGACTATTGGTTATTCAAGTAAAGAGGAGAACATGGTCTTGTTCAATAGAACTTTAAGGCATCTTTGCAGAGAAAGGCGGCCCCCAGTAGATGATTTAATATTTGCAGAATGTCACACATTCCTGAGCATTTGCAAATGTCTTATTTACTCTGAACCTCTCAGGCCTGCAAGGCATGGTACAGATTAGAAAACCGAGGCTCAGAGAGAGTCCGTGTTATGCCAGTGAGGTGGCAAGGAACAGAAACCAGCAGAGCCAGGACCCAAAGCCAAAGGTTGTGAGAACAATGCTAAAAGATTGCCTCTCCTTTGTTAACTGAAGTTTTTTTTCCCAAAAACTGTCTATAATCAGGAAGTAGTTCCACTTATCTCTGGCCACCTCCCTTCAAACATCCTCTGTTACAAGTGTGTCCCCTTCCCTGCCCCTCAGTGGCATCCCAGGCACATTCTTCAGCTTTCTAGTCACTTGGCAAGTCCCATTTTAATACCCAAAAGCCAGTCCAGACCAAATCAAAACTTTACACTCTGGGCAAAAGCCTTGATCAGACACTTTCTGAACAACATACAAATGGCCAATAAGCAAATGAAGAGGTGCTCAACATCATTAATCATCAAGGAAATGCAAATGACACCACAAAAAAATATTCACCATTTCACATGCATTAGAATGGCTAAAAAAAAAAAAAAAAAAAAA
>NW_016809768.1:1737930-1747049 GCF_001698545.2 Rhinopithecus bieti
CTTACTGAGGAAGGGACACCAAAGAAGCTTCCAGAAAGTCAGATGCTGCTTAGTGGGCATGTGAGGTGTATTAGGCCATTCTTGCACTGCTATAAAGAAATACTTGAGCCTGGGAAATTATAAGAAGAAAAGCTTAATTGGCTTACTGTTCTGCAGGCTGTACAGGAAGCATAATGCTGGGATCTACTTCTAGGGAGGCCTCAGGAAGCTTTTTACTCATGGCAGAAGGTAAACGGCAAGCAGGCACACCACACAGTGAAAGCAGGAGCAGGGATGGGAGGTGCCACACACCATTTTTTGGAGACGGAGTCTCGCTCTGTCACCCAGGCTGGAGTGCCGTGGCACCATCTCAGCTCACTGCAACCTCCGCCTCCAGGGCTCAAGTGATTCTCCTGACTCAGCTTCCCAAGTAGCTGGGACTACAAGCATGTGCCACCACGCACATCTAATTTTTGTATTTTTAGTAGATATAGGGTTTCACCATGTTGGCCAGGCTGGTCTCGAACTCCCCTCAGGTGATCCACCCATCTTGGCCTCCCAAAGTGTTGGGATTACAGGCATGAGCCACCACACCTGGCTGCCACACACTTTTAAATATCCAGATCACCCATGAACTCGTTATCGTGAGGAAAGCACCAAGGGGATGGTGCTAAACCATTCGTGAGAGATCTACCCCCATGATCCAACCACCTCCCACCAGACCCCACCTCACCCCCAACATTGGGGATTACATTTCAACATGAGATTTCGGCACTGATAAATATCCAAACTATATCATGGGGCAAACAGTGGAGCTGACTTTACAAATCTTGTTCACGAAATCATTTTTCAGTTTGCCAAGGTTCCATTTACAATGGGGAGAGAATTTGCCCAAAATAATATCATCCACTGCAATCATCCCACACTTCAGAAAAACATATGATGGTTGGCAGCCATTGCTCCAAGGGAAACCATGATGACAGAAATGGCCAACCAGTTTCTTTCTCAGTCACCCTCCTACCCTGATGGATTTGTCTATTCATATCAGCCATTTCAATTGCAAACATTTATGCCTGATAGTCTCATAACTTAGCATCCCAGGAGAGAGGGAGAGAGAAGAAAATGCAGAACAGAAAGTGGGTAGATGGAAGATCCCCAAAGGAAAGCTTCAGCAGAAGGTCCAGGGAAATAAAGTGGAACTGCTCCTCCATCAAAGTCATGGAGCTGTGGCTTCCCCGTCCTTCATCGGAGTCAGCTGGGGCATAGACCCACAGGAGGGAACCTTCCTGCAGCAGCTTCATTAGAAAACACGGCTCTGTTGTCCTCCCAAGGCTCTCCTCCTACCTTGCCCCCATAGGCTGGCACATGCCCAGCACCCACCCTGGGACCCAGCCTTCAACTGCAGCCACACTTCCCCTGGGATGTGTCTCCAGCCCATCTGCTTCTGTGTCATCTCTGAGGAGGAAAAGCAGCAGTAACTAATTCAACAAGATGAGCTCATAACACCCATTACCCCCACTGAATACACTGTGTAGTGCTCAACCCCCTTCTGTCTGTCAGAAGAGATTCCAGCAGCAGTCACGTAAGGAGAACAGGAGAAGGAGCTCAGGATTGCCCAAAGACTCCGGCGACTTCCAGAGACAGATGCTGTATTAGTCCGTTTTCATGCTGCTGATAAAGACATACCTGAGACTGGGCAATTTACAAAAGAAAGAGGTTTATTGGACTTACTGTTCCATGTGGCTGGGGAGGTGGAAGGTGAAAGGCACGTCTCACATGGCAGCAGCAAGAGACAGAATGAGAGCCAAGCAAAAGGGGATTCCCCTTATCAAACCACCAGCTCTTGTGAGACTTACTCACTACCCGGAGAACAGTATGAAGGAAACCGCCCCCATGATTCAGTTAGCTCCCACCGGGTCCTTCCCACAACACATGGGAATTATGGGAGCATAATTCAAGATGAGATTTGGGTGGGGACACAACCAAACCAAATCAGATATTTAACATTTCCAACCAAATGTTCAGAAGCAATGTCCTTTTCCCCCCACACACACCAAAGAGGTGACGTTTGAGTCTTGAATGCAGCCTTATTTTTATCAGTTGTTTGTTGCTGTTGTTGTTGTTGTTGCATTGCTCAGTCAGCATCATCTTTTGGTGGCTGTGGAGTCCTTATATTCACCACTGGATAGCTGGGGGCTGGAGTTCATATCCCAAACAGAACACACTGACTGCAAGGCTACCATCCTCTGCCAGGCCCTGCCCTTGAGACCACTGCTTAAACCTCAAAGACGAACTCCTCGCCAAAAATGAGGGAAGACGTCATCTACCATGCCAGTAGCTGGGAGGACTGGGTGAGAACTAGTTACTGTGCCATCCCATAGAATGCGGTCCCTGGGTCGCCTTGCCCTACCTTCAGTGTCCTGTCGGTGAGTCTGTCCAGGAATTCTTGTGGAGTGATAAAAGAAGAAACACTTCTCCTTGCCTCGAAAGGAGCATGGCACACGTTCTCTGCTTACTGAACGAATGAAAAGGTCAGTGATAACTTGTGGAAAATGCCTAGAACAGAACCTGCCTCAGAGAAGGTGCTTAACAAATAAAACCAGTTGGAAGGGGCAGTGGAGGGGTGTGTGACTGACAGTTGGGAAGCCACATGAAGCAATGAGACCTCTGCTTTGCCACTTCCTGGCCACATGGCCTTATGCATGTCACTGGCATTTTAAGCCTCAGTTTCCCCAACTGTAAATTCTACCTACAATGCAAAGTCGTTGCAGGGACTAAAGATAAATAGTTGTTAAAAAAAAAAAAAAAAAAAGACCAAGTACTGGGGAATCCAAAAGACCTTTCAGTTCAGAACCAGGAGGCAGAGAAGCAGCATTTCCAGGGCTTTAAATAAAGAGGGTGATCAGGAGGCAGACGAGACGAGAGAATGGAAGCCTGGACAGGCTCTGGCTGAGAAGAGGCATCTGGGCAGAGCGTGCAGGGAGCATGGAGGTTTGGCATGCACGTGAGACAGGTGGGAGCAGGTGGGTGAGACAGTTGGGTAAAGGAAGGAGCAAACAGTGGGAGAGCCCAGGCTGAGGCCTTCAGGCCTTGTGCCCTGGGAGGGGACTAGAAAAAGCCAGTGCTTTGGGAAGGTGCTAGAGGGTGGACAGGAGGGTGTGCAGGGAGTGGCCAAAGTCCCACATCCCCCCATCCTGTAGACATGAATTGGAATGACATTGATCCAGCAGTCCCTGATGGGTTCATCTCTATTAACTCCTGCCTTTGGGCTTAAGTTACTTTTTCTTTCTGCTGTCAATCCTAGGCCCCTGTAACAGCCTGTCATTGTAGTCATTATCGAAGACAAAGATGAGGGACCCAGAGATGAATGTGTTTGTCCAAGGTGCTTCATATCAGAAGCTGCTGAGACAACATGATGTCTCCTTAATCTTTGCAAGATAAAGACAAAGTTGTTCTGACATCCTCAGATGGGAATTCTACCCTTAGATCCCAACAGTGACTGTTCTACCCTGACCCCAGGCCTTTCTGACTTTTGCCTATCAGGATAGCAGGAAACCCACTCACAAAATCTTGCCTTGGAGTAAAAGGCTCAGCCAAGGCTGGGTCCCACACATAGGCCTGCAAAGCTTCAGGGATGCTTTCCCTACTGAGCTATTTCTTCTTCCACTGGTGACATTGACACAGAGAAGGCAATGAAATGACAAACTATGCTTTCCCCACTGGGCCATTTCTTCCACTGGTGACACTGATAGGAGGGATTGAAATGATAGTGTTTCAAGGATGGGCCTGGGTCCTGGGGTCAGGTCTGTTATCACTGAGTAGCTCCCAGCCAGCCCAGCCCTCTCCTCTCCTCACCTTCTCATGGGCATTGCCATACATACGTTCCAAAATGTTGCCTATACCTAAACAGATCAATGGAAATTTCAAGCGTATTCTGGGAACCTGGAAAGCCAAAGGGATATTCTTAGAATCCATGAGCTGTTGCTGGAGCAGGTAGGGAGGGTTTTGTTATTAATAACCCCTGTTATGGTTCTTGTATCAAACTGCACCTTGACTTATTTTGGAAAACTTGAAAAATACATGCAGGCAAAAAGGAAACAGAAGCTCCCACTATGCCCACCATCCAGCGATAAACACACATTGCCCTCTAAATTTCTAGGTTTTTTGGCAGGGCACAATGGCTCATGCCTATAATCTCAACACTTTGAGAGGCCAAGGCAGGAAGATCACTTAAGCTCAGGAGCTTCGGAGCAGCCTGGGAAACATAGCAAGACCCCATCAATACAAAAATAAAACAAAAAAAAAAATTCAGCTGAGCATGGGGGCACTTGGCTATAGTCTCAGCTACTTGGGAGACTGAGGCAGGAGGACTGCTGGAGCCCAGAAGTTCAAGGCTGCAGTGAGCCGTGATCGTGCCACTGCACTCCAGGCGAGATGATAGAGCAAGATCCTGTCTCTTAAAAAATTAAAATTAAAATCAATTAAAAACTGAAATGAAAAATTTCTGGTATTCTTTTTTTTTGAGATGGAATCTCACTCTGTCACCCAGGCTGGAGTGCAGTTGTGCAATCTCAGCTCACTGCAAGCTCCGCCTCCCAGGTTCACACTATTCTCCTGCCTCAGCCTCCCAAGCAGCTGGGACTACAGGCGCCTGCCACAACTCCCAGCTAAGTTTTTGTATTTTTGGTAAAGCTGGGGTTTCACTGTGTTAGCGAGGATGGTCTTGATCTCCCGACCTCGTGATCCGCCTGCCCTGGCCTCCCAAAGTGCTGGGATTACAGGCGTGAGCCACAGCGCCCGGCCAATTTCTGGTATTCTTCATATACTCATAGATATATTTATGCTTTGTCAAAATGGGACTGTACAGTGGTGCTATTTTGTAACCTGATCTGTTCACATATCCACTGCAAATATATTTTCATGCCGTTAAATAGGCTCTCACACCTTCACTTTTAATGACTGCCACTGTGTGCAAGCAGAGACATGCCCCAGTCAATTTATTGTGTTGTTTCTTCCCCATGCTTGTGGTTCTGCAACTTAAACCATTGCCCACTCTAAAAAAGTGCCAAGGTTTAGCCAATTAGAAGCTCTTCATTAAAAACGAAAAGGGCATCTGCAGCCCTCCAGAGGGTGGGCCAGCGTCCTCATTCCTCTGAAAGGTATCTGTGTTGCAAATAGCAGCCTGGCCATTAGCCAGCTAGGCTGTGCATGTGGAAAAGCCTGGCCATTAGCCAGCTACAGGCTGTGCACGTGGAAAAGGGGACTGGTCGCATTTCCCTGTGGACTTCTTTAGAGACGTTGAGCTGCTTAAAAAATTTTTTTCTTTAAAAAGAAGAAAATGTTTTCTAATTGTTTGCAAGTGCTCACAGGCTCAGTGGCAAAACGAGATGGAACCCTTGATTTCTAACCTCCTGCTGCACTGTTCAAAACTCCTCCCAGAGAAGCAAGTAGGAAGCAAAGTAAAGCACTCTACTGTAAAATTTGCATCCTCCCTTAGCCAATCCTGGTCCCAAAGGACTCCACATCAAACTGTACTTGTTTGTAAAGATCTTTCACTCAAGACCACTTCTCAAGACACTGCTGATGTAGAAATGAGACAATCCAAAGGGAGAATTTAAAATATTGAGAGCCTCTAGGTAAAAATATAAATGGATTTAAGGGCAGCCGGGAAACCCTCAGTGGATGATCTTGTTCAGAGCTCCAGTTAGGTAAATATAGTAGAAAAGCAGCGGCAAAGAAAAGCTGAAAGGTGTTAATTAATGGAATGTGTTTGTTCAACACGCTTTTAGGGAATACCAATAGTGTGGTAGGCACTGGGAATCAGAGATAAACAAAGCCTCCATTTCTACACCCAAGGAGTTCAAGGTGCTATTTTTTCTTTTCTTTTTTTTTTTTTTTTTTTTTTTTTTTTTTTTTTTTTTGGATAGAGTCTCGCTCTGTTGTCCCCAGGTTGGAGTTTAGGGGCACAATCTTGGCTCACTCCAACCTCCACCTCCCGGGTTTAAGTGATTCTCCTGCCTCAGCCTCCCGAGTAACTGGGATTACAGGCATCCACCACTACGCCCAGCTAATTTTGTGTTTTTAGTAGAGATGGGTTTTCACCATGTTGGCCAGGCTGGTATCAAACTCCTGACCTCAGGTGATCCACTCACCTCAGCCTCCCAAAGTGCTGGGATTACAGGCATGAGCCATCGTGCCTGGCCCAACAAATATTTGAAATATGGGGTGACCAATGTGGTGCCTGGGCACATAGTGCAAGGCATGTGACAATACAGAGGTGTGACCCCTCTTCCTCTGCCTGGTGGCACAGGAAGGCTTCTAAAAGGAAGGAAAGATGGGACTGTGTGGGCCATCGCGTGCGGCGGGGCAATCTGGAAGAAGCAAGCGGAGGGCATGGGGGCATGGCACGGCAGGGTATGCACTCAGCACCATACCTGGTCAGGTAGAATTGAAGCACGGAGAGGCGGCACCTCAGGAGGTGAACGCGGTGAGGCCCCCAGGAGCTGGATCATGATGTGTCCTGGGTCTTGAGGAGAGCAGTGTGGGCTTCGCCCAGCAGGCAGAGGGAGTGGTGGGGTTGTCGGCAGGCACATATTTGCTTCGCACTGGAAAGGTTCCTTCCAGATAGTATGCAGCTTGCTAGATTGCAGCAAGGGGCAAATAAAGAGACTCATAAGCATTCAGAGAAACCATGTGGCCTCAACAAAGGACAGTGACAGTGGGAGTGGAGGGGGGAAGCAGTTCAGGTGATGAGATGGACCCAGCACGGCTCAGTGACCAGTTGAAATGGGGCAGGGAAATAGAAGGGCATGAAAATGGCAAGGAGCAAGTCATCTAGAGCAAGACCCCAAAGAGGCCAAAGAGGACTAACTCTGGGTCAAGATGATCGAGAGGGAGTGCCTTCTTTAGGCATGAGGAAGAGGGAGGCAACAGCAGTTGTCAAAACAGATTCTAATCAGTGTTGAAACAGATGTGTTTGCAGAAGGCAGGCAGGTGAGGGAGTTCCTGGGAGCTGCACCTTGAATGAAGCCAGTGCAGACAGCTAAGAGGGAGGAAGGCGGAAAGAGGGCGGAAGCTCCAGGACCAAGGTCAACACTAGGAGTGGCTAGTGAAGAGCAAGGCATGAGGAGGCGGCCTTAACACTGAAAGGTATCAGTTAACTGAGGCCCAGCTGAGACTAAGTCCAGCTCCATGAATGTTACGTCCTCCAACAGGGCTCAGCAGACCGGCAGAGAAAAGGAGGGGGGTGAAGAATGGACGCTGGCTTGAAGATTCGGCCATTTGAGTAGGGGATGGCCATGGTCCCCTCCATTCAAGGGAACTGAGGTTGTAGATGAAGAGGTGACCACAGTGCTGCCCAGGAAAGGAACTGAAGCCAGGAAGGGTAGAGAGAAACAAGAAGTCCAGGGCGGGGCCGGGCGCGGTGGCTCAAGCCTGTAATCCCAGCACTTTGGGAGGCCGAGACGGGCGGATCACGAGGTCAGGAGATCGAGACCATCCTGGCTAACACAGTGAAACCCCGTCTCTACTAAAATACAAAAAACTAGCCGGGCGAGGTGGCGGGCGCCTGTAGTCCCAGCTACTCGGGAGGCTGAGGCAGGAGAATGGCATAAACCCGGGAGGCGGAGCTTGCAGTGAGCTGAGATCTGGCCACTGCACTCTAGTCCTGGCGACAGAGCGAGACTCCACTTCAAAAAAAAAAAAGAAGAAGTCCAGGGCTTCGGTCTCTATAGAGCAAAGATGGCAAGTAGGACCAACAGGCGTTGGGGAGCTGGGGCTGTAGTCTGAAGTTGGCATGTTTGCAGACTTCCAAGGCGGGAGCGGCCTTATCGATGGCAGGTGACTGTGGGAGCAGGTGGCTGAAGTTGGGGGTGGACTTGTGTTTTTCAGTGTCCGTGAAGGACAAGGACCAGCGGAGGGAGGAGGGTCTGTATGAGTGTCTTCCCGCTTCCAGGCTGGAGCACACTTCTCACTAGGCATCTGAGCCCAGGCTGAGCTGTTTAGCGTGCCCCCAGGGGATGGGAGAGGCTCTGAGGAAGCGTTGGTGCCTGGAGTAGAGGAGAGTCATGCTCCTGGAGGCAGCAGAAGAAAGACACTCATCTCTGGGGGAGACCACAGGCTCCCATAGGGGTCTAGAAGCTCCTAGAGACCACTGCGGAATTCGGGTGCAGCCAATATCCAGTCTCTTCAAGAAGCACAGGTAGGCTCACAACAGGGCACGGTTGTGCTTCCCACCTAATGCTCCCCGGACTGTCAGAGGACAGAGCGGTGCCAGGCTGAGTCAGTGTCCTGAGGGATGGGGAAAGTCCCTTCCTGGTGCAAGGCAAGGCTTGCCTCACACCCTCACAAAGCTGAGCGGTTTCCAGAAGGGCTAGATGGGGGCCGAGAAAGAATCTGACCCCCAAGGGCCTCTCCCTAGAACTGTGACGGCCAAACGCTTAACCTCCGGGTGTGACAAACAGCCCAGGTAACCAGTGCGTGGAGCACTGTCATTTGAACCACATCACCCTCCCAGGAAGCTCCAAGAAGTTAAAATGTCCTTATAAATTGTAACTCTGCACGTGGATTCTTATGACATGTCCTTGGCTATTTCCACCACTCGGGAACTGGTGTTGCCATAATCTCGCTCTTTTTTGTTGTTGTTGTTGTTGTTTTTGTTGTTGTTTTTTCCAGCTTAGTTTGAATTTCCGACGCCTTGTATGGGAGAACGGAGCATGTCTTTTCATTCAGGGATCACTTGATATTTTGGAGCAGCAGGCCGGGGGTGGAAGGGTGCGGGCGTCCTGCGGGGCGCCCAAGTGATGGGCCCTGGCCTCCTACAGGTGCGCACAGGCGCTGCTGGAGCACGGGGCCTCGGTGCAGCGCGTGGGCGGCAAGGGCCGGGACACGCCGCTGCACGTGGCGGCGCAGCGCGGCCTGGACGAGCACGCGCGCCTCTACCTGGACCGCGGGGCGTACGTGGACACGAGGAACGGCTGCGGGGAGACGGCCCTAAGCGCGGCCTGCGGGGCGGCGCGGAGACCCGACGAGCACGGGCGCTGCCTGCGCCTGTGCGCGCTGCTGCTGCGGCACGGGGCGGAGGCGGACGCGCGCGACGAGGACGAGCGCAGCCCACTGCACAAGGCCTGCGGCCACGCGAG
>NW_016809768.1:1747264-1764459 GCF_001698545.2 Rhinopithecus bieti
TGGCCCGCGTGCTGCAGACCGCAGCCTGCGCGCTCCAGGCTGCACCGCAGCGCACGGTGCAGGCGCTGCTCAACCACGGCTCGCCCACTGTGTGGCCCGACGCCTTCCCCAAGGTAAGGCAAGATCCGGCCGGGCTGGCACGTGCCCTGGAGTTTTGCCACTTAGTGACCGGCCTGGGAGCTGGGTTGCATGCGGTGCTCTCAAACTGTAATGGCCCAGGCACCCCTGGGGACTTGTGAAAATGCAGAATCTGCTCAGTGGGTCTGGGGTGGGAGAGCCTGCATTGCTAACAAGCTCCCGGGTGTGGCCGAGACTGCTGGTCCTGGGACCCCATTTTGAGGAGCGGGAACCTAGAAGCCTTCTGATTGGAGCCACTGGGGAATTAAGGGGTTGCATGTCAAGAATGCATCCTTTCAAAGTAGTCACCTGGGGACGGACGCCAGGCACTTATTTCGATGATGCAGTCAGAGCTCAAAATATTTTGGCAGCTCGTCTTTAGGTATAATTTTCAGAACGATGAAAATCAGTCTCTTGCCGCATCTGGCATTTGATCTGAAACGAAATTACCCAATCTGATCATCCACCTTGTTAATGAGAGCGCTTCGTACATTTGCAGACTTCTCTCATTCGGTCCTCACCACATTGCAGTGAAACACGAGAGGCAGGTGATATTCTCCCTCTACCTGGGGTTCGGCCAGGTAAAGTGCCCTGCCCAGGTCATTGCAGTGTTGGGACCTCACCCCCATTCTGGCTCACCCTTGCTGCAGACTTGACTCTGAACAACTCATCCTTGTTCCACCCGTCAGATCTACCCTGAAATAATAATAATAATAATGATAGGCCGGGCGCTGTGGCTCACACCTGTAATCCCAGCACTTTGGGAGGCCGAGGCGGGCGGATTACGAGGTCAGGAGATCAAGACCGTCCTAGCTAACACAGTGAAACCCCGTCTCTAATAAAGAATACAAAAAACTAGCCAGGCGAGGTGGCGGGCGCCTGTAGTCCCAGCTACTCAGGAGGCTGAGGCAGGAGAATGGCGTGAACCCGGGAGGCGGAGCTTGCAGTGAGCCGAGATTGCGCCACTGCACTCCAGCCTGGGCGACAGAGCAAGACTCCGTATCAAAAAAAAAAAAGAAAGAAAGAAAGAAAGAAAAAAGAAATAATAATGATAAAGAATAAAGATTTCTCACCTCAGACAATACCCAAAAGACTGAAAATGTTTCCAAAATATTGGTTGGAGTAAGAGGTTGTCCTCCCCAAACGACTTCATTGAAGGGGTCATTCCATTAGATGTAAAACCCGGGTATTTTTAATTTAAAAATTATCTCCGGGCCTGGCTAACACAGTGAAACCCCGTCTCTACTAAAAAAATACAAAAAGCTAGCCGGGCGAGGTGGCGGGCGCCTGTAGTCCCAGCTACTCGGGAGGCTGAGGCAGGAGAATGGCCTGAACCCGGGAGGCGGAGCTTGCAGTGAGCTGAGATCCGGCCACTGCACTCCAGCCGGGGCGACAGAGCGAGACTCCGTCTCAAAAAAAAAAAAAAAAAAAATTATCTCCATCAACCAAGACTCATCACTCATAGGCATAAGACATATTTTGGCTTGATTAGTTTTGAACAAATAGCTGAAAAGCTAATGTGCAAAAGGACAGTGTTCTCAGTGGTCTGAACCATCAAGAAGTGAGATTCACACATTTCTCTCAAATGCTAACTTTCCATTATAGGTGCGTTCAGAGTAAAGACTCTATCTAGGAAAAGTTAGAAAATCCCCCAAGACAACTCCCCTAGTGTTTCCTTACTTGAGAAACAGGATGGCACTTTCCGGATGCTATCTCACCCCCTCTATGGGTAATTGTCTTGTGGTGGTCCACTAAGGCAGTGATTTCAATATGGTGGACTCCTGAAAGGGAAGAAATGCTAGCATTTTTATGTTCTGTGACAGCTACCTTTTATTTTTATTATTTAAATTTTAATGTTTCCCATCATTAGCAGGCTTAGTTCATCAACTTATAACATGGAAACAAGACTCACCCACTGCCCTTCCCATGCACGTTACGTCTGCATTAAACCAACACACACTTCAACCCTTGTCATATGAAACTGCATAAAGAATGAAAAGAGGCCAGGCATGGCGACTCACACCTGTAATCCCAGCACTTTGGGAGGCTGAGGCAAGAGGACCACTTGAGTCCAGGAGTTCAAGACCAGCCTGGGCAACATAGCAAGACCCTATCTCTACAAAAAAATTTTTTTCAAAAATTAGCTGGGCCTGTTGGCATGCGCCTGTAGTCCCAGCTACTCAAGAGGCTGAGGCAGGAGTATTACCTAAATCCAGGATGTGGAGGCTGCAGTGATATTTCTCCAGGACAGAATGGGGCAATTTATTTTAAAGAAAAAGAAAGGAGTCAGTATATTTCAGTGGTGACTACAAGTAATCCTTTGTTAGCTTGAAGTTATTTCAATGTGAGTGATCTCTGACCAGGCTTTCAAGTCCTAGGGGCAGCCCCACAGGCACCATTTCTTGGAACAGGACCTCTGACCCCTGGACTCTGTTCCCAAGGCTGTAGGAATTACCCTGCCTTGACTAGAGATATAGGACAAAGCACAGTGCCTCCTCTCCGGGTGTTCAGGAGCCCTGTTCTGGGAGGGGATCACCAATACTATGTCAGCCACACAGGAATGGGGTAGTCAGTGATACAACTCATCCTCCATTCAGGTTGGGGGTAGGTTTAGATTGGGGGGACAGTTTGTTCTGGAGAAATCTTAATACCTTGAGGCTTTCACCAAAAAGCATTGCCCACCACTGCCTCCCTGAACACAGCGCCTGCAAGTGCAGACCTTCCATCAGTGTTTGCTGAATGAATGAAGGGATTCCAGCCACTCCAGGCTTATGGCCTGCACTAAATCTTTGTAAATAAGGATTCCACCTCTTTGCACGGGGATTCCCCCAAACCTCCAGTGGGTACCCCTACACCTGGCCAGGAGTGGGTGGCAGATGGGGACACATTCACCATGCTGAGAATCCCCTAAGCAAAGGCAGCAGTGCCTGTAATGTTCTAGCCTTGTCCCCACAACCGAAGCAAAACACTCTGGAAAGCTAGAGGCAGCCTCTTCCTCCACCCAGTCTCCCTGCAATCGCTCCTCCAGGGACGGCATCTAATCATGTGCGACATCAAAGCAACAGACCCAACAGACGCGGCAGCCGGCCACAAAGATGCTGGGCAGGCACCACACGGGCGCCATGGCGAGGCGAGCGCAGAGCCACCAGCACTGTCACAGGGCACGCCGTCCGTGGGCAGCAGCCGTACTGTGAATAGATGTAAGGAGACACCCATGGAGCACAGAATTACTGAGGCAAAAGGTTTCACAGCGAGCTTATGACATAAATCACAGCTCCCCATGCCCAGACAAAGGCACCATTGCCGCGGCAGGCGGACACAGGGCATCCTTCCGAGCCGGCGCAGTGCTCTGCACTGAGAATCAAAGCAGTGTCATGGCTTCGGAAGCCCACATGTTGACAGTGCCAGGCCTTTCTGCCCGGCTGACCGCTAGTTAACACTGGGGGCAGGGACAGGGCGTCGAGGGCAGGCACAGGGGGCAGGCTGTGGATTCTGGCAGGTTTGGATTCTGGAAGGTGTCAGGACGGGCTGGGGCTGGGCCTGTCGGACAGCAGGCAGGAAGGCAGAGAAGCACACACAGATGTGGACCTGAATTTGTTTGGCACCTGCCACAGGTGACTCTGTGGGCTGGATGCTTGGTCTAGATAAAAGGCTGTGCTCAGGGGCCTCTTTCCTTCAGCCTCTCCTTACCTGGAAGACGAATTTGTGAAACAGTCATGAAGTTCCATGGGATCTTTTCCCAAGGAAGCACTACTTTGCTCTTCTCACCTCTTTGAAGAGCATATTTCTGGCTCGACCCCAGAAAATGATGGAGCATCCAAGAGTGTGGGAAGGTGTAAGTCCAGCCCCGCTCCAAGATGGGACACAGAGCTGATGGTAGCAGCACCCAGCCAGGGCTCACACCCCTGCCCTCCCCTGCCTCCTTCACAGGTGTTCATTTGGGAACCTCCTTGATTGACCGTTCAGTTTACATGGCCAGCTCTATTTGTCCCTGGATGTCACCTGATGCCCGTCCATGAACACTTTTCATTCGCAGTCAGCATGCGTAGCCAGCACACTCTAGCCACTCCTACCCTGTCTCCTATTTTGTGCTATTTCCCAAAGGCCCTTCTGTTTCCTGTGGTGCAGAGGCCAGCAGCAGCCCGGGGAAACGCACCTGCAGGTGGCTGTAAAGAGTTCAGGCTCCCACCTGGCAGAGGAGATGCCATGATCTCAAAGGTGGTTTTCTCAGGGTGAGACTTCTGGATTGCATTCCAGGTCTGATGACCCGCACGGTTTTCCCAGATACGAGAAACTCATAGATGCAGAAACTGCATGATTTGTGGTTGAGAGGGACTGCATTTCCACTTTCCCCTGTGTAAAAATGAAATCCTAATAATACTTCAGACTCAAACTTGTCCACCAGTCGGGGACGTGCAGGGACAACACCAGTAATGAACAATTTTTCCCCTAAGTCATGTAGGCATTGGCTGTGCTTCCCACGGGCATCCCTTTAGTACTTATGTATTCATTCCACAGACATTTGGGGGAACTTGGGTGCGTGGTACTGGAGTCACGGGGAGGAGCAGGAGCATACGTATTTCCCACCCTGGTGAGGCTGCTTGTCACGTGGATCAGCCAAGGTGAAGTTGCTGTGGTGAGAAGTGCTGCAAAGCACAGAACAGGGGTTTCACCTGGCTGGGGGGGCAGGGTCCAAGGCTCCCTCAAGTGTGTGATGAGTGAGCCGAGATCTGAAGGCTGAAGGCTCAGCTGTGTGAAGCAGGGGACAAACATTCTAGACAAACGTCCTGAGCAAATGTCCTGGAGCAGGACAGGCACGGTTGTCCTGTGCAGTTGGAAAAATGACCCAGTCGCTGGAGAGGAAACAGCTAGGGGCACCAGTTGAGACTAGGCAGCCAAGTGGGGCCTTAAGGGCCTGGGCCTCTGACTTGGGAATATTAGGAGTTGATTACATAATTTTCAAGGAAGGAGATTACATCATCAAATCAGTATTTTGGAATTTCTAAGCTCAACGTAGAGAACACACAAGGTAGGGGGTGGTGGCAGTCCAGGTGAAGGATTCACATAGCTTGCATGGGGGATGGAGGTTGATGCAAGAATAACAGACTCTAGGCCAGAGGCAGTGGCTCATGCCTATAATCCCAGCACTTTGGGAGCCACAAGGATAACCTGAGCCCAGGAGTTTGAGACCAGCCTAGACAACATAGTGAGACCCCATCTCTACAAAAAATTAAAAATAAATTACCTGGGCATGGTGGCATGCACCTGTAGTCCCAGTTACTCAGGAGGCTGAGGCAGGAGGATTACGTAAACTCAGGAGGTGGAAGCTGCAGTGGGCCATGATCGCGACACTACACTCCAGCCTGGATGACAGAGCAAGACCTTGTCTTGTAAAAAAAAAAAAAAAAAAAAAAAAAAAAAAGCAGATTCTAGAAACATCTGCAAATCTCTGGTCTTGTCTCAGCTTCTGAGCACTAACCATACTGCAAATGGAGGCCTAAAGTTTTCATGTTTTCTTTTTACCTAATTACAGAATCAGGTAGAGACTGCGCTTATCCCGATTCCACAGGATTTTTAGTGGGAGATTTCTGAGGTAGCAGTAGTCAAAAAGCAGGGCTTCCCCTCCCATTTTCCCAGAGCCCAGTGCACCCAGTCCCCAGCGGGAGGAGGGAGGAGAGATCATAAGTGGGGCGCCTGTGTTTTTCTTGCTCTTGTTTTATTTCTCCATCTACATATAAAGCAATGTGCCTGTGTGATTTTCCCCCTTAATTTTCTTTCTGCCGCCTCATTAGCTGAAGAGAGTGCGCGTGGATACTAATGACATCAGCATGTCAGAGTAATGTGGCAGCCGCCTCTCCGCAGACAGCAAGGAGGCAGCGGAGATTTTTAAACTGTGTTGGCGTAAAAATAATGAAGGCAGCCAGCTGCCTGGCAAACATGAGGGGGCATGATGCAGAGGACGGGGAGGGGCAGGGAGCCCCAGAGAGGTGGAACAGAGGAGAGACAGAAAATGAATTCCCAGAGACAGGCAATAGGACTCTGTCACAGTCTGTGACCCGGTGGGGGAGGGGTGGGAGGAGGCAGTGCTTTTGCTCTAAGGGAGGGCAGCTCTTCCCAGGGTGGGGCATGTCTGGGTTACCTGCGGTCCCTGGGAGCCATTTAACATTTTGCAGAGAAGTGACAGGGCCAGTGGGAGGGTTGCTGGAGGGTTGCGATGAGCAAGACCTAAGCATCGCCTAGGGTACCAGATAAATAGCAGCAGACTCCATCCCGAGGGGTCCAGCGTGAGTCCTTCTTAATGGCGTGATTTTTTCCCAACACAGAAGTGGATAATTGAAATCAGAGATTGCCGTGCACAAGGAAATGGCATGTTAGTGGGGCTCACGATAGCTGGAAATACCAACATGTGTGGGGCGCAGAGAGGGACAGGGCTGGTGAGATGGACTGGGAAGACTGTGCCGGCCCCAGGCCACCTGCCAGGCATTCCCTCTGCGGCTTGGTCTCTCCATGTCTGTGTTCATGCTCCGTCTCTCTCTTTCCCTAAAGCTTGCTAAGCCTGACTCAGTGACAGTAATGGATGAGAACAAAAATAATTGGGCGTGGGGAGGGGACCACTGATAATAGCTCTTACAATGTCAGTATGATGCCCAGTCTAGAAAGAGCAGCTCCTGTCCTCTAAAAAATAGCTTTGAAGGCACAGATTAGAGGAAGGAAGAAAGAAAGGGAGAGAGAGAGAGGAAATCCACAGCAACAACAAGGCAACCTCATGTCTGAGTCTAGGAAGACCCAGACCCAATGTCCTTCTGCTGCACGGCCGTAAGTTTCCAGGCTGTCAGGCAGACATTACCAAAAAAAAAAAAAGGTCAGCCAGGCAGTGGGGGATGCCTGTGAAGCCAGAGTAAAGTGCAGAGGTGAAAATCGCAGGAATCCCGGTTTCAGGGCAACCTGCCAACTGCAGGAAGAGGGTAGCAGGAGGAAGCCTCCAGGCCAAAGCTCAAGTCCACCAAGCTAACCATCCAACTGGGAACGGGGCTGGATCAGGCCCTCGACCCCCTCCCTGCACGCTGTCCCTCCACAGTCTCCCGGGTAGGCACAGAGCAGGACCACAGACTTCCCCTGCATGTTGGCAAAATTTGCCTCTGGTTCTCTCCTTAATCAAAGACTAATAAGGAGAAAAAGGAATGGATTCATGGGGGAAAAGAGGACAAACAAAGAAAAATAGAACAGCATCCAGAAAACAGAAAGGAGATCCAAGAAAATCTCAGAAAGTATATGCCATCCTCTATGGAGTACAAGAAGACATAGCCTCTGGGATCCATCGAAACAGTACTAGTTAGGATGAAAACTCAATAGAGTGACATGAAAAGGAAGATGGAGGAGATAGTATACCAAGAAACTAACAGCACAGATTGAATTATACACTAAAGAAGGAAAAGGCAGAGTTGATTCATAAAGAAAGAATCAAATCCATGGGTGCTGGGCCATTGACCCTTGTGCCCTCAGAGCCTTTTTCCTGCTGTTCCTGGGTCCTGCTCTGCATCCTGGGGGACAGGGCGAAAGGGAAAGCCCCCTCAAACTGCCCTCAGAGCCCCCATCAGCTGGCTTCTAGTTGGACTCAGCCAATGGGAGACACCATGGGAAACTGGAGTATGGAGGAAGAAAGAAGCCAGGGTAGTTCTCCTCTTCTGTCTCTGTCTTGTGTAGCTTCGCCAGCAGCACCTGCATCTTCTCTGTGACACCAACACCCACCAGAAGCCCCTCCCTTCATGGCCCCAGTCCCCAGTGGGTAGCCCCTGACTCAACTTGGTTCCAGCAGATGGCCCTGCTCTCTGGACTCTGATTAGGCTACCTCATCCCACTGTCCCACCAACTCTAAGAGTAATGACAGCTTTCTATTTTGCTAATCTCTGGGCTACTTCACCTTCTCCTTGTTGGAATCTCAGCAGTTTGATTACCTATATAATCAATTCCATGTGTAAAGTTGTTTCTGGTTGAAATACCTGGATTGGTTTCCTTTGCCTGATTGGACTCTGATACAGGTGTCCAGGTGGTTTAAATCACAAGTAGCAGAAAACCCAATTCAAACAGGTTTAAAGAAGGAAATGTATCTTTTTATCTCACATATCAGTAAGTGCAGAAGTAGCAGGCTTCAGAATTGGTTGTTTCAGTGTCTGGATGATGTCCTCAAAGAACCTGGTGCTTTCCAACTCTCTGCTCTGCCATCCTCAGTGAGTCAGCTTTGTCCTCAGAATGGCTCCCTCATGGCCACAAGATGGCTTCCAGCAACAATGGGCCCATTTCCTTGTTCATATCCAGTTGTTCCTTTTTTCTAGAAACCCTGAGGAAGTGTCATCAGTTGGCTTAAACCTGCCCTTCTCTGAACCAATAACTGGCAAAGGAGATCGGATTACCATGATTGGATTAAACTCATCATCTGAATTGTTGGAAAGTCAACCTCAATGTTCACTATAATGAAAGACTAATGTTAAAAACTCTTCTTAAGTGAAGAAAAGAAAAAAAGAGAGAGAAACTAAAAGAGAAAGTGATGGTAATAAAGGATAGAGTAGAGAGCCAACCCACAGATAAGTGATGTTACTGCAGAAGAGCCTAGGACAAATGGATCAGAAATAATAACCAAAGATATAATAGAAGAAAACTTAGCTGCACTGAAAGTCTTAACTTTTGGTTGGCAATCAAAAGGGTGTTCTCTGCAAATCAGTGACGGGAGGCACATACCTATATATGTTCTAACTTAAATGTTCTAAAAAGACATGGAAAAATCTGGCAAAGTATTTAAGTAGAAAACAGGCCATTCATAAAGGAAGAGAAACCAGGCTGGAGTCAGATATTTCTACTGTAATAGTAACATAGGACAATGAAATATCATCTATAGATTTTGAAAGGAAAAGTTTGGACACTAGAATTTTAGACTCAGTGAAGATAGTTTCATTTTGATGACAAAAGACACTTTTAGATATCAAGCGTTCATAAAACATGCCTTTCTAATGCATTTTCTGAAAAAGAAAAAATACTTCAATTATTTATCAGCAAGTATTTACTGAGCACCAGTCATGTCCCAGCAACATACTAGGCACATGGGATAAGTGAGTGAACTGATAAGGGAAAGAAGTATTCCTGCTATGTGGAGCTTACATTCTAATGGGGAAGACAGGGATTAAACACTGAGCATGATCAGCAGACCAAAAAGGTGATAAGGACTATAGAGAAATTAAAAGGGTGGAAGGCAGTTGTAATTTTCAGTTGGGCAGTTAGGGTCAGTGACTGCTGAACAAAGACTTGAGAGACGTGAGGGACCCACTGTGCGGATGTCTGGGGAAGAGCAGTCCAGCAGAGGACCAGCCATCTGTAGCCTAAGGCTGGAGTGGGCCGGTCCTGCGCACAGAACCACAGGGGACCAGTGTGGCCGGAGGTGGAAGGAGCTAGTGGGATGGGAGTAGGAGATGAGATTGGGGGGGTAGGGGAGAGGGCACAGGTTGTGTGGGGTCTACAGGACATTGTAATGACTTTGGCCATTGGAGGGATTTAAGTAGAGGAGTGACGTAATCCAACAATATTTTGTAAAGATCTTCCCCTCAGCACCATGTTAAGCAGATACTTGAGAACAAGGATAACAGACATGGAAAGATGAGTTAGGAGGGTGTTGCTGTGGTTCACATGAGGGATGATGGTGGTGTGAACAAGGAAGGCAATCTGACCCTGGATATATTTTGGAGGTAGAGCCAACAGGATTTTTTTAACAGATTGGATGTGGAGTATAGGAGAAATAGGGGCAATGGATGACTCTGATTCCAGCCCAAGAGACTGCAAGAATGAGTTTGCTGTCAACTGGGAATGGGGCAGGTTATGGGTAGCACAGCAGTTTGGGACCTGGTGAACCAGGGAGTTCAGTTTTTGGTATGCTGAGTGTGAGATACAGTCAGGTGGAGCTACAATGTAAGCAGCTGGGTATTCAAGCCCAAATTTGAGAGGGAGAGATTTGGCCAACCTGGAGATATACCTTTGAGGGTCAGTGAAAAGGGATGGTATTTAAAGCCAGGAAACTAGACAAGATCACCAGCAAGTGAGAGTAAATGGAAAAAAGGAACAGGCCTGAATGCAGAGACAGTCCAATATCTGAAGGATGGAGATGAGACAGCAGCTAAGGAAACTGAAGAGGGGCGACCAGCGAGGTGGAAAGAATGAGAGCACACCTTCCTCGAAGCCAAGTGAAGGCTGCATTGACGTAGGAGACATCATCGACATGTCAGGCATGGCTGACACAGCAAGTAAAGTGAGGCAGAGTATGGACCACTGGCAAGGCAGAGCCTGGGCCAAGAGCAGCATTGGTGCCCTTGGTAAGGACAGTATGGGAGAGTGGCTGGGGCTAATGGCCCGTTGAGGTGGACGTACTGCAGCTGACAAAGAGATAACACTAAAGAAGAGCTCAGGAATGGGGAAATCAATCCCCAGATTCTCCCCACCCTTCCCCTTAAATATCTCTCAAAATCTCCTACCCTCCTGACTGCCACCACCCAAGGTGAGGTCACCACCATTTCTCCCCTAGATGGACACGTCTTCTTCACTGGGCTCTCTGTCTCCTCTAAACTCTTCCCCAGATTCAGCCTTGGTGATATTTTCTTGGTTGGTTGGTTGGTCGGTCGGTCGGTCGGTCGGTCGGTCGGTTGGTTGGTGGTTGGTTGGTGGTTGGTTGGTTGGTTGGGTTGGGTTGGTTTTTGAGACAGGGCCTCACTCTGTTGCCCAGGCTGGAGTGCAGCAGTGCAATCATAGCTCACTGCAGCCTCGACCTGCTAGGCTCAAGCAATCCTCCCACCTCAGCCTCCTGGGTAGCTGGGACTACAGGTGCACACCATCAGGACCAGCTAATTTTTTATATTTTTTGTAGAAATAGGATTTCTCCATGTTGCCAAGACTGGTCTCAAACTCCTGGACTCAAGTAATCTGCCTGCCTTGGCTTCCCACAGTGCTGGGATTACAGGCCTGAGCCACCACACCCAGACTTGGTGATATCTCTAAAATTAAAATCAGACCCGGCCGCTCCTCCACTCGTACCCGGCAAATGCTCCCTGTGTCAGCCTCCTTCTCAGGCAGATAATGGACTCCATGGTCTTCCCTGCTTTGCTCTCCTGTTTCACTGCCCAGCACTCCCCATGTCACACTAATTCCCCAGCTGACATTATTTGCTCCTTCTCACCTCCCAAACCTGGCGTAACATGTTTTCTCTGCCTAGAACACTCTTGTCCCCAGAACTCTCCATGCCTTTTTTTCCCCCCCACTAACTCCTGCTCCACGGCCAGGTCTCAACTTGGATGTCACTTCATCCAGAAATCTTCCCCTGAACTCCCCCTCATATGACCACAGCACCTGCATTGTTGTTGTTATGTTTGGGACCATAAAGCTCTGTGAAGGTGGAGCTGGCCATCATAACACGCAGACAAAACACAATCCCTGTCTTCTAGTAGGAGCTCGGCAAATATCTACAGAAGGGATGACTTAAAGTACAGGTGGTGAGCATACAACCAAGCTAGAATCGTGACAAATAATTGGGAAGCGAGTTGTAAAACTAAATGCAAATACCAAAATGGTTACTGAAGGAGATACGCAATATAAAATATGATCATGTAATAATCACAAACTGAACCCAAACTCCAGTATTATTAAGAAAGGAAGGGAGGCCGGGCGCAGTGGCTCAAGCCTGTAATCCCAGCACTTTGGGAGGCCGAGACGGGTGGATCACGAGGTCAGGAGATCAAGACCATCCTGGCTAACACGGTGAAACCACCTCTCTACTAAAAAATACAAAAAACTAGCCGGGCGAGGTGGAGGGCGCCTGTAGTCCCAGCTACTCGGGAGGCTGAGGCAGGAGAATGGCGTAAACCCGGGAGGCAGAGCTTGCAGTGAGCTGAGATCTGGCCACTGCACTCCAGCCTGGGGGACAGAGTGAGACTCCGTCTCAAAAAAAAAAAAAGGAAGGAAGGGAGAAGAACTGGTTAAGAGAGAAATGTGAGAGATAGGGTGATGGAATATCCAGAGAGAGAGAGAGAGATTTTTTTTTTTTTTTTCTTAGACAGAGTCTCACTCTGTCACCCAGGCTGGAGTACAGTGGCATGATCTCAGCTCACTGCAACCTCTGCCTCCCAGGTTCAAGCAATTCTCCTGCCTCAGCCTCCTGAGTAGCTGGTACTACAGGTGCATGCCACCACACCCAGCTAATTTTTGTATTTTTAGTAGAGACAGGGTTTCACCATGTTGGCCAGGATGGTCTCCATCTCTTGACCTTGTGATCCGCCCGCCTTGGCCTCCCAAAGTGTTGGGACTACAGGTGTGAGCCACTGCACCAGGCCTAGGTTGATATTTTTTTATTTTAAAGGTAACTAATAGCATTTTAAAGACAGTGCATACTTCCAAAATATGGAAGATGAATCCAAAGAAAATACATACCTGTACAACAGAACCAGAAAACAAAGGAAACAAGAAGCAGAAAAAAACAAAAAGAATAAAGTGAGACTGGAGTGAGACCAAACACTTGATTTATAACGATAAATGAAAATCGCTTAAACTACCTTTTTATCAACACAGACTCGCAAACACATTTCAAACAAACTGAAACAAAAGGTTAAAATTTAAAAATGAGGCCAGGTGTGGTGGCGCACGCCTGTCATCCCAGCGCTTTGGGAGGCTGAGGCGGGTGGATCACCTGAGGTCAGGAGTTCAAGACCAGCCTGGCCAACATGGTGAAACCCCGTCTCTACAAAAATACAAAAATTAGCCAGGCATGATGGTGGGTCCCTGTAATCCCAACTACTCAGGAGGCTGAGGCGGGAGAATCGCTTGAACCCAGGAGACGGAGGTTGCCCTGAGCCAAGATCTCGCCATTGCATGCCAGCCGGGGTGACAGAGCGAGACTCTGTTTCAAAAAAAAATTAAAGAATGAGCAGAGGCCCAGGCACGGTGGCTCACACCTGTAATCCCAGCACTTTGGGAGGCCAAGGCGGGTGGATTACGAGGTCAGGAGATCGAGACCATCCTGGCTAACACAGTGAAACCCCGTCTCTACTAAAAATACAAAAAATTATCTGGGTGTGGTGGTGGGCGCCTGCAGTCCCTGCTACTTGGGAGGCTGAGGCAGGAGAATGGCATGAACCCAGGAGGCGGAGCTGGCAGTGAGCTGAGATCGCACCACTGCACTCAAGCCTGAGCAAAAGAATGAGACTCCATCTCAAAAAAAAAAAAAAAAAAAAGAATGAGCAGAGAGAGATAATTCTGGCAAAAACAAACCAAAAAAAATGTATTTTTATATCAATATGCAAATAGAATTCCAGGGAAATACACAAAATGAGAGGGGAAAAAATATGCATTTGATATTGACCAAGGATATAGTCCATGGTGAAAAGATAACCATTATAAACTTTATGTGCCAAAGAAGATTGTGTTACAATAGAGAAATTGACTGAAAAATAATTTAGGTGATTCTTAATTCATATCTGTCCATCACAGACCAAGTGAGCCAAGAAAAAAAAAAATGAAGTGCAGTAGCCCCAAACTATAAATGTGACAAACATATTTTGAAAGAAATGAAATGCGACTTCTGCTAATGCCGAAACAGACACTGTCTACAGCCATATTGCAATATACCAGAACACTAATAGTAAAAAGTCTGTTAATTTTAAACAATAACATAACCATTTGAAAATGTTATAGCACACTCCCAAATAACTACTGCCTCAACAGTTATTTAATTGCAGACTATTAAGAAAGATGAGCTGGGTGTAGTGGCTCACAGCTATAATCCTGGCACTTTGGGAGGCTACAGTGGGAAGATCACTTGAGCCCAGCCTGGGCAACATAGTGAGACCTTGTCTCTACAAAAAAATTTTTAAAAATTAGCCTGGCATAGTGGCATGCGCCTGTAGTCCCAGCTACTCAGGAGGCTGAGGTGGGAGGATTGCTTGAGTCCAGGAGCTCAAGGCTGTAGTGAGCCATGATCACACCATTGCACTGCAGCATAGGTGACAGAGCAAGACCCTGTCTCAAAATAAGGAAGGAAGGAAGAAAGGAAGGAAGGAAGGAAGGAAGGAAGGAAGGAAGGAAGGAAGGAAGGAAGGAGACACTGCCTCAAAACTCTTGGCTATGACCCTACCAACATTCAAAGGGAAATTTATACCATTTTAAAAGTTGCTTTTATTATGACTCTAGAAAAAAAGTTATGAAAATGACTGCGCAGTCAATCCAAGGAGCATGAAAGAGAAACAAAACCTACCTAAGGAGATAGGAGAAAGGAATTAATTATGATAAAGGCAAA
This sequence comes from Rhinopithecus bieti, assembly GCF_001698545.2. Classification (NCBI taxonomy): domain Eukaryota; kingdom Metazoa; phylum Chordata; class Mammalia; order Primates; family Cercopithecidae; genus Rhinopithecus; species Rhinopithecus bieti. Next base: position 1,761,702 of record NW_016809768.1, read on the forward strand.
AATTAAGGGGTTAGAATATTTTAAAAGATAACTGATCAAGAAAATCCCATAGCAGATTTCTTGAAAAAAAGGTGCAAAATGGAAAAACCTCCAGCAAAACTAAACAGGAAAACATTGAAAACACAATTACAGTGAATTTCAAATGAGAAAAGGTGCTTATTCATTGATACAGTGAAGATCTCTTCCTTCCACCTTTATGGATCTGTATGGACCTCATTCTACAGCTCTCGGCCCTCTGCCTTCCAGCTGGGTTTAGCCAGTGGGGTGTCCTGGCAGCAGGAGGGAGGAAAGGAGAGTGAGGGCAGAACATGCATTCTCTGGGCTGGCTCTTTGCCTCAGGCTAGCTGTGTATCCCCAAGCAAGGATTGCTGCTTCTGCTAAGACAGCTCACCTGACTGGCCCTTCAGCGCAGGATGGTAATACCTCTGCCACCAACCCCACATTACCACCCTGACCCTTGTCAGTTTCCTTGTACCCACGTCTGGTTAAATAGTTCCTGTATCAATAAACACTTCTGGAATGATCCCATATCGAACTTGCCGTCTCTTTTTTTTTTTTTTTTTTTTTTAGACGGAGTCTTGCTCTGTCACCCAGGCTGGAGTGCAGTGGCATGATCTCAGCTCACTGCAACCTCTCTGCCTCCTGGGTTCAAGCAATTATCCTGCCTCAGCCTCCCGAGTAGCTGGGACTACAGATGTGCACCACTATGCCCAGCTAATTTTGTTGTATTTTTAGTAGAGACAGGGCTTCACTATGTTGGCCAGGCTAGTCTCAAACTCCTGACCTCAGGTGATCCACCCACCTCGGCCTCCCAAAGTGCTGGAATTACAGGAGTGAGCCACTGCGCCCGGCCTCTCCATCTCTTTTCTATTGGACCTTGACTGGTACCTATGCAATGCTAAATTTCTTTAAAATGAAGATTATTTTCCAGGAAAATATAGATTAACAAAATGGACTCAAGAAGAAATCAAAATAAAATGTGCCAGTAAACATGAAAGAAATGAAAAATATCAAATTATGACCTGCAACTAAATGCCAGGCATAGACAATGTCAAATGCAAGATCTACTGTGCCTTCCTAATTCCAATAATGGTCTGCTTTTTAAAATCTTCCCAAGTATTAAAAAATAAATAAATTTTCTCAGATAGTTTTACTAAGTTAACATAACATGATGTTAAAACCTGACAAAAATAGCTCAAAAAATAAAACTATAAACCAAGTTTATTTATTAAAAGAGATTTAAAAATCTTAGTAAATTGAGTCTGGCACTGTATTATATATACTATACTATTTCAAGTGAGAAAAGGGGGCTTATTCATAGATATTATAGTGAAGATCTAGCCTGATCTAGTATACATAATAGCACATATATCTCTCTCTGATATATAGTGATATCATACTTATATTTTTTATATATAATATGTGCATTAAATATAGAAGAATAGCCAAATAGGGCCTGTTTTATGAAGGCAAAAATGGGTCAGTATTGGAAAATCTTTTTCTTTTTTTTTTTTTTTTTGAGGCAGAGTCTCACTCTGTCACCCAGACTGGAGTGCAGTGGCATGATCTCAGCTCACTGCAACCTCTACCTCCAGGGTTCAAGCAGTTCTCCTGCCTTAGCCTCCCAAGTAGCTGGGATTACAAACGTGCACCCCCATGCCTGGCTAATGTTTGTATTTTTAGTAGAGAAGGGGTTTCATCGTGTTGGTCAGGCTGGTCTTGAACTCCTGACCTCAGGTGATCCACTTACCTCAGCCTCTCAAAGTGCTGGGATTACAGGCATGAGCCACCACGTCCGGCCTGGAAAATCTTTTTCTATCAACTTGGTTAGAAAAAGGCAAAACATGAAATTACATCTTAAACTTTGTAGTAACCTAGGAATAGAAAGATATTTTCTTCACTTAGAACAGAGTATCTATTTGAAACTAATATTCAAGGTTATATTTATGGTGAAACATTAGAGACAATCCTATTAAAGTTAGGAATAAGATAATTATGCATGCTATTAATGTTGTTATTTAGTATTGAACTGAAAAGCTCTAGCCAGTGTAATAAGAGAAATATTAATATTGAGGAGGAAAAAAATCATCATAGACAAAAGTATTGTCTACCTGAAAATAACCCTAATAAATAAAATGTACTTACAAATCAGTGAAGAAGTGAACACACCAATAGAAAAATGAGCAAAAGACATAATTGAGCAATTCACAAAGGAAGAAAAACAAATGGTCAAACAAACAAAACAAAAGTAAATAGTCCATATTGGGCCGGGCGCGGTGGCTCACGCCTGTAATCCCAGCACTTTGGGAGGCTGAGGTGGGCGGATCACGAGGTCAGGAGTTGGAGACCAGCCTAGCCAACATGGTGAAACCCTGTCTCTAATAAAAATTCAAAAATCAGCCGGGTGTGGTGGCACCTGCTTGTAGTCCCAGCCAGTTGGGAGGCCGAGGCAGGAGAATAGCTTGAACTGGGAGGCAGAGGTTGCAGTAAGTCAAGATCACACCACTGCACTCCAGCCTGGGTGACAGAGCAAGACTCCATCCAAAACAAACAAACAAAAAGAGTAATTGATTGTAAATAGATTCACAATCTATTCTGCATGGAAAAAAATCAGATTTCAAAATCATATGTAAAGCATTCACCCATTGTTGTCATATATATTAATTTTCTGTGTAAACACACAAAACATTAGCTTACACAAAATGTTAATAGTAGTTATCTCTGAGGAATATGAATTTTTTTTTTTTTTTTGGTTTGT
>NW_016809768.1:1767832-1769498 GCF_001698545.2 Rhinopithecus bieti
AACCCGGGAGGCGGAGCTTGCAGTGAGCTGAGATCCAGCCACTGCACTCCAGCCTGGGCGACAGAGCAAGACTCCATCTCAAAAAAAAAAGAGAGAGAGTGAGAAGAGTTGTGTTTGTTTTTTCTGTTTCACTGACTTGAGTCATGTGTGCATGACTGACGACTAGACCAATGCCACGCACTCGCTCCTGAGCCCCTCCCTGGCAAAAGGGAAGAGCTGGTCATGACTGGGGGAGATGAACAGGGCCACCCTGGAACTGCAGGGCTGCTGTGCAAAGAGGATAGAGCAAAACGGAATTCGGGGAGACCACCTGGAGCATCTGAAGTCACCCCAGTCAGAATCCCCTCTCCCTTGGCAGGAACTGTGCTGTGGGAGAGCACACGAGCCCCCGGGTAGAGGGTGGTTCCCACAAAGTGGTGAGTCTCTCCAGTGCGCTTATCAGGGGTCACCTAGCCATGGAAAAGCCCGCTTGTCCCATCCGTGGTCTAGCTAGGAAGAAAACGTATGTCGGTTCCACGTGCCCAGACTTCTAATCCGCCTGCCTTCCCTTGCAGATGCACAAGCCATTCTACCAGTCCCTCTTTGCCTTGGCCCATACCCCGCGCTGCCTGCAGCATCTTTGCCGCTGTGCCCTTCGCAGACTGTTTGGCAAAAGATGCTTTGACCTCATCCCCCTGTTACCCTTGCCAAAGCCCCTGCAGAATTATGTACTTTTGGAGCCACGGGGTGTCTTGCACTGAAACACAGAACACTGCAACCAATGCTGTCGTTCTCCTCGCTGCCCTTCCGTGGAGGCCATGTTGAGGAGAGCACCCTGGTGAAGATGGAGGTGATGGCAGTTCCCTTCCCACTTGCTCTCGGTGGGACCGGGTGAAGCACAGACCTTGCCAAGCTGCAGGTTCACCTCGAAATGGAATTGGCAACAAAAGCCCTATCTGCCTCTCAGGGTCGCTTGTGAAAATCCAGAGAAATCGTGACTATCACAGCACCTGGTCTCGGAAAGTACCTTTCAACAACAGTTAAGCCAAAAGGTACAGTGAGTCCTCGCTTAAGGTCTTCGATAGGTTTTGGGAACCAGCTTTAAGCGAAATGATGTATAACAAAGCCAGTTTTCCCAAGGTTAATTGATATAAACAAGAGTAACGTTCCTACAGCATATTTCTGGTCACAAAAAGATTGCCACACTTCTAAATAAAGACCAATACAGTTCTAATAGTAAACATTGAAATAAATGCAAGCTACGCATACCCTTAAGAGATTAATAACAAGTAAGATAATTATGTGCCCAATTTTTAGTGAATCAGTAAGTGATGGTGGTTGTCCTGCTGGTGGGTTAGATCAAGGAATAAATGTTTGCAAAACGAACCTTGTCAGGAGCACCTCCTGCCACACGAAGTTCAGAACAGTCACCAATGTGGCAGGCTTGCTAGGCCCTCTCATACTGCGTCATTTATTGTCATGCATTTGGATGATTATTGTATGCCTTATGAATTTTTACTTTACAATAATTTGTATTCATTCATTCATTCATATTCTAACATGCTTATTCTAGTTCAGGGTCATGGGTGGCGAGAGCCCACCCCAGCAACTCAGTGTGCAGGGCAGGAACCAGGCCTGGACAGGGTGCTGTTCCATTGCAGGGTACTCACACACCCCACACCCACCC
>NW_016809768.1:1774631-1778446 GCF_001698545.2 Rhinopithecus bieti
TTTTTTTTTTTTTTTTTTTTTTTTGAGACAAGGTCTCACTCTGTCAGCTAGGCTGGAGTGCAGTGGCTTGAACATGGCTTACTGCAGCCTCGACCTTCTGGGCTCAAGTGATCCTGCTGCCTCAGCCCCTCATGTAGCTGGGACTACAGGTGCACACCATCAATTTTTTTGTTTTTTGTAGAGATGGGGTCTCGCTTTGTTGCCCAGGCTGCTCTTGAACTCCTGGGCTCAGCAATCTGCCTGCCTCAGCCTCCCAAAGTGCTGGGATTACAGACATGAACCACAATGCCCAGCCAGCAATGTTATTTAAATAGCATGGGTAAGAACAGTAAGAAATACAGCCACCATGGCCTTTAAGGAGCCCAGTCCTCACTGAATTCTGAAAATGGAAATATGCCTGTCTTCTAAGACTATACCCTCCAGCCACCCCTTCCACCCCACCCTACCATAGAAAACGGTTTGGTTGACATTCTAAAATTTTAAGTATGTATTGAAGAGTCCTGGAAGAATGCAGAGCTCTTTTAAAACATACTGACGATCGAGACCATCCTGGCTAACATGGCAAAACCCCGTCTCTACTAAAAATACAAAAAATTAGCCTGGCATGGTGGCACGTGCCTGTAATCCCAGCTACTTGGGAGGCTGAGGCAGGAGAATCACTTGAACCTGGGAAGTGGAAGTTGCAGTAAGCTGAGATCACGCCACTGCACTCCAGCCTGGGCGACAGTGGGAGACTCCATCTCAAAAATAAATAAATAAAATAAAAGAATACTGACTTAGCTGGGCATGGTGGCTCATGCCTGTAATCCCAGCACTTTGGGAGGCAGAGGTGGGTGGATGACCTGAGGTCAGGAGTTCAAGACCAGCCTCTGACCAAATGGCAAAACCCTGTCTATACTAAAAATACAAAAATTAGCGGGACACAGTGACAGTTGCCTGTACTCCCAGCTCCTTGAGAGGCTGAGGCCGGAGAATCACTTGAACCTGGGAGGTGGAGGTTGCAGTGAGCCAAGACTGTGCCATTGCACTCTGGCCTGGGTGACAGAAAAAGACTCAGTTTAAATAGATAGATACATACATACATACTGACTTTACACTTCTAAAAATCTAATAAATAATAATCAATTATTAGGTTTCCAAAACTTATTTTCCCCAAATTGCAGCTTAAAAACGGCAACATGATTCTCACAATGATCCCCGAAGGTCTCCCCGTAGCTGCCTGAAATTTTGTCAACATGGAGGAATTATTTCTTTTCATTATTTTACCCCTAAGATTTTAAAATTCAGATGCTCCTGGGAAGACCCCGGTAGTGGTTCAAGTCATTGTTGCAGATATATGGCAGCTGGTCTTAGCAAAGTTGCATAACTTCAGGTTTCTCAACCAAGAAGTAGAAAGAACAAATTATACAACACTTGGCAAATCTTAGACCTCAAAAAGAGAGAGCTAAGAAATTGCCCTGCACCTCTCCGAAATCTAATCTGAATTTGGTCCAGCCTCTTTTTTTTTTTTTTTTTTTTTTTTGAGACTGAGTTTCACTCTTGTTGCCCAGGCTGGAGTGCAGTGGCACAATCTCGGCTCACTGCAACCTCCGCCTCCCGGGTTCAAGTGATTCTCCTGCCTCAGCCTCCCGTGTAGCTGGGATTACAGGCATGTGCCACCAGATCTGGCTAATGTTTGTATTTTAAGTAGAGACGGGGTTTCTCCATGTTGGTCAGGCTGGTCTTCAACCCCCGATGTCAGGTGATCCGCCTGCCTCAGCCTCCCAAACTGCTGGTATTACAGGCGCGAGCCACTGCGCCCAGCAACTGAATCTGGTCCAGCTTCTAAATCCAACTACTAATTTACAGAAAACAGAGGAAGAGCAGCATGTCCGCAAACCCCACAGGAATGTAATCAGCAAAAGCCACACAGTGAGAAACGCTACAAATAACCCAGTTCCCACCACAAATAAGTCACATGAAACAAAAAAGGACATCTAAAAATACATCACAGCAACCAGGCTCACTATGTCGGCCTTAACTAGAATGATTATTCAAACCAACAAATTATGTTGTTCATATAATGGCATTTAAGAGAAATCTGTGAATTTAAACACTGTATATGACATGATATTACAAAACTATTGTGAATTTCTCAGATGCTATCATATGTTTCTTCAAAGGGTCATATAAAAGATGCACTGAAATACAGATACAATTATAGGATGCATGGAATTTGCTTTAATCTTAGGGGAAGTGGATGGGGCAGGATTAACCATGGGTTGATGGGAGGGGTGGTACATGGGTTTATCATACTGTTGGTGCTACTTTTGTGTATGAAGGTTCAAACTTCTCCATAACAAAAAAAAAAGTTTATTTTTTAAAAGCAAATAGTGTTCCCATCTTTATGGTGAAGCTAATGGACTTGAATTATAAATTTGCGAGTAAGGAAACAGGAATCTTTGCCAGTGGGGACTGTGAAAATAAAATGGAAATGCCAAGTCAAGAGGAAATTCAACAGCAAAACGATTCCTCTCCCCCAATTCTCAATTTCCTGACACATTTGAAAATTGAGGTAAGAAATTGGGAACACCATCCTCGGGCCACACTTTCTCCTAGCAAACTTCATTCCTTTTCTCTGAGCAGCTCTCTGGGGGGCCAAGAAGGCCTACCAAGCCATCAGCATAGCCCCCCGGGAACCTGGATGCTTAAGCACTTGGCCCAGACTTTGGATGGGCGGCCATCATCACGGGAAGAAGGGCTCCCGTGCAGAGCGGTTGCCTTGTGTCTTTGTGTGCACTAACTCAGGTGATCCCTGCAGCAACCCTGTGGTACTGCTCTGTTGCTGTTTCCTGTGTGACTTGGGCACAGGGAGGTCACACAGCTAGGGAGAGCTTCCCCGCACAGCCCCCCACCCTTTCCCCACTGAGACCCAGAACCCAGTCAGCCTACGCTGCGTCTTTCACCTCTTCCCACCAGGTGCTGAAGACCTGCGCATCGGTCCCCGCAGTCGTAGAGGTGCTTTTCAACTCCTACCCTCAGCTCTGTGTGTCAGAGTCCTGGAAGGAAGTGATCCCTGAGGAGGCGTTCCAGGCAAGAGAGCTGCCTTCCCGCCTGCCTTTAGTACAAAACTTGTGTCTGCTTTTGCTTCTTTGCATGGGGAGTTTTGCACTGATATTCAGCTAAGTGTAATGCATCTGAAAAAGGAAGAATGGGAAATGAGGGTGTATTTGCACAATTTCTGTTTTTTTTCTGGAGGTTCCATAATCACACAGCCAGGAGCTTGTTATAGTAGTTGCAGTATCATGGCTTCAAGGAGCACAGAGCCCCATGCTGGCCTGAAAAATGCCAGGGTTCTCTTAACCAGTGTCCAAAGAAAGGCCAGAGCTGCCTGAATCCACGGGCCTAGCTCCATGTCAGGACATACTACTCTGGCCCTGTGAATCGGCTTCATGCTCCAGCTGCTCAAGATATGACCAAGGAAGCAGTGGGCATTACATCTATCCACAACAAAGTCCACAGGTGACTGCCCATTAAAAGAGAGTGAGAACAGGCCAGGTGCGGTGGCTCATGCCTGTAATCCTAGCACTTTCAGAGGCCAAGGCAGGCAGATCACTTGAGGTCAGGAGTTCAAGACCAGCCTGGCCAACATGATGAAACCCTGTCTACTAAAAATACAAAAATTACCTGGGCATGGTGGCAGGCGCCTGTAATCCCAGTTACTCCGGAGGCTAAGGCAGGAGAATTGCTTGAGCCCAGGAGGCAGAGGGTGCAGTGAGCCGAGATCGTGCCACTGCACTCCAGCCTGGGCGACAGAGCTAGACTCCATCTCAAAA
>NW_016809768.1:1781788-1804288 GCF_001698545.2 Rhinopithecus bieti
CCACCCACCCACACACCCCCACTCCCATCCCCACACACACACTGGGGCAATTCAGACACCCCAGCTCACCTCACCTGCTCAGCTTTGGGATGTGGGAGGGAACCGAACACCCAGAGAAAACCCACACAGACAGTGGCCCTGCCCAGGAATCAGTTTTGTTTCTCATCAGTGTTAAAATAAAATGACATTAAACAAAACATTATTTAAGGACCTGCTGTATACATATTTTTCCAATGTGTTAGCAGCCCTCATGCTGTCCCTGAGCCTTGGGACCCTCCCCTCACAGAGAGGCCTCTCACCCCGCTGGGGCCCGACCACCCAGGGAAGCTTTGTACCCTAGATCACGACGGACCTGCATGTTGAGAAAGGACACTTACAACCGCCGCACACACACCTGCGCAGGGCCTGTTGGTGCTCCCAGGCACGTTACAGTCCAGAGCTCCCCTCCGTGCTCCCAGGCACGTTACAGTCCAGAGCTCCCCTCAGTGCTCCCAGGCACGTTACAGTCCAGAGCTCCCCAGAAGGGCACCAGCAGGATGGTAAGTGAGAAGTTGCCATCCTGTGTGAGTCTTCGTGTGACACCTTCACCAGCAGCCACTGCTCCAGCTCCAGGAACAGTCCGGGAAGTCAGATGCCAGGAACAGACACAGGTTGATTGAAGGGGCCTTCAGCTCAGCCTGAGCATCATGCCAAGAGAGATGCTCTAGACATCAAGGACTATATCAACTTTGTCTTATTTTCTCTATTCCATATATATGTACACCTTGAGATAGAGGGTGGTTCCCACAGAATGGTGCATCTCTCTCTAGTGCGCTTATCTGGGATAGTCAGCCATAGAAAAGCCTGCTTGTCCCATCCGTGGTCTGGCTGGGAAGAAAATGTATGTTGGTTCCACGTGCCCAGCTATATATATGCCAGAGTCTCACTCTGTCACCCAGTGGTGCAATCATAGCTCACTGCAGCCTCGACCTTCTGGGCTCGAGTGATCCTCTTGCCTCAGCCTCCCATGTAGCTGGGACTACAGGTGCACACCACCACACTAGGATAATTTTTTCTATTTTAAATAGATGGGATCTCGCATGTTGCCCAGGCTCTAATTCCTGGCCTCATGTAATCCTCCTGCCTCTGCCTCCCGAGTACCTGGGATTACAGGAGTGAGCCCCTTCCCCTAGCTTACTTTCTCTATTCAGATTCTTCGACATCTGGGGCCTTGCTGATCCAAGAGGAGCTGACCGTCCCCCACTCCCCACCAACCAGGCTTAGCCAGTTCTTAGAGACAGTGAACAATTTCACACAGAGCATGCTTTTCCAATGTTAGCCAACCAATCTGGAGCCCAGAGCCCACACCTCAACCACCTCTTATATCCCACTCTTTCTCACATGCCAGACCACTGTCTACTCCAGAGCAGTTGCCACACAACTTGGGACAGCCCCATGCCCCAGAATCTGCTGAAATTATCAGACTAGCCAAACTTTAGCCTTGCCCTCTCCTGCCCATTCCTCCCCAACCTCCTGAAAGACCCTGAGGCTTCCCCATGAGCTGCCCCCATGTCACAGCATGCCCTCTCCTCTTAGGAACAGTGTGCAGTAAAACACATTTTCAACAGCAATCATCTCCTGATCTGTTGGCCCTATGAGACATCGAATTGTCTATTAATACATTGTATTTTAAAGCAAAGACTCTTCATGATCATCCTCCAAGGACAAGCAATGGCTCTTGTGCCCCGATGAACCTCAGAGGAAACACTCCCTCTGTATTGGTCTGTTTTGCGTCGCTCTAAAGGAATAGCTGAGGCCGGGCAATTTATAAAGAAAAGAGGTTTATTCAGCTCACAGTTCTGCAGGCTGTACAAGAAGCATTGTGCCAGCATCTGCTTCTGGTGAGGCCTTTCAAGAAGCTTTTACTCATGGCAGAAAGTGAAAGGGAGCCAGTGTGTCACATGGCAAGAGAGGGACAAGGGAGTGAGGAGGAGTTGCTGGGCTTTTTAACGATCAGTTCGCAAGTGCACTAATCCAGCAAGAACTCACTCAATATTGCAGGGAGGGCACCAAGGCCCTGTGACCCAAACGCCTCTCATGGGGCCCTACCTCCAACACTGGGGATCAAACTTCAACATGAGATTAGGAGGGAACAAATATACAAACCATACTACCCTCTCATTGGTAGAGTCTGGAAAGAGAATTCAGACCCCAGCAAATAACTGCAGGGTGAGGTGGGATGTTGTATGCACCATGAGTATAGCCCATTATGGAGTGAAAGGGGGGCCCAGGCTGAGTCCAGGAAGTGAGGATGGGCATCATGAAGGGGGTAGCCAGGCTGTAACTTGGTGGACCATCAAGTTTTAACACAGTGGATCTGCCCAGGGAGTGATAAGACAGCATCCCCCAGTCTATCAGCTGACCCACCTTCACCCACCCTTTGAGATAGACAATTGATCTGTCCTACAAAAGGGCCATGTCAACTCAGCTTCAAGACCCCTCAGATCCCCATCCCAGGCAGATGATTCTCCCCAAGCCTTTCCTACATAGACTTTCAGGAGTTACCACTGCCTCCAAAGGAAAACTTGAATGAAGGCAGGGGTGCAGGGAAGTACAGGGTTCCGTGGAGGGATAGTGATTTACCCTCCTGGCTGGGAGGATCCCCACACTTTGGCAGCTGGAAGGAGGCAAGGCTGGAGAAGGTGGGGGCAGATCAGGAGGTACTTGGCTTCCAGACCTAGGATTCTGAACTTCACTGGACAGGCTATGAGGAACCACAAAACAGGTAAGCAGGTTTGGTCTCAGTGAAACTCTAAGAAGATCGCTTTGTCCCGGAAAGGGATGCAATGCACTGGAAGATGAGTGAGTAGCAGCCCAAAGTAACACCTTAGAGACAGGTACAGAGCTTCTCTACTGAACAAGAACAACGACTGAATTGAGTTACTGAAACTGGCTCAATTTGCTGACCTGGGCAGTGAACATATCTGCGCCTCTCTCGCTTACTTAGGAATTAGTAAGATGTCTGATATAAGGCAGGCCTTCTCCAAATTTGAAGGGATCTTGTTGAAATGCAGATGCAGACTCTAGAGGTTTGCAGTGGGGCCCAGATTCTGTGGCTCCAAGCATTTGGATGTTTCTATTAACCTTGGATCTGGTCTGCAGGCCTCACTGAGCAGAGAAACTGCAAAAACCCAGGCCCAGAGCCCAACCCAGAGAAGGAATTCGATCAATGGTTCCTTCTGTTATTAGGATTGTTTTATCATTAGAAGAAGAAAACAGCCCAATATTAAGATAGAGACTGTAAAAAATGGGGAAAAATAGCAATTTTTTTTTTTTTTTTTTTTGAGACAAGGTTCCTCACTCTGCAGCTAGGCTGGAGTGCAGTGCTATGAACATGGCTTACTGCAGCCATCGACCTTCTGGGCTCAAAGTGCATCCTGCTGCCTCAGCCCCTCATGTAGCCACTGGGACTACAGGATGCACACCATCAATTTTTTTTTGTTTTTTGTAAGATGCGGGTCTCGCCCCTTGTGCCCAGGCTGCTCATTGAAACTCCTGGCGCTTCAGCAATCTGCCCTGCCTCAGCCTCCAAATGCTGGATACATGTACATGAACCACAAGCCCAGCCAGCAATGTTATTTAAATAGCATGGGTAAGAACAGTAAGAAAGAAATACGCCACCATGCGTTAAAGGAGCCCAAGTCCTCACTGGAATTCTGAAAATGGAAAATATGCCTGTCTTCTAAGACTATACCCTCCCAGCCACCCCTTCACCCCACCCTACCAAGAAAACGGTTTGGTTGACATTTTCATAAAATTTAAGTATGTATTGAAGAGTCCTGGAAGAATGCAGAGCTCTTTTTTAAAAACATACTGTTTACGATTTCGCATAACATCCTTGGACTACATGTCTAATTATCCCTTTCGGTTCTCTTATTCGAAATTTATATTCATTTAAAAATTTTTTATGTCTCTGGTCATTTGTGTTGGCATCGTCCTTGTAATCCCAGCTATCTTTTGTTTTTTGTATGGCTATGGCTTATGTTGTGTAGATTATTTCACTTGTATATACTCTTGTGTTAAGTGAAGTTGCAGATAATACGAGATCACGCACTGCACTCCAGCCGTGCGACATGTGTATATCTCCATCTCAAAATAAATAATAAAATAAAAGAAACTGACTTACTGGGGCATGGTGCGCTCATGCCTGTAATCCCAGCCAACTTTGGGAGGCAGAGGTGGGGATGACCAGAGGTCAGGGATTCAAGACCAGGGCCTCTGACCAAATGCAAAAACCCTGGTTCTAACTAAAAATACAAAAATTAGCGGAACACAGTGACAGTTGCCGTTACGCCCAGCTCCTTGAGAAGGCTTGAGGCCGGAGAATCACTTGAAACCTGGAGGGGAGTGCAGGAGGCCAAGACTGTGCCATGCACCTCTGGCCTGAGCGGTTGACAGAAAAAGACTCAGTTAAATAGATAGAATAAACATACATACATTACTGACTTTACACTCTAAAAATCTAATAAAATAATAACAATTATAGGTCCAAAAACCTTACTTATTTTCCCAAATGCAGCTGAAAAACGGAACATTGATTTCTCACAATGATCCCCGAAGGTCTATCCCCGTAGCTGCCTGAAATTTTGTCAAACATGGAGGAGTTATTTCATTTTCATTATTTTTACCCCTAAGATTTTTAAAATTCAGATGCTCCTGGGAAGAGTTAATCCATGAAGTTCCTTTGGAATAAACCATTCACTCATTTGTTCATTTATTTATTTATTTTTATTATTATTATTATTTTTTGAGATGGAGTCTCGCTCTGTTGCCCAGGCTGGAGTGCAGTGGCGCCATCTCGGCTCACTGCAAGCCCCACCTTCCGGGTTCATGCCATTCTCCTGCCTCAGCTTCCCGAGTAGCTGTGATTACAGGTGCCCGCCACCATGCCCGGCTAATTTTTTGTATTTTTAGTAGAGGCAGGGTTTCCATGTTAGCCAGGGTGGTCTCAATCTCCTGACCTTGTGATCCACCCGCCTTGGCCTCCCAGAGTGCTGGGATTACAGCCGTGAGCCACTGCCCCTGGCCTATTTTAATTTTTTTTTTTTTTTTACATTTTATTGTGGTTAAAAGCACATAATATAAAATTTTCCCAGCTGGGCACAGTGTCTCATGCCTGTAATCCCAGCACTAGGGAGGCCAAGGCAGGTGGATCACGAGGTCAGGAGTTCAAGATCAACTTGGCCAAGATGGTGAAACTCTGTCTCTACTGAAAATACAAAAAAAACAAAAACAAGAAAACAAATTAGCCAGGCATGGTGGCGGGCGCCTGTAATTTCAGCTACTCGGGGGGCTGAGGCAGAGAATTACTTGAACCAGGGAGGTGGAGTTTGCAGTGAGCAGAGATCGCGCCACTGCCCTCCAGCCTGGGCGACAGAGTGAGACTCGTCTCAAAAAAAAATTTCCTGCTAGCTATTTTAAGTGTACAGTTCAGTAGTGTTAAGTAGATTCACACTGCTGTGTAATAGTTCTCTAGAACTTTTTCACATTGAAAAGCAACTCCCTGTTTCCCCTCCCCCCAGCCCTGACAACCACCAGTCTACTTACTGTGCCCATAGTTTTGACTGCTCTAAATACCTCCTACTAAGTGGAATCATACAGTATTTGTCCTTTTGCAACTGGCTTCTTTGATTCAGCATAGTGTCCTCAACATTCATCCATGTTGTAGCATGCCACAGGATTTCCTTCTTCTTTTTTGGGGGGTGGGGGTGGGGATTCAGGGTCTTACTCTGTCACCCAGGCTGAAGTGCAGTGTCATGAACACAGCTCACAGCAGCCTTGACCTCCTGGGTTCAGCTGCTTCTCCTGCCTCAGCCTCCTGAGTAGCTGGGACCACAGGCACATGCCACCATATCTGGCTAATTAAAAAAAAAAAAAAAATGTTTTGTAGAAACAGGGTCTCGTGCCATGTTGCCCTAGCTGGTCTTGAACTCCTGGGCTCAGGTAATCCTCTCACCTAGGCCTCACAAAGTGCTGAGACTGTAGGCATGAGCCCCATGGCTGGCCTCTTTCTTTTTAAAAGCTGAATAGGCCGGGCGTGGTGGCTCACGCCTGTAGTGAGCACTTCGGGAGGCCAAGGTGGGTGGATCATGAGGTCAGGAGATCCAGACCATCCTGGCTAACACAGTGAAACCCTGTGTCTACTAAAAATACAAAAAAATTAGCCGAGCGTGGTGGCAGGCACCTATAGTCCCAGCTACTCGGGAAGCTGAGGCAGGAGAACTGCTTGAACCCGGGAGGTGGAGCTTGCAGTGAGTCGAGATCGTGCCACTGCACTTCAGCCTGGGCGACAGAGCAAGACTCCATCTCAAAAAATAAAAATAAAAATAAAAAAATAAAAAATAAAAGCTGAATAATATTCTGTTGTATATACTACATTTTGTGTATCCACTCATCTGTCAACGGACACTTAGACTGTTTCCACCTCTTGGCTATGGTGAAGAATGCTGCAATGAATATGGGTGTGCAAACAGCTCTTCCAGATCCTACTTTCAATTCCTTTAGATATATAGCCAAAAGTGGGATTGCCAGATGAGACGGTAATTCTGGATTTAATCTTTTAAGGTACCTCTATATTATTTTTCCATAGCAGCTGCACAATTTTACCTTCCCACCAGCAATATGCAAGAGTTCCAATTCCCCCACATGCTCATCAACAGTAACTATTTTCTGGGTTTCTATTTTTTTTCTTGACATTTGCTCATTCATTTAGCTATCACTTTTGAAAGTCTGCTGGGGGTGGAGCCCAGTGCTTGAGGCCAAGGATCCATCATCAACAAGACACACTTGACTGGTGCCCTCCTGCTTTTGGTGCTCACAGCCAAGTATAGGACAGCTTGTCTCAAGGCTGCTGGAGAAACCTGGGCATATTAGGAAGGCATGGAGAGGAAGGGCTCCCATCCTTGGCCATGTTCTCTCTGCCTATGGGCCTGTGTTGAATGAGGGCTGTCATATTCCCAGAGCAGGTAGCAATTTGTGCACCGTGTGGCTTCCCTGGCCATTGTTCTCATTAGTGTCCCACAGGCAGTCAGGCGATTTCTGTGATAAGCATTCCCTTAGTCCCACCCCGCCAAGTCAATATCACATGAACTATGGCAACCAGACCTTCAGCCAAGTGCTCTTGGTCAGCGTGGACCATGTGCAGCAGTCACACAGCAATCAACTGAACCTCCTCAGAAAGAATCCTTCACTCTGCCCCTAACTTCTCAGGAACATGACATCACAGCTGCAAGAGAATGGGTAGAAAATCAAGTGGCACTAGAAATGAGTTCTGAGTCACCTGGGTTCTAGTGGCTGTCGAGATGTGCTGAATATTGTACCTGATTTATGGATGGCCGTAAGACAAAAATGGCTAGTGGGTTATCTGGCCCTATCTTAATCATCAGATGAGATGGAACTTATTCATAGTTTTGTAGAATTTACTGCTAGCAAATTGCTTTGTTAAAGCAAAAAAAAATAAAATGCCTGACAAAAATATTGTTTCAGTGACTGTGTTTAGCTATGCTCTGTGCTACACGTGTTAGGAAGTTCTACAAGTAAAGGACTTGCATAATTCCACATAGATAAGTGTATTAGTCTGTTCTTGCATTGCTATAAAAAATGAGGCTAAGTAGTTTATAAAGAAAAGGTTTAATTGGCTCAAGGTTCTACAGGTTATATAGGAAGGATGGTGCTAGCACCTGTTCCCAGAAAGGGCCTCAGGAAGCTTCAATCATGGCGGAAGGCAAAGGGGGAGCAGGTGCGTTATGTGGCAAGAGTAGAAACAAGAGAGTGGGTAGGTAGTTGCCACCACTCTTTTTTTTTTTTTGTTTTTTGAAATGTGGAGTTTCACTTTGTCAACCCAGATTGGAGTGCAAATGGCAACAATCGGCTCACTGCCACCTCCATTCTCCCGGGTTTCAAGGGATTCTCCTTGCCTTCAGCCTCCAGAGTAGCTGGGCTTTACAGGGCATGCGCCACCATTGCCCAGCTATTTTGTATTTTTAGCTAGAGACAGGGTTTCACCATGCAGGCTAGTCTTAAACTCCTGATCTCAGGTGATTTACCCGTCTCAGCCTCCCAAAGTGGTGGGATTACAGGCGTGAGCCACCATGCCTGGCGCAACACTCTTTTAAACAACCAGATCCTATGTGAACAACCAGAGTGAAAACTCACTCATCACCAAGGGGGCGGCACTGAGCCATTTGTGAGGGATCTGCCCCCATGATCCAAACACCACTCACCAGGCCCACCTCCAACACTGTGGACTGCATTTCCACATGAGATTTGGAGAGGACAAATACCACTCACCAGGCCCCCCTCCAACACTGTGGACTGCATTTCCACATGAGATTTGGAGAGGACAAACACCACTCACCAGGCCCCCCTCCAAAACTGTGGACTGCATTTCCACATGAGATTTGGAGAGGACAAATACCCAAATCATATCATTCTAGCCTTAGACCCCTACATTTCATGTCCTTCTCACATTTCAAAATACAATTATGTATTTGCAATAGCCTCCCAAAGTCTTAGCTCATTCATTAAATCAAAAGTCCCAAGCCCCAAGTCTCATCTGGAGTGCCTTCCACCCATGAGCCTAGGAGGTCAAAAACAAATTATATACTCCTAAGATACAATGGTGGTACAGGAATTGAGTGTACATTCCCATTCCAAAAGGGAAAAATTGGCCGAAGGAAAGGGTCAGCAGGCCCACCCAAGTCTGTAACGGCAGGGTAGTCATTAAATCTTAAAGCTCCAAAACAATCTCATTTGACTCCACATCCTGCATCCTGGTGTGAGGGCTGGGCTTCCAAGACCTTGGGTAGCCCCACCCCTATGGCTTCCCTGGATGCAGCCCACATGGCTGCTCTCACACGTTGGAGTTGGGTACCTGCAGCTTTTCCACACTGAGGTTGCAAGCTGCCAGTGGCTCTACCATTCTTGGGTCTGAAGGGTGGAGATCCCCTTCCCACAACTGCATTCAGCAGCTGAGCAATCCTGCATTTCCCCTCCATATTGCCCTAGTAGAGGTTCTCTATGGAGGCTCTGTCCCTGTGGCAGCCTTCTGCTTGGGCACCCAGGCTTTTCCATACATTCTCTGGAATCTAAGTGGGAGCTGCCAAACCTCTTTCACTCTTGCATTCTGTGCACCTGCAGTCTTAACACCATGTGGAAGCTGCCAATATATATGGCAGCTTGTGCTCTCAAAAGCAGTAGCCCAAGCTGTACCTGGGCCCCTCTGAGCTGATGTTGGAGCCACAGTGGCCAGGATACAGGGAACAGTGTCCTGAGGTTGTACAAGGCAGCAGGGCCCTGGGCCTGCCCCACAAAACCATTCTTTCCTCCTAGTCCTCTGGGCTTGTGATGGGAGGGGCTGCCTTGGAGATCTCTGAAATGTGCTTTCAAGGACTTTTTCCCATTGTCTTGGACATTAACACTAGGCTCCCTTTTAGTCATGCTAATCTCTCTAGCAAATGGTTGCTTAATAGCCTGCTTATATTCTTGTCTTGAAAATGCTTTTTCTTTCTCTGCGACACAGCTAGGCTGCAAATTTTCCAAACTTTTATGCATCAATTCTTTTCAAATATAAGTTGCAACTTTAAGTCATTTCTTTACTTCTGTAACTGTAGATTGTTAAAAGCAGCCAGGCTGCCTCTTGAACACTTTGCTGCTTAGAAATTTCTTCTATCAGGCTGGACACAGTGGCTCATGCCTATAATCCTCCACTTTGGGAAGCCAAGGTGGGCAGATCAGTTGAGGTCAGGAGTTCGAGACCAGCCCAGCCAACATGGTAAGGCTCCATCTCTACTACAAATACAAAAATTAGCCAAACACAGTGGTGGGTGCCTGTAATCCCAGCTACCTGGGAGGCTGAGGCAGGAGAATCGCTTGAATCCAGGAGCCTGAGGTTGCAGTTAGCCAAGATCATGCCACTGGACTCTAGCCTGGACAACAGAACAAGACTCCATCTCAAAAAAAAAAAAAAAAAAAACAGAATTTCTTCTACCAGATACCCTAAGTCATCATTCTTAAGGTCAAATTCCACAGATCCCTAGGGCATGGACACAATGCAGCCAAGCTCTTTGCTAACGGATAACAAGGGTGACCTTTGCTCCAGTTCCCAATAAGTTCCTCATTTCCATCTGAGATGGCTTTCATTGTCCTGGCCTTCATTGTCCTGGCCTTCATTGTCCATATCACTATCAGCATTTTGTCACAACCATTTAACCAGTCTCAAAGAAGTTCCAAACTTTCCTTCATCTTCCTGTCTTCTTTGGAGCCCTCCAAACTCTTACAACCTCTGCCCATTACCCAGTTCCAAAGTTGCTTCCACATTTTCAGGTATCTTTATCATAACACCCCCATCTTTGGTACCAAGTTTCTATATTAGTTGGTTCTTGCAATGCTATTAAGAAATAGCTAAGGCTGAGTAATATATAAAGAAAATAGTTTTTTTTGTTTGTTTGTTTTTTGTTTTTTGTTTTGTTTTTTTGAGACGGAGTCTCGCTCTGTCGCCCAGGCTGGAGTGCAGTGGCCGGATCTCAGCTCACTGCAAGCTCCGCCTCCCGGGTTTAAGCCATTCTCCTGCCTCAGCCTCCCGAGTAGCTGGGACTACAGGCACCGCCACCACGCCCAGCTAGTTTTTTGTATTTTTTAGTAGAGACGGGGTTTCACCGTGTTAGCCAGGATGGTCTCGATCTCCTGACCTCGTGATCCGCCCGTCTCGGCCTCCCAAAGTGCTGGGATTACAGGCTTGAGCCACCGTGCCCGGCCAAAGAAAATAGTTTTAATTGCCTCAGGGTTCTGCAGGTTATACAGGAAGCATGGTGTCGGCATCTGCTCCCGGTGAGGGCCTCAGGAAGCTTCAATCATGGTAGAAGGTGAAGGGGGAACAGGCATGTCATATGGTGAAAGCAGGAGTGAGAGCAAGAAGGGGCAGATGCCACATTCTTTTAAACAACCAGATCTCATGTGAACCACCAGAGCAAGAATTCAGTCCTCACCAAGGGGATAGTGCTATGCTATTCATGAGGGATCTGCCCCCATGACTCAAATGCCTCCCACCAGGCCCCACCTCCAACAATGGAGGTTACATTTCAATATGAGATTTTGAGGGGAAAAACATCAAACCATATCAATAAGAAGAAGAGAAAGAGCCAGTCACAGTGGCTCACACCTATAATCCCAGCACTTTGGGAGGCCAAAGCGGGTGGATACCTTGAGCCCAGGAGTTCGAGACCAGCCTGGGCAATATGGTGAAACTCCATCTTTACCAAAAATACAAAAAATTAGCCAGGTGTGGTGGCATGCACCCATAGACCCAGCTACTCGGGAGGCTAAGATGGGAGGATCACCTGAGCCTGGGAGGTGGAGGTTGCAGTGAGTCAAGATGGCACCACTGAACTCCAACCTGGGTAACAAAGTGAGACTTTGTGAAAGAGAACAAAAAAAAAAGAGAAGACAGAGAAGGAAGAAGAAGAGGAGGAGGGAGACAAGACTAAGAAAAGGAAAGGAGGCAATTAGAGAAGCAGGGAGGGAAAAAAGGAGACAGGGAGGTAAGTTAGTTGATAAACATGTAAAGAGGCATTCTACTTTAAGACTAGAATTATCTTGGCTTACTTCTTTTCCAGTGAACAAAATATACTCTGGTTTGTTTGTTTTATTAAAGGGTCTAAAATGTTTTCCTTTCTTACACAGTTCACATTGAACATCATTCTTTTCTCACTGAATATATTATCTAAACTCAATTCTACAAGGCCTAAATTATTTCCTTTAATTTCAAATTTAGCTTTTAATGACACATTCACACAGCTCAAAATTCAAAAGTAACAAAAGAGTAAAGGATGCTTTTACCAGCTGTTTCTACTTAAAAAAAAAAAAAAGAAAGATAGCAGAGGGCCAGGCACAGGGGCTCATGCCTGTAATCCCCACCCTTTGGGAGGCAGGAGGATCATTTCAGCCCAGGAGTTCAAGACCAGCCTGGGCAACACAGTGACACCTTATCTCTACCAAAAATTTGAAAATTCACTGGGCATTGTGGCATGCACCTGTGTTCCCAGCTACTCAGGACGCTGAAGCAGGAGGATCACTTAAGCCTGGAAGGTCAGGGCTCCAGTGAACTATGATTGCACCACTGCACTCCAGCCTGGATGACAGAGGGAGACCCTGTGTCAAAGAAACAAAAAAAGACAACAGAGGAACATTTTCCCTCCAACTTTTGTTGAATGTCTTTGATTACTACTTGTCATTTGACCACAGAGAATTAAAAAAGAAACAAGTGGCTGGGCACAGTGGCTCACACCTGTAACCTCTGCACTTTGGGAGGCCTAGGAAGGCGGATTGCTGGACCTCAGGAGTTCAAGACCAGCCTGGGCAACCTGGTGAAACCCTATCTCTACCAAAAATACAAAAAATTAGCCAGGCGTGGGCTCACGTGCCTGTGGTCCCAACTACTCGGGGGGCTGAGATGAGAGGATCGCTTGACCCTGGGAGGTGGAGATTGCAGCGAGCAGAGATCGTGCTACTACACTCCAACCTGGGTGGCAGAGTGAGATGCCATCTCAAAAAAATAAAATACACAAATGAAGCTCTCCGCCAATATTGGTCCTGGCAAGGCTGGCCTCTGTCAGCACCAACCATGTCCAGGACAGGAAGAAAAAATCACGGTTGGACCATCAGACACAATCCACCGTCCACAGGCAATTAGTACACAGAGCCAGCACTGTGTGACATGTTATGTTTAAAACTCTGAGCCCAGCATTAGGCCTGACTTTTTAGTATATTTATGTTGATTTAAGTTACTTGATAATCACTGACTCAGTATGGTTTAAAGAAAATCAAAGCCACTGGCTCTTTAAGTCTATGGAGCATTTGCTGATCCCAGTAACTGTATATAATTGTCAAATTTCCAATCTCTGAAATGACCCTTTAGACACATACTGATGGGGCAGGCTGTTGAACTTTTGCAAAGACCACTTAACCTTCTGCAGAAACAGTGTAAAATACAGGCTTGGGGAACGAGCTGGTCCACTCCAGCGCCCCCAACTCCTGTCCACGCCAGGCACCTAAGAAGCTACTCAATCACTACAATTTCAGGTGCTATTAGCTTGCCAAGTGCTTTTCATCTCTTAAGGGCTGCCCTAGGACCAAGGGATAAACCAGGAATGTTGTACCTTTTATTCCATTATTTTAAGGATAAATTACTGCTTAGTCAAATTTGTTATGTCCAGATGGGATATGCAGAAACCCCTGTGTTTCAATTATGGTCAATACTGCATCTCATTTCTAGGATTTAAGTGTAGTTTGGGAACATCAAAATCCCTTTCAAACTCTGGGATTTGCCTTGAAATGGTTAACATCTTTCTCTGTTAAAACAAAAATTAATTTCACTAAACTGCTAAAATAAGCCTGAGCAATCTAGAACCCTGCGGAAGATTGCATAGGTATTGAAATTCATTTTCAGAGAGGCCTGCAGGTGGCGCCATAAGCAAACGGTCTTACCCTCGCCCACCACCCTACTCTCCCCAGAATTAAAAAACGAGGAAAACAGGAAGATCTTAGCTCACATGGTAAAGGGGAGGAGAGCCTAGGAAAACTACAGATTCGTAAACTATCGTATAGAATCGTGCTGCCATAATAAAAAATTCAGTAATTAAAATATTGATTATGGAATTGCCTGCTTCCTTTGTATTAAATATGTGCAGTTTATAGGCAATGTGTTTATAAATAAATATAATTTTCAGTTGACTCTTTTATGATACCATAATAACAGCCCAATACTCATTTGTGTGTTAAACGTGTTCTTTAACAAAATTATACATTTACTATTGCAATGTAACTAGCTGGGTTTTCAGCCTTCGTCTAATTTTCCAGAATGGTATTTCTGCAGTGCTAACATTCTCTGCTTAATCACTCCAATAAAAACAGTGGATTTCTTTGTAATGCAATTTGTAAGCAATAAACATGATTGAGAATGCAGTATTTGCTGTCGACTATGTTTAACACAGGGTTTTAATTTAGTGGGTAATTATTCATTTGGTAGACACTTTTTCCATTCACATTTATTTTCCCTGCTCTTAAGAAAGTTCGCAAGTTTGGAGAACCTTGGAAAACCAGGGTTGTGGCGTATTTGATGTAAGCCAGAGTTTGATACAGATGTTACCGCAAGAGAACATTTTTTTTTATCTGCTAAAGACAGGAGGTCACATTAACTCGTAATACAGACACATAAAAATGTGATTATGGGTTCTAAACAGAACGCAGTAGGCTCCTAGTTAACACAATGAGATTTCTAGGAAGTGATGCATAAATTCTTCAAAAATGACACATTTCTCACGTTCCATTCCAATTAAATTACTGAGGCAGCTAACAGCCATGAGCACAAAGTACGGGATAAAATGAGGGTTTGCTTCTTGTAACTGTGTCTCTGTGAAAGTATATTTTTATGAGAAGCAGTTAATATTAAGCTATTATTTTTCAGCTGGGCTGGAAGGGATGTCTTGAGCCTTTCTTGTCGCGCTCTCCCTAGAAGAGCCTCCCCCTTTGTTTCTTGGGTTTGCTGATAGGAAGAGCGCGTTGCTCCACCGGCTACCGCCTCCACCTGGGGCTTTGGAGTGAAAGGGATCAGCCCAGGAAGGGGTCCCCAGCGCCAGTCCCCAAGGGTGGGTCTAATCGCTGCCCAGAGGCCCTCAGCCAGGAGATTCAAAGGCGGGAGGCGGCCCCTCTGCTCCGCTCCCCCTACCCGCAGCACCCGGCCGGGACGGGAGGTGCGGGCCTGGCCCCCACTAGCAATCCGCGAACACGCAGGGCCCGTCCTCCACGCCCAGCTCAGGCCTCAGGGACACGAGCGCCCCGCGGCTGCGCGGCGTGGGAGGGGGTTCCGACAGCCTGCGGAGCCCAGCCCCACTCTCCCCAGACCCGCTCGCAGCAAGAGGGGTTCAGGGCTGTTCCCCCGGGAAGGAGGCCCGAAGAGCGTGGAGCTGCCGGGCGGGGTGGGGCGGGCGGGGGCGTCGCAAGACAAAAGGATGTGAGGCTTCAAATTCAAAAAGATGTTTTGAAAGCCACGCGCTGGGGTTTGAAAGGCGCTGGGAGGACGGCGGCAGAGCGATCCCAATCAGAAATGCGGTTTGAAGTCCTAATGAACTTGATTGCGTGAACATTTATAATCTCCCATGGCCCTAAATGAAATCAGATATAATCAGAAGATACAGGGAAGGGAGTGTTTACAGCCGACGCCGGGCGGCCGCGGGACGGGGAGATGCGGCCTCGGTATTGATGTCGAAAATGATGGATAACGCGGGAATGGCAAATATACTATTTGTCTAATGGCTCGGCAATTAAATTCCCCTGTAAATGACCCATGCCTCATTTCATCCTAATCTATGGAATTTTGATTGAATTCGTCAGCTCTAATTGAAAAATACTGCACTTTAATGTCTGCATTGCAGTTTCAGGACGAGAGTGGTTTTAATGAGACAGTGCCCCCATGACCCGGGAATATTTGAGACTTTTATTCGGAATTTAAAGCCAGGAGATTGCTCGACTGAGCCCTGAGATTTCCTCTCCTGTATCCACGTCCATCCATCTCCAGACGCGATTTAATAAACGCACTTGCGGATAAATGCGTCCCCGACCCTCGCGCCGACGACGTGTTACCCCACGGGCGCCCCTCCTCGGAATAAGGGACGGCGGAGGCCGGGGCGGCGCGGGGATTGGGGGACTCCGAAGAAGGTCCTGGCCCCTCCCCGGTCCAGGCTTCCCTGCCCTCCCTGCCACCCTGGTCCCCAGGCACTGTTGCGAACCCCAGCCTCCGCCTTCCCTAGGCCAAACCTAGGTGACCTCCCTGGACGAGGAGGCCTGGCTGCCTGCCACCCGCTCACCGGGAGAAGAGACTCGCGCACTCCAAGGGGCCGGGCCCCGACGTGCTTTATATGCAAATGGCGAGGCGAAGCCATCCCTGAGAAATTAGCTACTTGCTGAAGCATATTTACTAGATTGAAATGAGTTAAAGAGAAACATTTTAAGTCGTGCAAACGAGATAATTGGGCCGCATTAAAGCTGGAAATGTTTGCTCCTTTCAAAAAAAAAACAAAACAAAACGCCGGAGGAGGAAGACAACAGAAAAAGGAAGCGCAGAAATGAAGCCCCGGCTGGTCAGAGACCGGAAATCCGGTAGTGCACGGGACGGGTTCCCTCAAGAATCTCGGAGGGGATACCCCGACCTGGGAGGTCCTGAAGGCAGCGCCACTCCCGCCCCGGCGAGCGGCCGTTCCCTCATTACAAGGGGCCGATCCCCACCGCGGCCCGCAGGGGGCGCGCTCAAGCCAAGGTCCCGCGGCGAGAACGGTGCCCGGTGGGAGCCAAGGGCGAGGCCAGCCCTAGGTCCTTGGCCGGCAGTTCGGGTACCGCCCCCAACTTCTCCCCCCTCCGTCCCGCCACGCTCCATCGCCAGCGGTATTCAAAACTCTGATGGCATGGGGGGGTTGAGGGGGTGGCCCTGGGGAGACCGAGTGTGGGGGCAAGCAGGAGGCCTAGGTGCACGCGTTGCCTCTCCCCGGCCCACAAGAATGTAGCTGAGGTTTTGCACACATATTTTAAAGTAAAATAATCCAAAAAATGACAGAAAAGACTTCTCCCTGGGAAGGCCATGCCTGGCGCCCTGGCGATGCCAGACTTGGTGCTGAGAGCAGACGGCAGAGGGAGGAGTCTCCAGGGTCGGGGACGGCCTCCGCGCCTCCGTCTCGATTCGTGCAATGGGGATGGCGCTGCGCCCAGCCAGTAGAGGCGCTCGCGGGCTCTCCCTTCCGGGGAGAGGCATCGTGTGTTGTGAAATGTCACACTGCGTCCTGTTCCACTGGGTGGCCTCTGATCTGTTTTTAGATGTTCCAGAGGCCGGACGCGGTGCCTCACGCCTGTAATCCCAGCACTTTGGGAGGCCGAGACAGGTGGATCACTTGAGGTCAGGAGTTCGAGACCAGCCTGGCCAACATGGCGAAACCCTGTCTCTACTAAAAATACAAAAATGAACCGGGCGTGGTGGCAAGTGCCTGTAATTCCAGCTACTTGGGAGGCTAAGGCAGGATAATCACTTGGACCTGGGAGACAGAGGTTGCAGTGAGCCGAGATCACGCCACTGCATTCTAGCCTGGGTGTCAGAGTGAGACTCTGTCTCAAAAATTAATCAATTAATAATAAATAAATGCCCCAGAATCTGGTGCCCAGAGGCTGCCCTCCCACGGATACTCTCACTCCGAGAGCACAGGCTTTCGCCCCTGGCTGGCACGCACTCCCCAAGCTCCCTGCAGTGTGCTTGCTCCTGCAGCTGCCCTCCTGAGCATCCTCTCTGGGCCAAGCTCCCGGCCCACGTGTGTTACACGATCGAGTTCAGTGCCCAGTGCCCACATCAACTCGTGCTATATTAATTATCCCCGTTTGGGGGACACAGTCAAGCCGCTGGTGGAGGACAGCGGGGATTCCTGCCCACTAGGCAAATGGAACTGCAGAGGGAGGGTGGCCTCAGCTGCAGCCCAGGACCCTCAGGCCCAGACGTCCGAGGTCTTCCTATCTATCCCCTTCCAGGACCTGCTCAGGGTGAGGCAGAGTCTGCGGAACCTAACATGAATTCTATAAGGAAGCCGAGGCAGGTTTTCTAAGATCACCTCCAAAATCTGACGGTATTTCTTACACCTTCAGCAATCATGGAGGTCTGATTTTATTTCCCCATCGTTTATGACAAAGGCTTCTCTGGTGGCCTGGGTGTTTAAAATGAAAAGAAACTGGAGATCTTTTTCCTGTCCAACTATAGGCCTGAGAAAGACATACCTCTCAGCCCTTCTGACCCCTGGGGATGGACAGTCAGGTCCTACCCTGGATTCCAGAGCCCAGCCAGCGTCCACGGCGGATGCCATTTCTTACGTGGTGCATAGGGGGCGCTGCGGGTGCTTGAGCGCCCTGCACACCCACGAGGATCTTCAGGTTAATACTTCAGAAATTGTGAAGCCTTAAATAAAACTGTTTCCTGCCACTCTCTCATTAACTATAAAATCTATAATACTTATTTGAGTTACGTTTACAGATATGAATAACCTTGTTAGACAGCTAAAAATATAATGTAAAACTACATTATGAAGTTCACTTCATTTTAAAGTATAAATTTCCAAATAACTTACAATATGGGGAATGAACTGAATGTGAAACTTTTTTGGTTAAAGTTAAACTTTAAAAAGTCTCTCATCTCTTAAGGTTTCCAGGATTGTCTTGTTTGTGCTTTAACTGGGTCTACAAGAAACTAGAGAGCAAGGGGAAATTGATAATAATAACTAAGAGAGAGACTAGGAATATCACAGCAACAATTAGATTCTAAAACATTCACCTCCATAAAATAAGGAGATGGGGAGGGAATGAAGTTGGGTAAGTAGAAGAAGAAAGTCCCTAAACTCAATGAAGGCATCAAAGTTAGTCACATGATATCCACTCCAATCATCGTCATTTTCTGAGCCATGATCAATTTCAGCTCCTTCTAAAGCTTCAATGTTCATTATTGTCACAGACTTCAGGGAACAGGTTTGTCCAGGTGGAGACAAGCCAGATAGCTTCTGACTTTGGTTCATTTCCCATACTAGTTTTTCTCATATGCCCAGAAGGAAAGCTAGGAGGCAGAGGGCCTGCAAGAGGCCCATTCACAAAGTCACTGTCAGCGGTGGCTGCTGTGCTGTGGCCTGGTCACACTAGGTATCTGACACACAGGGGACCCCCCCAGAACCAGCCCCCGGCTCCTCTTCTGGTGTCAATGGCTGTGTCCCCTGCAGATAGCAATTGCCCGCCTTCATGTGTGGGTGTAAAGGAACCGCAGGGAAATGACACACGGTCCTGTGAATGACTTCCCCCTGCAGGGGTGTTTTAAAGTCACTGTGCAGAATAAATACTAGATAGCAAGTCTGAACACCTTTTCTGTAACTCCGTGTTCATCATTTGGAGAGAAAAAAAAAAAACCACTCACTATACACACACACACACACACACACACACACACGGACAACATGCCCCATGCAAAATGTTTTCATTTCCTACAAAACCCAGAAATGTCCTCTAGGAATGTCTGAGAGGCAGCATTCTGGATTCCAGCAATTTTCTGGATTCTTCCCACTGTGACTCAAAGAATTAATCTCTCCTCATTCCCTCAGTTTCCTATTTATTTCACACGCACTCTAGCAGTTTTTGGTCACTAGCTGGAAATACTTTGGGATCTTTGGATTTGTTCTCTGACCTCACTCTTGGTTCCCCTTTTTCTAAAGCTTGGGAACTTCAGGCCACACCCATAGGGAGATGGAATTGTTTGCAGCAAAGTCATGCAAATTGAGTTATCCGTATTTTTTCCCATGATAAATGGAAGAAACCCAAGGGTTTCAAAGGCCAGGGAGGTCACCATTCCCAATTATTTCTGCAATCACCAAGAAGGGCCATGTACTTAAAGAACCTGAGCCACTGGGAACAATTGTAGACCTAAAAACAAAGAGGCTCTCCTTCCTGTGAACTCATCCCGACCTTCTTGGGCAGTAGCAGAGAATGATCAGGGGGTGTGACTTAACTGTGGAACTGCTGGAGATGGCCCCAGCCTACCTTGCATTTCTCATGGCTCAGGAGCTGGCTCAGCCTCTTGTGAGACCATGACCTCACAGCCCACCTTGGAGCCCAGGATAGGTGAGGGTTCTAAGAGCCTGAAGTGGGTGGGGGCAGTTGAGTCTGTCGTCACTGGCTCTGGTTCTCCAGGACTTTCAAGTGTCTCAAACAAGAGCAAAGATCTACCCTGGGATGCCCCTCCAATCTGGAAATATGTCTGCCCCAGGTGGTTTCAGGGCAAGGGTTCTTTTCTCTGATTCTGTAAATCTGGTGCCCTACTTTAAGTGAAGTTATCGTGTTTACTTTCTTTAAAGGACGGGAATCTGTTGCCCTCACTTTTTTGTAAACAGAATGGACCCCCCCTCCCCCACCATCTCGCATCAGCATACACTCCCCTCCTGTTCTCTCCTGGGAAAAGTCCGTCAGTTAGGGTGATTTTCCCGAGGAGCTTTCTCTGACAGGCACAGGGGTCCTTTGGAGCAATGTCAATGGGGCTAGACACACCTACCCTTGAGTTTTCCAGATGAGCTTATTTCTGAGTGACATTTCCCTGGGAATTCCAATGACTTTCGCCCGGGACTTCCACCTGGTGACAGAGGCCATTCCAATTCTCCCTCCCCGTTTAGTCAACATCTCTCCTTTCCATTCATACCCAACCCCGTGCCCCTGTCTTGTGACATTCTTTTCAGGAGGAGGAAATAACCAGAGGAATTTCAGGCTCTGCTTTGCAGGATTTTCTGGAAGAAGAAACAGTTCTTGCTACAGCAATCGCTGCTCATTTGGTCCCAGAAGAAGTTAAAGTTGGAGGGGTGCCCCTGTTGTGGAAGGCTGTTGATTCAACACCCTTCTGCTCCCTCCAGCGCGGTTTCTAAAGGGTTAAATGCGTGCCCTCCGGGCAGACTGCATCCTCTTTAAAATACTACGCCCCTGAAGCAGGTCGGGGCCATCCTGGAGGCAGCGGCTGGGGACTTGGTTTGGGGTGTCCAACAGTCTCGGGGGGGTTCCAGCCTCCAGGGAAGATTCATAGGGTCCATGGCCTGCCTCTTCTAGACACACGGTCTCCTGGCGAGCATTGGAAGCTCGTGGGGCCCACAGCTGAGTGCCGGCCATCGTCCCTGGCCTGCTGCTTCTTCCTCCGTGCTCTGGACGCTGACTGCGTCCAGCCCAGGCCCATTGCGACGCGCCCGCAGCCTTCCAGTACAAGACAGGCGGGATGCGGCGCCCGCACGGTAGCGGACCCGGGCTCCTCAGGAGGGCTGCTCGAGAGGCCGTCCCGAAGGTCCCCAGCCCAGGCCAATGCGCACCCCCTCACCCCTCGGTGCCCTCTGCCGGGCTCCCAGGCCGCGGTTCACGCGGTCCGGGGATTAGCATCTCTGTGAAGTCCCCCAAACAATGCCTGCTGTGCGGGAGATGAAAGCCGGGCTCCGGGTGGCAGGGCGCATTTGAAGTCCCCGAAAGGTGGGGCCTCGGGAATCGAGGGAGCAAATGGGAGGAGATAAAGCCAGGTGAGAAGCGCCTGGCGGCCGGCGTCCCCCTCACCAAACACTCCAGGGACTGGGGTTCGCCAACGGACGCGGCCTCCAGAACCCTGGCAGGAGTCAGATCCGGACGGGACACAAGTGGACACCACTTCCATCCGCAGCCCTGGCCTCTGCCCACACAACTGCAGCCTTTGAGCCCGAGCCCCCAGCCTGGCCTCTGCCTGGTGCTCCCTCTACCCAGGCTGGGAGCCCCGGGGCGGGCGTACGCCTCAGTCCCCACGGAGAATCCCCCTTTGCCTGGCTAAGTGCTCCCAGAGAGACGTGCGGTGAGCGCGGGCGCTGGGCTTCCAGGACGAAGGCGATGGGCGATCAGTTACCCCCAGTGGTCTTGAACTGCCCAGCCTCAATCGTTAGGGCTGCTCTGTAAAAGAACTAGGACACCCACAAGCGCCCTCTGACATCTGGATCCCGGCCGGGGGAGCCGAGCTCCGCGTGGAGTTGGGGTAGTCCCGGGCTCCAAGCGCACGCAACGCGCACCTGGGTGCGCAGTCAGCGCCACAGCGCCCGCCGCCCCAGGGGCTCCGGGGCTGTGCAGAAGTCCACCCCCACCTTCCTGTCCCCAGATCCCACGAGGGCTCCCCTCGCGGGCCTAGCGGCTGTAGCTCCTCCTGTTCCTGGTCGCTGGAGTGGAGAGGGTGGCGCAGGTGTAAAAGGTCACGTTTCCAAGCCTTCAGGCCTGCGGATAACATTTTCCAGCTCCCAGGAGGAAATGAAGAAGCAGCAGAAGAAAAACCCTCCCCTTCACATTTCTATTTTGCAGTTGTTTTGTTTCTGCTACTTTGAGGGTGGGGGACAAAAAGCAAAGTTTCTACATAAGAATGTCGCAGCACACACAGTCCCGCAAAGTGTTTCTTCTTCAGGGCGCTTTAGAAAACCCCCTGTCCTGCTTTCTGCATGGTCAAGGAGCAGAATAATGAAACCAAAGACTTTTATTTTATAAACCACTTGATCTTTGCTTGGGAAACTCTATTAATTGAATGGGTTTGCCTTTTTTGCCAGTCCCCTTTATCATTATTTATGGGCTTTAAATTGTTTAAAGTTCCCTTGACGTTCAATTTACAAGTTTGGGGACTTTTTTTGTTCTGCCTTTTGTCCTAGAGAAAGACATCGTGTTGGAAGTGCTTTGAAAAGCCAAACATGAGAGGTTGGCAATGAAAGGGAAGCGGGCGAGATCCCTTTTAATTCCGTCCTGTTGGTGAATGGCTCTTTTACATAATTGCAGGAGCTATTTCAAAGCCAGCCAAGGGCTGACTTCACTTAGAACCACATGGAGTCTATTTTGGGCTTTCAGATTAAAAAAAAAAAAAAAAAAAAAAAAAAA
>NW_016809768.1:1804713-1836603 GCF_001698545.2 Rhinopithecus bieti
GCTGAATAAAATGTTTAAAAAGATGAGGCTTCAGTGCTTTCTGCTACTTGCAAATTGGTGTGTCTGATGGGGAATTTTACACAAGCACCCCTTTGTAAGTGCGTCCTGGCCTCGGGAGGGACTGTTCAGGGTTAGCTGGGTGTGAATCCCAATTGCCCTTCCATAAATAAAACCCATCCCAAGTTATTTCCCAACTATTGCCAGGAGCAAGAGCTGTGGCAATGACCACACGATCGGGCTTCTCAAAATCCCTGTAAACAAAAACAACTCGGTTGCCCGAGAAACCAGCCTGTCGCCTAGGACTGGGCGACTGGCGGGAGCGCCAGACCCGCGAGGCCCGCAGGATTCCCCGCGTCCTCCGAGACCACGGGCGCCCACACCGTATCCTCTCCACGACCACCCGCGACCTCGACTCTGGCGGCGGCAGCGAAGGGCGCGATTCGCGGTGCTTCCTCCTCCAGACTGAGTTGGGCTGGGCTGGGCAGGCCAGCACAAGTTTGCTGCATGAATATTCATGTACTTGTGCGTTTTCTATTTCACCCTCAACCTTCATACATCTGCATGCAAGCGCAGACTGGGACAATCCCGAAGCGAGGGGCCAACTTAATTACCATCACTTTTTCGGAATGTCTGAGGTTTTAAGTGGCATAATCTGAACCTGACACTAGCCTAGCACCTGTCGAGTAAAGTGCCCAGGGGCTGAGCTGTCTTCATCTGGGTTGGGGAGAAGAGGGGAGGGAAGTTCACCAAGTTAACTGGAGTTGGAGGACCCAGTTCTCCCTTCGGGTGCGCCCTTCATTTGTCCTAATTGGAGGGGGGAGGGGATAAAGTTGCAAACATCTGTGCCCGGTGATTTTCCCGCGCAGACTGGGCCGAGCTGAGTCACGGAGGACTCTGCAGTTTGAGGCTGTTATGAGCTAAGGCAAGTAGGAATCCGGAGGATGGATAAGCCATGTATCTGTCGCTCCTGTCCATAAATCTCTCCGAGGATCCGAGAAAACTCTAAAGGCTTTTATTATCCGCAGTCCCCACGCTCTGAACGCTTTGCAGGTAGCTGAGGTGCCCCGAATGAGTCTTGTTAATCACGCCGAAACACAAGGATCCTTTTATGACACGAACAGTCGTTTTCTAAGCAGTTAAGCATTAGACGAGAAAGTATTACTGCATTGCATTTGCGAAAAAAGCACTAGTAAATAAAATTCATATTGATGAGAATTATCTGAACTCACTAATAAAGGATTAGTATTATAACCCCTGCAGTCAATACTTTCTATGGCAATTTATGGATGCAAATAATATGCCATCAAATTATTTCAAGTGTAGCTATAATTCGACGGACCTAAATCTTCTTGCTGAACTTTAAATGTAGAATAATCACCAAAATAATCAAAGGAATCCCTGTCTCTCGGAGGGTAATCAGGCGACAAAAGTCCCTAGAACAATATTTTTGGGGCGAAATAGCAAAGTGCATGGCAAACCTGCGTAGGTAAAATGAATAACAGCTTCCCCGGCATGCCAGTGGCAAGCCGGAAGGGCCCCGGCTGTAGCCACGTAAATCAAGGAAGGAGGGGAGCGTTTCTTAGTATTCAAAAAACAAGGTAATGGCACCCAAGGCTGTGTTACTGTAACTATCTCATAATGAGAGGGAGTATTTATTATGCTCATAAAGATATCAGCCTTTTGCCCTGGGCTTCGATTTTTTTCTTTTCTTTTCTTCTTTTCCGGGACTGAAGGAGGGATAGAGCCTGGAAATCCCACAGACACTTCCTTCTCCATGGATCCCAAAGGGAATTCATTTCCCCTCACACTGCCTAAGCCACCTTGGGGTCTGGGCGTGAAGTCAGGGGAGGCAATCCAGGCAGCGTCCTAATGAATTCCTTTCAAACCGTCTGCTGCCGGAGCCATCTATTACTGCGGCCTGAAGTGGGGAAACGCGCTCGAGACGTCTTTGTCCGGGTGGTGGTGGGGAGGGAGGAGGAGGCGAGGAGGAGGAGAGGGCTGGCGGCGGGACCATCGAGATTTCCCAGCGCCCCGGGGCGCCAAGGACACACCCTCCCCTCTTTCCTCCAGGCCCGCTGGATGGGCAGTGGGTCTCCGGCGGGACTCCTGGCGGAGGAGCTGATCTGGGATTAAGGCGTCCCCCGGGGGGCCTTGGGGTTGGAGGGAGAGAAACAGGAAGAACGCGAAAAAAGAGCTTCAAAGAATCGGGTCGATAAATTCATAAAGATCGATTTATCTTTATCTCCCAATTAAATGTGCTTGTAAGTGATACATAACACACGTCCAACACGGGCCAACTCCCCAACCACTAGCTCCTCGGCGTGAGCTGATTTCTAATGACCGAACTAACAATGCCCTTCTTTCCTTCTCCCCAACCCGGTGCTGTTGGCGGTTCAGGGCTGACGTCTAGACCCGGGAAGTTGAAGCCCGGGCCTTGGAGTCGCGAGGAAGCCCCGCGCGCGCTGGTGCGCTCTGCACGGTCTGCCCTTGTCACGAAATTAATTCCATTTTTAAAGGGAAGACAAGAGCTGAAAGTTTTTGTTTTAAAATGGAGGAGGGGATAAGAACGTCCCTGGTTTCCCTCCACCCCCAAATTCCCTTACTTCCAAATTTGGGGGTCTTTACCATTGTCGAGAACAGGGGAAACATCCTGAGGGGACCGGCTCCATCCCGCAGTCAGCAAAGAGGAACCGCGCGCCCTCCAGTCCTCGCGCTGGAAACTGGGCGGCGGCGCCAGGGTGAGCACTCCCTGCGTTCGCAACGTGCTTAATTAGCGCCTATTTACAAAACGCAGCTTTTATTTGAGCAAACATCATAAAGCTTTCATCAGGATAATCTCACGTTACACAATCTGGAGGCGCAGCAACTCCCCCCTTCCTCCCCGAGGATGGAGCAGATAAAGGACTCTCTTTATTATCATAATTATCGTGGTTGTTATTTTGGTGCGCGCTGGCAAAGTGTGTAAATAGGTGCGATGATTAAGAATGTCATGAAAAATGAGAGACGGGATCGCTCACGGGAAAGCCCAGCCCGGGATGGGGGAAGCAGCAGCCTCCCCGCCCCACCTGGAGCGCAGACCAGCAGCGAGCAACCCGGCGGGTTCCCGGCAGCGAGCAGGGCCTGCCTGCTCCCAGCCTTCGCCCCGGGGGTGGCTCTGGAGGGGTAGGACCCTGTCCCCAACTCCAGGATCCTGGCCCGGACCCCAGGCGCAGCCGGAGCACCCAGTGCTGGAGCGAACCGCAGGCAGGTTGGTTCCAGGACAAATACAGTAAAAGAAATAAAGCGCCCCCGGCCCAGCCGCGGGGGTGCGAGCCCCGGAGGCTGCCCTTCGAGGCGGCCTCGACAAGGCTGCAGGGCCCCAAGGTCCGAGTCTTGGAGGTGCCATCCGCCCCTCTCAGGTTTGCGCGGCGCGGGCTAGGCACTCAGGCTCCCGCTCCCCGGCCCGCGCGCCTCCGACGGTGGCGCCCGCAGCCCGTTCGCGGCCAGCTTGGGTGGAAAGGGCGGGGCCCCGCTTTCGCCCCACCCCCTCCCCGCTCAGCCAATGGCCAGCGGCGCCCAGCCCCACGTGAGGCGAGTCGGGCCAGGCGGCAGGCAAAATGTGAATGAGAAAGAGGAGCGCGATTTAAAGGTGCTGGCGGCGCCCGCCGGAGACAAGTACGCCGGCTTCGCGCGCTCCCCAGCGGCCTGCGGGAGGCGACGGACGGCGGGACAGACAGACGGACGGACGGACGGCAGCTTACCGGGGCTTAGGGCCGCACCCGCGACGCGCGCGGGCTCCGACGGGCAAGCGGCGGACGGGGGCTCCGGGGAGCCCGCGGGGCCCGGGCGTCCTCTCCACTCCGGGGCGCACGGTCTCACCCCGCACACCCCCTGCACCCGCCGGGCATGCAGCGGGCCCAGGACTGAGGGGCGGAGGCTTCTGCTCTCCGGATTCCGCTCGGCCCCTGCCCGACACTCCCGGCCGTGCTCCCGGCGTCCGGCGGGCTTCCCGGCGGCGGCGCGGCGCGGGGACTTTTCGCCTCTCGCTGGCCTTTCCCGAGCGCGTCTATGAGCGCAGCGTTCCCGCCGTCGCTGATGATGATGCAGCGCCCGCTGGGGAGTAGCACCGCCTTCAGCATAGACTCGCTGATCGGCAGCCCGCCGCAGCCCAGCCCAGGCCATTTCGTCTACACCGGCTACCCCATGTTCATGCCCTACCGGCCGGTAGTGCTGCCGCCGCCGCCGCCGCCGCCGCCCGCGCTGCCCCAGGCCGCGCTGCAGCCAGCGCTGCCGCCCGCACACCCTCACCACCAGATCCCCAGCCTGCCCACCGGCTTCTGCTCCAGCCTGGCGCAGGGCATGGCGCTCACCTCTACGCTCATGGCCACGCTCCCCGGCGGCTTCTCCGCGTCGCCCCAGCACCAGGAGGCGGCAGCGGCCCGCAAGTTCGCGCCGCAGCCGCTGCCCGGCGGCGGTAACTTCGACAAGGCGGAGGCGCTGCAGGCTGACGCGGAGGACGGCAAAGGCTTCCTGGCCAAAGAGGGCTCGCTGCTCGCCTTCTCCGCGGCCGAGGCGGTGCAGGCTTCGCTTGGTGAGTCGGCGGCGCGCGCAGCCGGGACTCGGGGGCGGGAGGAGGCGGGGGCGGGCCAGCGCCGGGTTCCCGCGGGAGACCAAGGGGCGAGGCCGCGCCCCTGCTCGACCCCCACCGGAGGAGCTGGAGGATGAGGCCCGGCTGTGCCGCTGGGCCTCCGGGGGACATTCAGAGCCACGCAACAAGCGAGGTCTCGGGGGGGCATTTAGCGCCCAGCGACCAGCTGCTGCCCTGGGCCGCGTATCTATCTGACGATGCGTTTGGCCGAGTCCGCCTCTACCGCTCCGTGGTGACCTGGGATCCTGGGTAGGTTGCAGCCTCTAGGGGAGACGAGTTGGGCTGAGCGTCTCAGCCGTGCGTGTGCCCAGGGGCGCTCAGACTTTTTAAACCCCTTCGCTGGTCTTGCTACTTTCCGGGAGAACGGATTGCTGGGAGGCTGTGTGTCTGTGTGTGTGTGTTGGGGGTGTCTGGTGGGAACTTCTAAGGCCACAAAACATCCCTTTGACCAATGTTGTCTGTCTCAAAAAAGACGGTCTGGGATCTGCACGTCCCTACGCTTCCACTCCGGTTAGGAAGCAATTGAGGTTCACTGAATTTTCACGGTGGGGGAGGCAGGATGGATCCTGAATCCCCCCATCAGTCCTCCACCAGCCCCCACCCCAGGGACAAAGCGGGTAATCTCTTGGGCCTCGCGCCTCCTGCTACTTCTCCCATGCTGCCGAGGCTGGGAGGGTGCGGGGGAGGCATGGCGACCCTTTGAGTGATGGTTCTGGGCGAAGGGCCGTCGCCTGTACTGCCTCCTCTCCTTTGAGCTTTCTCACGCTCCCCCCACCCCTCCTCTACCCCTCAAAGGCCAGGAAATCACAATGTGTTAATGTCATAGAAAGACAATCCGCTAAAGGGCGGGGGGCGGGAGGGGGGCACGGAATGCCCAAGTGACAGTGGGAAGGAGAAAAGAAGGCCAGTGTGCGAAATGTAATAAAATGCCGTTTGGTTTTGCTTTCAGTCGGGGCTGTCCGAGGGCAAGGGAAAGACGAGTCAAAGGTGGAAGACGACCCGAAGGGCAAGGAGGAGAGCTTCTCGCTGGAAAGCGATGTGGACTACAGCTCGGATGACAATCTGACTGGCCAGGCAGCTCACAAGGAGGAAGACCCGGGCCACACACTGGAGGAGACCCCGCCGAGCAGCGGCGCGGCGGGTAGCACCACGTCTACGGGCAAGAACCGGCGGCGGCGGACTGCCTTCACCAGCGAGCAGCTGCTGGAGCTGGAGAAGGAGTTCCACTGCAAAAAGTACCTCTCCTTGACCGAGCGCTCGCAGATCGCCCACGCCCTCAAACTCAGCGAGGTGCAGGTGAAAATCTGGTTCCAGAACCGACGGGCCAAGTGGAAACGAGTGAAGGCGGGCAATGCCAATTCCAAGACAGGGGAGCCCTCCCGGAACCCTAAGATCGTCGTCCCCATCCCCGTCCACGTCAGCAGGTTCGCTATCAGAAGTCAGCATCAGCAGCTAGAGCAGGCCCGGCCCTGAGGGTCCAGAAGGGCCAGGGCCTGGCACCCACCTGGAGAAGCCCCCGCACCCAAGGGGACCCATGGTGGACTCCACTGTGTTTGAAGCAACAAAGTCACAGCCCAATTGCGGCCATCCTAAGCAAATTGAGAATATATTCACTAAATGGGCTTAAAAGACTGCTTTTGAAGGGGCTTACAGCCACACCAGAAGACACGCTAAATATTTATTATACTATCCTACTTTGTACATAAATATCTCTATAGACTGGATCTCAGCTGCAGTATTTTGAAAGTTATAGGACTTAATTACCCAGTCATGTTCTCCACTCATTCCAGAAGAAAACAAAACCTCTGCTGTAATATGTGCCGTTAGCAGCCACCTTTCCATACTTTTCCAAAGGTAAACGTGAAACCCAAGAACAAGCGCTGGGGTTTAAACTGATTTTGGTTTGTGTTCTGGCTTTTTGAGTTGA
The DNA here is from genome assembly GCF_001698545.2 of Rhinopithecus bieti. NCBI lineage: Eukaryota > Metazoa > Chordata > Mammalia > Primates > Cercopithecidae > Rhinopithecus > Rhinopithecus bieti. The sequence continues at coordinate 1,811,268 of NW_016809768.1, forward strand.
CTGAAAAGCAGACATTGTTAGGCAGCCTGGAAATTCGCTTTGCTTTGCTTTGGTTTTGCCTGGCTTTCGTTTCCCCTGGGGTTGCCTATCCTATCTGAGCCATGTGAAGCACGTCTCTGTTGTGTTAATTTATTTGAGTGTAGCTTATTTTCTTATAAGTTATGACATTTAAACAATTTCAGTCTTGTGAATAATAAAAAGGAGAGGGGGGGAGAAAGACCAATCCCTGGGCCTCATAAGTGTGTCCAGAATTTGAATGTCCCGGGCACTGCCAGGGTGTGGCCGGGCAACTGGTCTGGGACCAGTACTGGAGAAACATCCCCTGAAACCTGTTTCCTTAGGCAGCCTGGACTTGAGCCACCCGGCACTTTACCAGGTTTAAAATAGGAGGGCAAGAGCGCCGATAGGTTTACGAATTTACGAAAACCTAATTTTCACCTTAGAAATCTATATCCCCCTTTTGCACAGCCTAATCGATACCTAGTAGGCCGGCAAACTTCTGCCAGAGGAGGAGGTGGGTGCCCGGAGGAGGCGAGCGAGTGCGGGTATTGGTGGCTTTGCACAAACTCCTGATGCTCCAAATCGACTACAGCCAGGAAGGAAACGTCTTTCCTTTACAAATATCTCCGGCCCGAAAAGAAGCGGTGCTCGCCTGCTGGCAGAGTGAGGGTCCATAAATCAGGCTCCGGGCGTTATCTGGCGACAGGAGCAAAAACCCAGCGAGCCCAGCCGGCTTCCCGGCAGCCCTCAGTGGGAGGCGGAGACGGGCTGGAGCGCCCGCGGCCGCTGCACCTCCCCTTCCGGGCGGGGTCGAGGGGGCGGGACCCGGCCACCGCCCCACCCCAAGGACGCCCCAGTATCCCGCACTACAAAGGGGGAAAAGGGGAGAGGCTACGCAGGGAGCTGGGAGTCGGTCTGCAAGGGACGGGGAGCTGCGCGCCTCCCCAACTCGGTGGGGCGTGCCTGGTCCCCAAGCCCACTCCTGTCCCACCCCCGACCCTGCGCTCAGAGCCCCGAGCTCCCTGCCGGACTCAGAAGCGCGCCGCCAGATACTGCGGTCTGGCCCGCGGGAGGCTGCGGCGGACAGACCCCGGGCGCCCAGGGGCGTGCAGCGGGCCAGAGAGGGTGAGCGTGGTGCCACCAAGCCAGCAGCCCGAAGCGCGAGAGAAGCCGGGGCTTCGCCAGCCTCAGCCTTTTGAGTGGGGGAAGGAGGGGAGGCCGGGAAGCCGCTGCAGTGCAGCGGCGCTAGGCCCTCTGCGTGGTTCTCAGCCCAAGAAGGGGAAGCGCGGCCCGCCATGGGTTAACACTAATATTGACTTAATTTTTACTACTTACAGGCCGTCACCTCCCCACGCTGGAGGGGCCTGGGGACCAAGACCTCCACCCAAACTTCAGGCGCAGGGTGAAGGCTGGGAGCGACCGAGTCACCCTTTCCGCCGCGTTCCCAACAGTTCCGGTGGCAGAAAATGGCCCGGGCTTGGTTTTTGAGCCCAGTAAAATAGAAGGGCCAGTCCTCCGAGGGCCTCGGCCGGCTCTGCGGGGCGCCGAGAGCTGCAGAGGCTCTTGGCCGCGCCCCGCCCAGCGCCACGAAGCCTGACAGGGAGGGGATGGCTCCCGGGTCGTGCCCTGGCCTGGCGCGGGGGCCGCAAGGCCCGGATCCCACCTGCCAGGACGCGCACAGCGCAGGTCGCCGGTGAGCGCCATCTGCTCGGGGCAGGTCCCCGCTGGCCACACGACGCTGCTGCAGCATTCGAGGCCCGCAGGGACGTCGTTCCCCGACCCACACACCTGTGCCAGTCTGCCCGTGGCTGGGGGCGAAGAGTTTAGCCGGGAAGGTGGAGGAGCTGCGGCCTCTGCCCCGCCAGCACTGCGGGTCGGGGGAAGAGACCCTGGGACTCCCCGCAGATCCTGGAGTGCCCCCGACATCCCCTTCCACCGTAACAAGTGTAACCCCCACCTGCCTTCTCCAAAAGCCCATGGCAGGCTTGAGGGGCAGAGGGACTGGAAGCCTTGACCGCGCAAACCCGGCGGGAAAGCGAAACCCACTAGGAACTGGAGGCTGCCGTCAGGAAGTCCCGCTCCTGGGACCGAGCTCCGGGCCCTCCCAGCCTCGAGGTCCTCGCCCTATGGAGACAAGAGGAGGAGAGGGCTCGAGCTGGCCGACGCCGCCCGCCCTCCTGCTCCTCGGGGTGCTGACCCCCTACCTCCCCAACCCCTGAGCGCCGGGGCGCCCCCGAGAGCCCGGCAGGGAGGCCAAGGCCCGGGAGACAGGCCGAGGGGAGGAAGATAAACAAGCGGCGCTTGATGGCCGCTGTCATCATGGCCGTCATCATGGCTTTCATTTGGCTGCCTAATGAGTCACATCACAGGCAGAGAGAAAAATTGTCAATCGCCCGGGCCCTAATGAATTTTTTTGCAAATTGTAATCAAGCCAGGCCGTCTCAGCTGGCTGATTAATGAGACCCACGAGGCTCGGCCAGCACCTCCGCTTTTTATTCCATCCCGTCCTCCCTGCACTAAATTAACAGCAACTTGTCTGCGCTTCAAATTAACTCCCAATGATTAATTCTGATGGGGGGGCCTGAAGAATAGCTTGTTCTAATAGGCTCTGGCCTGAGATGCTGTTAGAAATTAATACACTTCCCCTTTGGCTGCCGGCTTTAATCCAAGGTTGGGTTTTGACATCACTATATTTGTTGTTACAATAAATTCCACTTACATCTGCAGATCAAATAATTACGCTTGGGAGCTCCTTGGACCTGCGCCCCTAGCCATGCACTGCCATGCCTCAGGGCTGCTTGCACCCCGCAGCCACCGACCTAGGCAGAGGTCGGAGGAGGGCCACAGGAACAGTCACTCCACCCAGTGACTGCCCTTGCTCCCTGGCAAGTCAGACACCCCTGCCCCCGTGGAGAACCAAAGGTATGCTGAAAATCCGCAGCCATCTCCCAGTTCGTGGGGCAGGGCCCTCTTTAGCTTGGTCCTGGGCATCAAGCAACTTCCTCTTCCAGGAGGATCCCAGGACTATCTTCCCAGCAGCCAAGACCACCTGCACTGGAGGCTGCTCAAATCCCAACCTGCTCTGGAATTTTCGAGATTTAGTGCATGCTTGTGCATCCAGCCTTTGCCTCCTGTCTTCAGCCCCCTGGGTGGCTCTTTCACAGATGGCTTGTCAGCTAAATGGAGAGCAGGGAGTGGCCCTGCAGGCTTTTTTGAGCCTGGGTTTGCCTCAGAGGACATCCTGACTCTATGGCTGTCTGTAGGTCTGGCCTTCAGCCTGGATGCTTGTACCAGCCTGGGCACATCGCTGGTACCTGCATTCCAAGAACCCTTTCTGTCGGGGTCAGCACCCTCTCCGTCTTGTTTGTTTGAGCTTAATGGGCTTAATTATTTCAGCTGTGTCTGGTGACACTCACACAGGGCCTCCGAGGCTGCTCCCTCCAGCCCCAGACCTGTCCAGAACAGAGCCGCGTGTTATGCCCCATGACAGGTGGTTCTAGGTGCACTAAAAGCCAGGAGTGACCTGCTAGCTCTCCGGCCTCAGGAGCCTCTAGATCACCCTCTGGTTCTCACCTCAGGGCCTTCCTAGTCCCAAGTGGCTGGAGCCCACGCATTCAGCAGCACTGGCAGCAGAGACCACTTGGGGCCCTCTTCTTCCCCCGGCTGGACTTCAGTGGCGGTGTGGCACACTTAAGCCCAGCTGTGGCTTCCCAGGGAAGGAGGCTCCAGTGCACACACCTATTTCTGTCCCCAGACCCCAGGCATCTGCCCAAGCATGCACAGCCAGAGCAGGTGGCCTGCTCTGACCTTCTGGCCACTAGGGCCTCCCAGGCAGCTTCAGTGCAGTGCTCAGGGCCCAGTTCCAGGGTAGCAGGGCTCTGGGGTCTTGGGGGAAGCTAAAGTCGGGGTTCTACAGGGACAGCCTGGATGAAGGGAGGTGGCATTAATCTTCATTTTAGGCCCTTATGGTGTAAACAGGAGAAATATGATCTTGGTAACCCAACATGAATGCAAATCACACCGGCAGAGTAATAAAGCACCTGAAACACCGACGCACAAAAGCAACACCATATGTATGAAGACAACCTGCGTAAATTATAAATTACATCATAAAAATTGATTGCCTATTTGAACAGTTCAGAGGTGGGGGCCTAAGCTGACTTCCCCCCTGCCCTCCGTGGCTTTGGGGAAAGGTCAAGCCGCAGTTCCCCTGGACAGGCGGGACTGGAGTGACTGCACCGAGTCTCCCGGCAGCGCTGCACTGAGGCCTGGCTGGCACAGGGGGCCTGGGAGGCAGGCAGCACACTGTCACTGCAGTCGGCAAGCTCTGCTCGGCTGGGGCAGGGGGACAGGCCCACGCATTTTGGAGCCGCGGAAGGATCCAGGCTTTTTGGACTGGGGGACCAATGGCGGATCATGGCTTGGGTTAGGGTTAGGGTTAGGGTTAGGGTTAGGGTTAGGGTTAGGGAGAGACTGCCCCTTGACCCAGGTCCTGGCTGCCAGTGCCTGGTGCTGCTGCCCTGGAACCCGCTCAGATTTTCCAGCTTGAACTCAAAAAGGTCCCCGTGAGCGCCTCCCTCGGTCTCCACGGAGTTGGCTCTGTACTGAGCAGGGATGTGAGCGTGCGCGTGTGGACGGGTGTGCAAGTGCTTGAGTATGTGTGGGCGTGAGCAGGTGACAGTGGGAGTGTGTGTGTGCGTGTGCCATTCCCTTTCACGTCCAACCCTGCTTTGCCGAGTTTCTCCACATTCCTAATAGCCAAGGGTCAGACCCCACTGGCTCAGCCAAAAATGCTGCCCTCAGGCACCCAGCAAAGCTGAACTGTCCCTGTGCCCCTGAGTCCGCCCCTGTGGACTGCTCCTTCTCACAGTGTATCCCTTCCGTGGCGGGAAGCCCCTCCCCCATTCTTTCCCCTCTGCCTAGAGGACTCCCGCACCCCCCACCACTCTTGTCTGTGACTCCCACCCGGCATCCTGCAGTCCACTTTCCCCCCACTGCCAGGGTTTGGCCTCTGAGCTCTCCCCACATACCCCCAACCTCCAACGCATGGAGCACCCCCCACCCTTTCTGTCCCTGGGATGACCCCCTCCGCAGTTCACACTGCTCCCACCCCCACCTGGACTTCAGAGCTCTTCCGGGTCTGGCCTATGGGCTGTTCCAGCTCACCACCTACGCAGTCCACCATCGACGCCCTAGCCTCCACTGCCAGGCGCCCCTACACTCTCTCTTTCTCTCTCTCTCTCTCTTTCTCTCTCTCTCTCTCTCTCTCTCTCTCTCTCTCTCTCTGCCTCTCTCTCCTCTCTCTCTCTCTGCCTCTCTCTCCTCTCTCTCTCTCTCTCTCTCTCTCTCTCTCCTCCTAAACTGACTCCCAGCGCCCCCCCCAGCCCATCCCCTTCATGCCGCAGTCGGGCACACCCTCATCCTCTCTCTGGAACTGGCACTCGGAAGGACGCCAATGTGCGGCCCAGAGCTGCGCCACACGCTAGGCTAGGGCTAGGGAAACCGAGGCCAGGGTAGCCCAGGGGTAGGCCGCCAGGGAGTCGTGCACCCCGTGGGCCTCGAGGGAGACAGGCAGGAGGTCCGGCTGCGCTACCGGCCTGGCAGCTTAGACACTCAAGGAGGCAGGGAGGCCGTAGCGGGGCGCGGCGGCCCATCTCGGGCGACCTTGTTCTCCTGATACTCCCGGGGGCCTGAGACAAACCGGGGACCGAGCCCCGAGGGCGCGCCCACGGCTCGAGAGCGGCCTGGGCTCTAGGCGAAAGCCTGAGGCAGGGCCGGGCCCGGGGGAGGGGGGCGGACGTCACTCCGGGCACCCACCCCAAAGCCTTCATCTCTTTATTTCACCGCCACTGGGTCCCTGACGGCCTTTGTCATGCCGGTGCATCTCTGGTGTGGCCGCCGTCGCCCTAAAGGGCCGGGCCCCCCAGCTTCAGCCCCGCGGCCTCCTGAATGACAATGGCTGAAATGGGATTACACAGACCTGATCCTATTAAGCCTGACCGCTAGCGGCCGGGCCCCCAGGCCCGGGCCTGGGAGGACACAGATCTCCTACCCCCACCTTCTCGCGTTCCCCTTCTCCCCGCCCCCCATCCGACTTCCCCCATGCACCTGGCTCGGCGGGGACCCGGCAGAGAGCTGAGCGCCATGAGGGTTTGGAAGTGGCCGCCTGACCCCAGGAAGAGAGAGGCACCCGGCTCTGAATAACAAAAGCCGAGCCTGACCAGGCGGAGGAAGGAAAGAAAGGAAGGACAGACCCCACCCCAGCCTGGCCGGGCCTCGGAGCGTGCAGAGGTGTGTGCAGTCCAGACTGTCAGAAGCCATGCTTGGTGGCTCTGCGTGGCAGTTTCCGAGGCACCTCTCCCACCATGCCATCTGGGACCTGGGATGCGATAGAAACGAGAAAGAGGTGTCCTTGCACCCAGCACCTTACCTGCCCTCCAGTATGGCACAGCCGCCCAGAGGCAAGGGTGAGGGTCCCCTTCTGCAGACAGAGCAGCCAGCCCGGGCAGGGGACTCTGGCTGGGCCGCACTTGCAGCGGGAACTGGCCTGGATCCCTCCAAATCCTGACCTCATCCCCTCCGCAAGCCCTGGGTTCTGAGCCAAGGCCACTGGCACTGACTTCTTTCCAGGGTCGGGGGCCAAGGCAGAGCCCCTTGCCTGCGGGGGAAGGGCGGAACAATGGACGCCCGTCCTGGGAGAGAGGAGAGCCAGAGTTTTGACCACCCCTGCTGGTGGATACCGGACAGTGCTTGGGGGAAGCTGCGATGTTTGCTCTTGTTTCAAGTTTTCATTTTTCTTCTCTTCTCAGCCGAGTTCATCATCTTTATTTGAAGTTGGGTAGAACTTGTGGGAGAGGTGCACAGCTGTGTCCAGAGGCCAGAGAGGCCTCCGCTCCTAGTGGAGGCTCCCCTTAGCTAACCAGATCAAACCACTCCACACAGCGGAACCTGCGCTTCCCGGTTGCTTCTAGGGCACAGGTGTCTTCCAGACAGCTTGGTTTCTGGGGGAGGGGAATGGTGTAGTAGAGGTGAAGTGCGTGATAACATCACACCCACACGAGCAGCCCACTCAGGGCTAGATTCACAGCTTTGAACTCAGACCACCTGACTTTCCATCCTCAGGTGGTTAATTCTCCAAGTCTCAGTTTCCTCCTCAGCTGGTCCAATGCAAGCAAAGGGTGCCTTGCCGAGCTGGGCACACAGTGAGTGCCGGTCACCATCAGCCACCGTTTCTATCGCCACCCACGCAGAGGCTGGCTCTTCTGCTGAAGGCTGAAGAGAAACAAGCCTCCAGGGCAGTCCTCCTGCGTGGCTCTCCCTTGGTTAGGGTTTGCTGCGTCTGGTTCAGATTCTTCCATGACAGCCGCTCCACCTGCTCAGCCCAAGTCTGTCTTGCCACACTTTAAGGCCATGTCATTCAGTCCAGTCCTTTGTGGAGATGGTTTGGAATTCATAGTAGCATCTTCTTTACTCACTTGGCAAACAGGCTTCAGATCCTCTGCTGGTGCCCTCCACCTGAGGAGCCTGAGGTCTGTGGAAGGAGATGGCGCTGTGGGCTGCTGACCCAGAGGTGCTTCCGTAGGACGGCTACGCACCTCTTTAACCCATATAGACCCTCTCTGCTCAGTTTCCCCCATAAAACCAGAGGGTCTCAGTTATCTTCATGTTCTGTCTTATTGGACCTAGTTTGATATCCTAGATCCAGAGGCAGAGGGTCCCTGGGGTTGGCCTGGGGCAGAGGCAGGATTCAGACCCTGTCTTATTCTTAGTCCTGGCAGGGGAGGTCTCAGTGAAGGTGTCAATTATGAACAATGAAGTGTCATTTCAGAAAGGCCTTTTCCATTCCTAGTATTTGCACAATTCCTCCTTTGCACAGGGTCACCCACCTCCCTCAGAGGTGCCTGGTGGATTAGTTAGAAAGATGGCAGGAACCCAAGCATTGCAAAACCTAAGGTAAGAATTTCAACCCTGTGTTGTCACCATCCTTAGTCAAAGAATCTCCAAGCTGGGTAAGATCCTGCCAGATGAATCATTTGATTTTCCGGTAACTTGGGGCTCCGAGCCGCCTGGATGCGGAATGTTGACCTTAATGTGATCACGCAGAGCGTTTCTATTACCAAAGCAGTCACTTCACACATATATATGTGAGCATTACTTTTGAACCTGAGGTTATTGATCATTTCAAGTATGTTTATCAGTTGTCTTGAAGCGGATTTCCATTTTCTGTGACCACAGCTGGAATTTTTCCCCCAGTAATTTTCACATTTCAGCATTTTGAAAGCTACAGATTGCCAGAAAAGAATGATAATCGCCCATCTTTAAATGAGAAATTGTTAATTTGGGGTTTATAAAGGACTTTCTTTAATGAATAGTAGTGAAGACAGATTTGTCTTCCCACCTCATTTTGCAAAGTCACATTTGTGAAGTCAGGAGATTTCCATTCTGCCTCTAATTACTCTCTCCCCCAGCAGGCCTGCAGCGAAGGAGAGGCCACCGGGGGTGAGCTGGGTGGACTGTGGCGGTGCCCTTGGTCCTGAGTGCGTGGCAGCCATATAGAGGATCTGGGGGCTGTCCTCCGGTTACCCCTACACCACCTCCAGGCAGGGCTTTACCACCGGGGCTGTGGGCACTGGCACAGGATAATTCTTTGTGGTGTGGGACTGCCCATGAATGCCAGAGGGGCACCCTGTCATGTGACAGCCAAAAGTGCCCCAGAGGAAAGCAGACCTGTCCCCAGTTAAGTGTCCTCTGCTGGCACTGTGCTAGGCATGAGGGACTGACAGGTGCTTGTTTGCAGTACATGCCCTCAGGGGTTCAGAACCCACGGGGAAGACAGGTAGAACCCAGTGTGGGGAGACCAGTATGCCCTGAGTTCACACAGGGGCCTCATCCCCAGCGTGGATGAGAAAGGTGCTCAGGGCCAGGGATCCCTGGGTGGAGGCTGTGGGATAAGCAGGTATCACCCCAGGGAATGACTTTGCAGTGGAGATGCTTTGGGTCCCCATGGCCTGGAGTCAACATAACAGGGTTTGCATTCAGGCCTCACTCAGACTGGCCACCTGGAACTCCATGCCCTCTGCCTAGAGGCCTCCAAGTTCACCGGTTCCTCCCCTCAGATGCCCTCTGGGCTCTGGCGGTCCTACTTCCCTGGGGGTCTTCACTCTGCCTCTGAAGCTCGGGGTGATTTTGCCCATTTGAGCTCAGTGATTGCAGCCAACCAGAGCTGGGCAGTGGCTGAGGGATCCCTGCCCTGTGGGCACCTGGGCTTCATAGCTGACACCGACCTGGCACCTGGGCTTCATAGCTGACACCAAACGCAGGGCGAGTCCTCAGGTCTGGCAGTGGCCAGTTCTGTGCAGAGAGCCCTCCCTCTTTTCTCAAGGCACCTCTCCTCTGCCAAGGTTGGACAGCACGTTTTTGGTTCAAGGGCCACTTCCTTGGGCTCAGGACCCTCTGGTCTGTCTCAGGGACATGAGGGCCTTCCTGGGGATCTGCTCTGGCCACCCAGAGCTCTTGAGGTGGCTGCTAACCCCACAGGCCTTTGCAATGCTTTCTCAAGATGAATGAATGAATAGTAGATAATGACGATGATGATGATGATACATTTTAAAAAATAATAATAACCCTTCCTCCCCACATTACCCAGCCTCAGCCACCTGACAGCTAAGGAGGAAGTCTAATTTGGAGTCATTTAGCGAAGTCCTTGGTGAGGGCAAGTCTACAACTTCTGAGTAATTCAGCACATTAAGCCCACAGCCTGCCTGCACCCTGGCACTGCAGTGCTCCAGCTGGAGGAATTAGATGAGGTTTTCTGGAAAGTTTCTCATTGACATGATTCCTACTTGACAGAGATGCCTTAGTCTGAAAATCCTGATTTAATAAGATGAGCCCCCTTCCTTGCGCAGCCCTGTGTTAGACCCTCCAGATGCAGGCTGGTAGTGGTTCCAGATGTTCAGTGCAGTCCACCTTCTCCCTTCCTTTCCCTTCCAGAGCACATGAAACCGACTCTGCTGGGGCCCTCAGAGGAGACTGGAGTCACCAGGGAGACCAGTGGGCATGGGGTGGGAGGACAAGAATTGCAAAGATGTCAGCACTCCCCAAACTCATTTATTAGTTAAATGCAATCCCAATCAGATCCCAGTAGAGTTATCTTGGAAGCTTCACCAAATGGTTCTAAAGCACATCTGGGAGAATAAACATAAGAATTCAGCTGGAGAATTTTTAAAGAGACACATCATGAAGAGGGGCACTTGCTTCAAGAGGAGTGATTGCCCCTTGTGCGTGGGCGATGGACTCTTTCTAGCATTTGACCTTGAAGCTCACAACAACCCTAGGAAGTAGGTATTACCTTTAACCATACAGAATTGCTGGTATTTGATGACTTTGAGGGCTAGGAAATGGCAATTTTCTATTATCGTCATCTACATTTTGCAAAACCAAGGCACAGAGAAAATAAGAACTGGCGCAAGGTCACACAGCACCATTGGTAGATCCGGAATTTAAACCCAGCTAGGTTGGCTGCAGGGCTGGTGCTCATAAGATTACATTATATAATCAACAGATGATGTAACTCAGAGATAGACTCTAGAATAGGTGAAAATTTAATCTGTGATAAGGAAACCTCTTTGATTTGGTTCCACAAACCAAATTTGTGGAAAAGGAAAAATTGTTTTGCATATATGATATTTGGAAAAACTGGCTAATTGGAGGAAAAGGTGGAACAATCTTCACTTCCCACCTTGCCACAGATCAATTACAGATGGATTAAAGTATTCAGTGTATAAAAGGCAACCTTTAAAACTATGAAAGAGGATTAGCTGGATCATTATCTGCTGTGTGGGGAGGATACAAGGGAAGAATAGCAAAGCTGTCTACATAAAAAACAGAGGTTTCTGTGCATTCCAAAGATAAAAAAACAATGAAAAATACAAGGAACAATTGGGAAAAATGCTTGTCAGAAACACGATAAGGTGAATTAGTATGTTTCTACATAAAGAGGTAGAATGAAAGAGAAAGAAAATTGGGAAAGGGCATGGTTCGTGGAAGGTGAAAAGCAAACACACCGATTCCACAAACATATGTGGGGCAGTCATGACTTGTCAGATACCGTTCTGGTCTTGCGGATGGAGCTTGCATTCTATGGGGTGAGGCTGACGCAAAACAAACCAACAGGTGATATGTAATATAACGTCAGGTATTACGAAGACATGTAACTGATAGGGAGGAGAATAAGGCACAGTAAGGAGGTAGGGAGTGGAAGGGGCTATTTTAGATGAAGAGGTCAGGGACCATCTTGCTGACTATTGGGTAACTTTTTGAAAGAAGCAAGGGGCCGGGCATGGTGGTTCACGCCTGTAATCCCAGCACTTTGGGAGGCTGAGGCGGGCAGATCACTGGAGGTCAGGAGTTCAAGACCAGCCTGGCCAACATGGTGAAACTCCATTTTTACTAAAAATACAAAAATTAGCTGGCCATGGTGGCATGTGCCTGTAGTCCCAGCTACTCGGGAGGCTAAAGCAGGAGAATAACTTGAACCTGGAAGGTGAAGGTTGCAATGAGCCAAGATTGCACCACTGCACCCCCAGCCTGGGGAACAGAGCGAAACGGTGTCTCAAAAAGAAAGAAAGAAAGAAAGAAGCAAGGGCTTAAGAAATGCACAGATCTGGGAGAAGAACATTCCAGGCAGAGGGACAGGCAATGAGACTAATGTAACTGGGTAAATTGGGCAAGGAGGAGAGGGATGAATGATGGGTTCACAGAGGTAGCCAGACACATAATCATGTTTAATCATGGGGAGGTTTGGAGGCTCTGCAAATAATTTTAATTTTTATTTCAAGCCGGATACAGGAGAGACATTTAGTGGAGTTAGGAGCACAGGTGACATTTCTTTTCGCTTTTTTTTTTTTTTTTTTTTTTTTTTTGAGGACAGAGTCTTGCTCTGTCGCGCCCAGGCTGGAGTGCCAATGGGCGCCGCGATCTCCAGCTCACTGGCAAGGCTCCGCCGCTCCCGGGTTTACGCCAGTTCTCGCCTGCTCAGCCGTCACGCCGACGTAGCTGGGACTACAGGGCGCCTGCCATCCTCGCGCCGCCGGCTAGTTTTTTGTATTTTGTTATAGAGACGGGGTTTCACCTGCGTAGACCAGGTATGGGTCTCGATCTCCGCTGACTTCGTGATCCGCCCTGTCTCGCGGCCTCCCAAAGTGTGGGGATTACAGGCTTGAGCCACCGGCGGCCCGGCACTTTTTTTTAATAAACATATAAAATTGTTCAAACTCAAAAGATAAACATTAAAACCAAAATGAAATATCAAAATTTTAAGACCAGACACTGAAATGGTACAGTTAGACGGACACTCATCTGTGGCTGGAAGAAATACATCTGCTCACTAAATCAATAAACATTCATTGAGCATCCACCATGACCCAGGAGCCAGGTAATGTTTTGTTTCGTTCCTTTCTTAGAGACAGGGTCTCACTCTGTCACCCAGGCTGAAGTGCAGCCATATGGCAAATTTCTGGCTTCAAGCAATCCTCACCTCTTCACCTCCCAAAGTGCTGGAATTACAGGCATAAACCACTGTGCCCTTCCAAGCCAGATAATCTTTGGGGGGTTGGGGAGGCAGCACAAGATAAGAGAGACAAGGGATCTGTGTTCAGGAGGTAGAGCAAAAATGTTCTCTCAGTCTATTTTATATTTGTTAAACAATAAGCAATATACTTTACTATCAAAAACAGTAATGGGCTGGTCTGAGTGCAGTGGTGTTTACAACTAATCGATCACAATGAGTTACAGATTATTTTGTTCCTTCTCCATTCTCACTGCTTCCCTTGACTAGCCTTATTAAAAAGAAAATAGGAAAACTACTATTACTTTTATTCAGCATTGTTACTATATATCCTAAGCAAAGCAATAAGATAAGAAAAATAAATAAAAGGCATAGGATGAAGAAGGGGAAAGTCAAAGTGTATTAATGAAAGATATATTTGAAACCAACAAAATACAAAGCACATAGGAAAATTATAGCTTTTTTTTGGAGACATGAAAGAACATCAGACCAGCTAGAGAGAGACACCACAGTTTGGGGCAGAAAGATTCAATGTCATAAGCATGTCAGTTATTCCCACAAAAAACCCCATGAAGACATTTGAGGAGCTTGGGTTAAGAATACCCTTGACCTGGCTGGGAACAGTGGCTCAGGCCGGTAATCCCAGCACTTTGGGAGTCTGAGGCAGGTGAATCAGGAGTTTGAGACCAGCCTGGCCAACATGGTGAAACCCCATCTCTACTAAGAGTACAAAAAATTACCTGGGCCTGGTGGCAAATGTTTGTAATCCCAGCTACTTGGGAGCTGAGGCAGGAGAATTGCTTGAACCTGGGAGGTGGAGGTTGCAGTTAGCCGAGATTGCCCCATTGCACTCCAGCCTGGGTGACAAGAACAAAACTGTCAAAAAAAAAAAAAAAAAAAAGAATAGCCTTGACCCATGAGAAGAGGAAGATAAGATGATGAAGGATTAAATATCCTGCCAGAAATCAGCCAGGTGTGGTGGCTCACGCCTGTAATCCCAGCACTTTGGGAAGCCAAGGCAGGCAGATCACGAGGTCAGGAGATCGAGACCATCCTGGCTAACACGGTGAAACCTCGTCTCTACTGAAAATACGAAAAAATTTAGCCAGGCATGGTGGTGGGCACCTGTAGTCCCAGCTACTCGGGAGGCTGAGGCAGGAGAATGGTGTGAACCCGGGAGGTGAAACTTGCAGTGAGCTGAGAACGCACTACTGCACTCCAGCCTGGACGACAGAGCAAGACTCCATCTCAAAAAAAAAAAAAAGACTTGTAAAGTTCTCTTAAGGAAGAAAGTGTAGCATTGACATGGGAATGAAGAAACCAGGTAAGGAAATAGAAGGAAAGGGCCAATATATATACCCCATGCATCTCTGGAAACTTGATTTATGACAGAGGTAATGGATTATCTATTTTTTTTTTCTTTGAGACGGAGTCTGTCTCTGTTGCCCAGGCTGGAGTGCAGTGGCCGGATCTCAGCTCACTGCAAGCTCCGCTTCCCAGGTTTACGCCATTCTCCTGCCTCAACCTCCAGAGTAGCTGGGACTACAGGCGCCACCTTGCCCGGCTAGTTTTTTGTATTTTTTAGTAGAGACAGGGTTTCACCGTGTTAGCCAGGATGGTCTTGATCTCCTGACCTCATGATCCGCCCGTCTTGGCCTCCCAAAGTGCTGGAATTACAGGCTTGAGCCACCGCGCCCGGCCAAGGAAAGGATTTCTTAAACAGGTTGTAAAGACACTGTTCATCAAATGAGGGCAAAAAAAAAAAAAAAAAAAAAAAAAAAAAACACAAAAAAAAAATAAAAAAAAAAAAAAAAAAAGCCACAAACTAGAAGAAAATATTTGCAAGGGATTGGTCTAAAGAATGATAAAGAACAGCTACTCATGACAAAGGAACAAATTAGTCCATATAAAATAGGAAAGAAAAAGTCTATAAACAGGGATTTCACAAAGGAGAAACTATGCTTGGCAAGTACATTTATGAGTATATGCTCAACCTCATTTGTAATCAGAGAAATTCAAACTAAAGCTATTTATTCATGGTACACGATTATACATTCATCAGATTGGCAAAGATGAAAAAGCCTGACAGTACCAAGTGGTGGCAAAGATGTAGAGTACCTGGAACTCTCATACATAGTTGGTGAGGATGTCAATTTGTACTACCACCTAAGAAAGCAGTTTGGCTTTTGTACTGTGAAGTCGAACACACACATATCCTACCACACAGCAGCTCTACTCTTAGGGATGTATTCTAGAACAATGGTTTCAAACAGATACACACAATGATTTTCCAAGGAGTTGCAAGAAACTGACGGTCTTCAGGAATCTATTCAGACAAACTTCCAAATGTCCTCTTCTCTACATTTCCCCTTTTCCACTTCCCTTTCACAAGTGATGATTTTCCTATTTTCCCTTCCCCATGCTTAAATCTTTTCTTTGATATATCACTGCAGGTTGCAGAAAGTTCTAGACTGTCAGATGTAGGTGCACTGAGAGATATTGATGTCAGAATTGAAAAAGTGAATGACTAGTGATTGCTTTATAAACTCATTGCAAGTCAGGTGGTTTTCAATGCATTGTGCTCAATGACATGGAAGAGGAAGTAATCAAGTTATCAGCTGGTATAATTTTTTTTTTTTTTTTTTTTTTTGAGGTAGAATCTCACTCTGTCACCCAAGCTAGAGTGCAGTGGCACGATCTCAGCTCATTCCAACCTCCACCTCCCAGGTTCAAGTGATTCTCATGCCTCAGCCTTCCAAAGAGCTGGGATTATGGACATAAGCCCCTGCCTGTTCCCTTACTTTTTAAAAGATAGTTTAGTTATTACACATAACAAGTACTTTTGCTTATTTCTGAGCTTTATAAAACTGGAATCATTCTCTTTTTACATTCAACAGATTTTCCAAGACATGTCCATGTCGTGTGTTACTGAATGGAGTTCATTCATTTGTACTTTCCAGAATGCACCACAATTTGAGTTTCCAGTTTTTGCCATCACCAACCAGGCTGCCAGGAATGTTCTCATACACTTTTCTAGTGTGCAAGAGTTTCCCTAGGTCTATGGTCTTTCAACTCGCCCCTCATGGACTCCCTAAAAGAGTTTGAAAAATTATGTATCCACTCACGTATTTTAAAGTTGAAATCTCAATCTTTTTTAATCATAAGTGTAATCATTGAAAAATGCATAATCTTGGCACTTTGTAAGTATTAGCATTAAAATAATTACACAAACCTTTAATTTTTGAAATAATTTTATTTCATTATATTTCAAGTGTACTATACAAAAAAAATTAGGAATACAAAAGTATTAGGAATTTTGTCAAATATATAAAGCAAGAAATGGCCAAATCTGTTTTGTTTTGTTTGTTTTTTGAGACGGAGTCTCATTCTATCGTCCAGGCTGGAGTGCTTTGGCATGATCTCAACTCACTGCAACCTCCACCTCCTGGGTTCAAGCGATTCTCCTGCCTCAGCCTCTCGAGTAGCTGGGACTACAGGCACACACCACCATGCCTGGCTAATTTTTTGTATTTTCAGTAGAGACGGGGTTTCGCCTTGTTGTCCAGGCTGGTCTTGAACTCCCGGCCTCAGGTGATGCACCAGCCTTGGCCTCCCAAAGTGCTGGGATTACAGGCGTGAGCCATTGCACCCAGCCCTGATTGTGAATAAATACAATTTGCCTCTCTTCCTGGCTTTTTTATTTTTAGTTCGAGACAGGATCTCCCTCTGTCACTCAGGTGGTGGCACAATCACAGCTCACTGCAGCCTTGATCTCCCAGGCTCGAGCAATCATCTCATCTCAGCCTCCTGAGTAGCTGGGACTACAGGTGCGCACCACCACACCAGGCTATTTTTTTTTTTTTTTAATTTTTAGTAGAGATAGGGTCTCATCTCACTATGTTGCCCAAGCTGGTCTCAAACTGCTGAGCTCAAGAGATCCTCCAGCTTCAGCCTCCCAAAGTGCTGGGATTGCAGGCGTGAGCCACCATGCCCAGTCTCTTCACAGCAAAACAGTTCTTCACTCTTCAAGCTACACCTTTTTTTTTTTTTTTTTTTGAGACAGAGTCTCTCTCTCTGTTACCCAGGCTGGAGTGCAGTGGCATGATCTTGGCGCCCTGCACGCCAGCCTGGGCAGCAGAGCAAGACTCTGTCTCAAAAAAAAAAAAAAAAAAAGTAAGGGAACAATTAGCACAGCATTCAAGATAGCGGTTACCTCTACGGGAGAAATACTCAGGGGCACTGGTAATTTTCTAGCACTTCGGTAGGATGGTGGGTTATTTTGTTATTCACTGTCATAGCTTCTATAAATCCCATTCTAGCATCACACCTTATCTGGTGAAATCTATTTCTCAAATTTAAATATACAGGAAAATTAAAAGAATAGCACGTGAACGCCTGTATACGCTTCACCTACATTCAACGGTCACTAATATTTTATGGTTGTGTGTGGTTGAATCACTCCAAACCCTTCACGCATCTTCTGAGAATAAAGACATGTGACTAGGTTACTCTGAAATCATCACCCACCTAAAAATATTATCAGTAATTTTGCAGTAGCTTTCAATTCCCAGTCCATATTTGGATTTCCTCAGGTGCTTCATATGTTATAGCTTTAAAAAAACAGCCATCAAAGTTCATAAATTGCATTTGATTATTATGATTTTAGTCTCTCTTTCAAGAAAATTTTGCTGGGTGCCGTGGCTCGCGTCTGTAATCCTAGTAGTTTGGGAGGCCGAGGTGGGCAGATCACTTGAAGTCAGAAGTTTGAGACCAGCCTGGCCAACATGGTGAACTCCTGTCTCTACTAAAAATACAAAGATTACTTAGGTATGGTGGCAGGTGCCTGTAATTACAGCTACTCAGGAGGTTGAGGTGAGAAGATCACTTGAACCGGGGAGGTGGAAGTTGCAGTGAGCCGAGATTGCTCCATTGCACTCCAGCCTGAGCGACAGACCGAGACTCCATTTCAAAATATATATATATATTTAATTTAAAAATTTTTTGTTTGTAGAGATGAGATTTCGCTATGTTGCTCAGGCTGTCTTGGACTCCTGGCTTCAAGCAACCTTGCCACCCCAACCTCCCAAAGCACCAGTATTACAGGCATGAACCACAGCGCCCAAATTTGAGTCTCTCTTATTCTACAACACCCACCTCCCCTTCCATGGCATTGATTTTTTGAAGGTTTCATGCAAGTATCCTCACCGAATGCTCTCCTGACTAGATTTGTCAAAGTATTATTTTCTTCTAGTCTTTGTATTTCCTATTGCTGATGCCTTGCTCACAGTGCTGAGGGAAAAAAAACCTTTAAGAAAAGACAAATGACGCGTTTTACTGTATAATATTTACATAGGCAAAATCTGTCCATTCTTCTAAGCTTTTGATTTTTATATTTTGATGAGGCAAGCCTCCTTCAGTCCAGAATTCTAAAATATGCCATATTTTCTAATACTTTTGGATTTTGCATTTGCTAGATAAATCCTATTTGGAATTTATTTTTGCTGTGGCAGGGTAGGAGTCTAAGGATACTTGTCCCTGAATGGTTGGCCAACTGTCCCTCCTAGTTTGTTTGTTTGTTTGTTTGTTTTTGAGATGGAGTCTCGCTCTGTCACCAGGCTGGAGTTCAGTGGCCTGATCTCTGCTCACTGCAATCTCCACCTCCCAGGTTCACGCCATTCTCCTGCCTCAGCCGCCGGAGTACCTGGGACTACGCGCAGCTAAGTTATTTTTATTTTTTTTTTTATTTTTTTTTTTTAGTAGAGACGGGGTTTCACCGTGTTAGCCAGGATGGTCTCGATCTCCTGACCTCGTGACCTGCCTGCCTTGGCCTCCCAAAGTGCTGGGATTACAGGCGTGAGACACCGTGCCGGTCCAAGTTTTGTATTTTTAGTAGAGATAGGTTTTCACCATGTTGGCCAGGCTGGTCTCGAACTCCTGACCTCAGGTGATCTGCCTTCCTCGGCCTCCCAAGGTGCTGGGATTACAGACCTGAGCCACTGCACCCGGCCTGATCTATTTGTTACTTCCTGCTCCAACACCGCCTCACCTTAATTTTTCTAGTTTTGATACCGGTTGTGGGGAGCTCTTCCTTGTTGTTCTTCATTTTCCACTTTTTCTTAGCTAATTTTTCACATTTTCTCTTCCAAATGAATTTTAGAATCATCTATTTGAGTTGTTTTGAAAATCCCATTTGGACTTTTGACTGCCAATGTCCTGAACTTACAGGCTACTGGAGGGCAAGGTGACATTTTCACAATACAGTCTTGTGCGTGATCACGGGCCAGCTCTCCTGTTGTTCAGGTCTCTGCTGTGCTTCTGGAAAGATTTAGACTTTTGCTCACGTGGGGCTCGCACGTGCCTTCCGCAGTGCATGCCTGGGTGCTTAACAAATATCAGTTGGTATTGTAAATTGGTAACCTTTATCTGACACAAAAATTTCAGATGTGATCAGTGTGCAGTTGATTTTTTTGTGGGGTTTCTCTCTCCTGTTCCAATATTTGTACCCCTTTTTATTCTTGTCTATTGCACTGGCTAGACCCTTCCATATAGTAATGAGTGGCAGTGGTGATAATTTGCATCTTTGATGTGTTCCTGACTTTGCCAGGGATGCTTCACTTTGCTTTTTAATCTACGGCTGCATCGGGTTGAAGTTCAGCATGTGTACACACATGCACCCCACCAAGCCAGAGCTCAGATCACTCAACCAGGGATGTAGCTACTCACATTTCCAGGGGTGCTCAGGCCTCAATTTTGCCTTTTCACACAGTTATGTGGCCTTGGGCAGGTTCCTGACCTCTTGACGCCTCATTCTGTTCCTTTGTAAGATGGAGACGATTAGGAGCTCCTAGCTAGGGGATGCTTAACCCCTTCGTGGCTGTACTGCCCTGGCTTTAGATCATGGCTTTAGAGGGCATCATGGCTCTAATCATGGCTTTAGAGGGGATGACACACTCTATAGGCAAATTGGTCTAAATAGATCATGAAAATTTTTTTTTTTTTTTTTTGAGACGGAGTCTGGCTGTGTCGCCCAGGCTGGAGAGCAGTGGCCGGATCTCAGCTCACTGCAAGCTCCGCCTCCCGGGTTTACACCATTCTCCTGCCTCAGCCTCCCAAGTAGCTGGGACTACAGGCGCCCGCCACCTCGCCCGGCTAGTTTTTTGTATTTTTTAGTAGAGACGGGGTTTCACTGTGTTAGCCAGGATGGTCTCGATCTCCTGACCTCGTGATCCGCCCGTCTCGGCCTCCCAAAGCGCTGGGATTACAGGCTTGAGCCACCGCGCCCCGCCCGATCATGAAATATTTTAACTAAAAATATTGTCTTTTCCTTAGGATGTCCTTGAGAACGTAGTAACAAAATATGTATCATGTAAAAATCAATTAGTTACATTAGACCTCCTTGCTCAACCTCTTCTGGGAGGCTTCACTATGCTGATGGGGGAACTGAGCCCACGGAGGCTGTTTGAGGTCCCATATTCAGCGTTTTCCACATATACGTGTGACCACAAAGTCCTCTTTGAGGTTCTATAGAGCAGAACACTTTATTCCAGGTGTGGTGGTAAAGGCTTAGCAACCAGCTCCGGGGGTGGGTATGTGTGGTGGGGAGGACCTTGATTTGTAGCATTTGCCAATTTCCGTGGTGTAAATACTCCCACCTTGGCCAATTCCCAGCTACCCATGTGATGTCACGGAACACAGAATTCCGAAGAGGCACTCATGGGCAGCTCCTGAGAGACAGTGAAAGCCACCTCCCGCACATCACTGCTCAGGTACCTGATATCTCACGAGACCTCCGCTCCCTGAGCGCTGGATGGTGACGCCACTCACTGTGCTCCAACACAGGTCATAGTTTGTGTTCCTTCCAGAAATTGTTTCTGTGCATGCGTCAGTATATATAAATGGGTAAATGATATGTTCATGTGTTGCATTTTATACTAGCAGAGATGTTTTACTCTGTACCTTGACTTTTTAAAAATTACTGTATCACGGTCACTTTTCCATAATCAGAACAAACAGAACATATGCAAGGGCCTGGCTCTGGCTCTTTTGGCCCATTTGGTCCCTTTTTTTTTTTTTTTTTTTTTTTCTTTTTTTTTGGAGACAGAGTCTTGCTCTGTCGCCCAGGCCAGAGTTCAGTGGCGCTATCTTCAGCTCACTGCAAGCTCCGCCTCCCGGGTCCAAGCAATTCACGTGAATAGCTGAGATTACAGGCTCCCACCACCACGCCCAGCTAATTTTTTGTGTGTATTTTAGTAGAGATGGGGTTTCGCCATGTTGCCTAGGATGGTCTCAAACTCCCGAGCTCAGGCAATCCGCCCGCCTCGGACTCCCAGCAACCGGCCAGTCCATAGCCTCTAACCAGCGCCCTCTATTGGACGTTTCAGTGATTTCCTTTCCAGGCCTCTCCTGGGGCAGTCAGGGCTGAAGGTAACAACCCGGTTCTCCCCAAGCACACGTTTCTGGGGCCTCCCTTGAGGTTCCACCCTGGGCAACCTGGCTCAGTCCTACCTGTTCCCCATCGTGGACTCCTGCAGAGTGGCTGGGAACTGATTTATCTGGGGTGCTACTGCCTAATAACGAGCCAGGAAGTGCCCTTTCCTGAGCTCTTGGGGCTTTCCCCGCCCCCAAACCCACAGACAGGACAACTCTCCGGTGCGATGCAGCTGGGGGAGGTGGAGATTCTCCGGACCTTGGAGCAAGAAGGAGTCTCAGGCTGTGGCGGCTGTGTCCCATCTGTCTCCATCTCAAGATTCTGGGTTCTTGGCAGAGCAGCTGCTTCAGAGTCCGTCTGAACCTGGCTCAAAGCAGGTCCCAGGGCACACCAGGACACTGCAGGCAGGGAAAGCCAGCAGCAACAGCAATTGTGAGCTCCTCCTCGCAGCCACTCGGAAGTAGCTGCTTTCCACTTGGCAACTCTGCGTGGCCAGGGCTGGGAGTCGGGGCAGACGTTTCAGTGTAGTTACAGCTGATGAGTTTCCAGAGCAGTGAGGGGAGGGCAAAACTGACTTATTCAGTATATTAACTAAACACTTTATGCAAGGTGTTGTTTTGGGTGCTGGGAAAAAGTGGACAGTGAGATAGAAGTAGGGCCTGTCCTGGGATCCATGTTCTGGAGACGATGTAGACTCCAGCAGGTAACAGTGCAGGTGTGCTATCACTCAGGAGCGGTAAAGCGCCTCAACGACAAAGAAGGCGGAATAAGGGAAAGGAGAGTGTCGGCAGGGACTGGGTTACAGGGTCAGGCTGTGCTTCTCTGGGGAGATGAGTTTTGAACAGAGATCTAAAGAAGGCAAGGGAGGAGCCACGGGAGGACTCTGTGAGGAGCTAACGGGGCAGGGGCCGGGGTCGGGGCGGGGCGAGGGGAACCGCAAGTGCAACAATGGGAACTCACTCAGATTGTTCAGAAAAAGCAAGGCCGGTGTGTCTGAGGGTGGGGGGCAGGCAATACATGGGGTGTGCATAGGCTATAAGATGGTTTGAAGAATGCTATTTTATTCTTAAAATAAAAGTACAGTGGGGGCACAGCAGCTCACTCCTGTAATCCTAGCACTAGGGGAGGCCAAGGCAGGAGGATTGCTTGAGCCCAGCCTGGGCAATGTAGTGAGACCCCCATCTCTATAAAAAATTAAAAAATCAGCCAGGTGAGGTGGCACATACCTGTAGTCTCAGCTACTCAGGAGGCTGAGGTGAGAGGGTCGTTTGAGTCTCAGAGGTTGAGGCTGTAGTGAGCCATGATTCCACCACTGCCCTCCAGCCTGGGTGACAGAGCAAGACTCTGTCTCAAAAATAAAATTATTTAATTTATTTTAATTTAATTAAAAAATATATGTGGCCTGGCACCGTGGCTCACACCTGTAATCCCAGCCCTCTGGGAGGCCAAGGTGGGTGGATCACCGGAGGTCAGGAGTTCGAGACCAGCCTGGCCAATATGGTGAAACCCCGTCTCTACTAAAAATACAAAAATTAGCTGGATGTGGTGGCGTGTGCCTGTAATCTCAGCTACTCAGGAGGCTGAGGCAGGAGAATCATTTGAACCTGGGAGGTGAAGGTTGCAGTAAGCCAAGATTGTGCCACTGCACTCCAGTCTGGGAAACAAGAGCGAAACTCCATCTAAAAAAAAAAAAGGTACATGTTTATTTTAAACAGGATGCAGAATGCCAGAACACATATCCACACCCTAAGAAGGCCTGTCTCTGGGTGGTTGGTCATTGTTCATTTCATTATTTCATTTTCTTTCCTTCTTTTAAAAATAGTTATAGAAATAATAATTTTTCAGACAAATAGTTCAAATAAGCAGAAAGAACAAATTAAAATCGAGTTTAATCTCAGGCTGGTGTGGTGGCTCACACCTATAATTCTAGCACCTTGGGAGGCCGAGGCGGATGGATCGCTTGAGCCCAGGAGTTCAAGACCAGCTTGTGTAACATGTCGGAACCCCATCTCTGCCAAAAATTAGCCTGGCATGGTGGTACATGCCTGTGGTCCCAGCTGAGTGCGGTTTGGCAAAGGCAATTTGCCATACATTTGGAAAACCCACACAAGTGGGGCGCAGTCCTGGGCTACTCCATCCCCTCAGCCACCTCCCCAGCCTGAGGGCAAGAAAGCTGCTGCTGGCTGCACCAGCACAGTCACCTGGACAGGTGGCATCTATTGAGGACTTTGCGAGATATTCAGAGGACCCTGCATACAAGTGAATCACTGAATCCCTTAGCCAGAGGCAGCGCGATGCCAAGTTCCCATCATCCCTGCTAGTGGTGTGTGTGTGTGTGTGTGTGTGTGTGTGTGGTAGTTCCCCTTGTAGTGCAGTAAATGAGGGCTTTTTTTCCCCTCCAGCTTTAAAAATAAACAGATCTTGAAAGTGAGTGCAGCTAGAGCATTGGTCAATATCATATGCAAATAAATAAGTGTTAATTGCCTGCAGTGACTTTGGATGTCAGGTGCGGTTATTGGACCACATTTATGGGCCAATTAGGAGCCTTACTGGACTCTAGTGGTGATAAATTGCGGCGGAGTGGCTTCTCGGAACATGCTGGAGACAGTAGGGCTGATCGTAACTCCTCCCCACTCGCGGCTGGAGTGGACTGCCAGGCTTTGTCCATTGTACAGCTGCACTGTCATCTTCGCTGTCACCACGGGCAGGTCTGGGTGCAGCGAGGGTGGGGTGGGGAGCCCTGTACGAACCCAGGCTAGGGGAGAGCCCGCAGGTCAACAAGGGACCTGGCCCCCGGGACATAGGCCATAGCTGAGGTTCCACCAAAGTGCCATGGGCTGCAGAGGAGGGAGGAGTGAGCGAGCCTGGCCCTTCCTTCCAGGGAACCTGGGTGGGCCTGGCTGGAGTTTGGAAGGAGGGTCCCTTGGGTGCATTGCCCCCCCAGCCCGTGTTTTGTCCTCAGTCCTGTCACAGTTATATTGAGGGTTGGTTTCCTGAAAAGTAGACACAAAGAAAACTGCTGCTGCAGCTGGACGCTCGGCACTCAATTGCTCCAAGGCAGGGAAGGCCATTGATGGGCCAGAGCTTGTTCCTTTGTTCATTCACTGGTTGGGTCAGTGGATATTCGTTCAGGCTGGGCCCTGGGTCCTGGGTGTAACCCACACAGATCCATGATCTTGGAGCTCAGGGGAGGTGCAGGAGAGGGGTGAATGATCCCACAAGAAAAGGCCTGTGGTGAGCACCGCAGAGAGGGCAAGAGCAGGGAAGCCTGACGGAGCCGGGGCCAGGTGTGGAGGCCTCTTTGAGGAAGGGACAGTTCATCGGAGACCCCAGAGATGACAAGGAAGAAGCCACAGAGAGCAGGGCCTTCCCAGGTGGAGGAAAAGGTGGAGAGCAGGATCAGATCCCCAGGAGGGACAAGAAAGGTCAAGGAGAGAACATTCAGGAGCCAGCATGGTCCCCTGGTGGGAGAGGAGGGGGCTGGGAGGGCGGCAGGAGGCAGGGCTGGCCTTCTGGAAGGTTCCCAACTGTGTTTGGATGTTGTGGTCAGGGGTCAGTTTGAACTTTATTTCTTCAGATTCTGTAACTTACGGTTTGGTTTGCTCCTTATCGCAATGCTTCCTGATTTTTAAAAATGTATTTATTTTTATTTTTTAATTAATTTATTTATTTATATTTGAGACGGAGTCTCGCTCTGTTGCCCAGGCTGGAGCGCAGTGGCGCGATCTCGGCTCACTGCAAGCTCCGCCTCCCAGGTTCACACCATTCTCCTGCCTCAGCCTCCCCAGTAGTTGGGACTGCAGGCGCCCGCCACCATACCCGGCTAATTTTTTTGTATTTTTTAGTGGAGACGGGGTTTCACTGTGTTAGCCAGGATGGTCTTAATCTCCTGACCTTGTGATCCATCCACCTCAGCCTCCTAAAGTGCTGGGATTACAGGCATGAGCCACCACGCCCGACCTTTATTTATTTCTTTATTAGAGACAGGGTCCCACTCTGTTGTCCAGGCTGGAGTGCAGTGGTGCAATCACAGCTCACTGCAGCCTCAAACTCCTGGGCTCAAGTAATCCTCCCACCTCAGCCTCCCGAGTAGCCAACTACAGGTGTATGACGCCACATCTGGCTAATTTAAAAAAATTTTTTGGGCCAGGCGGGGTGGCTCACGCCTGTAATCTCAGCACTTTGGGAGGCCAAGGTGGGTGGATCACGAGGTCAGGAGATCGAGACCATCCTGGCTAACACAGTGAAACCCCATCTCTACTAAAAATACAAAAAATTATCTGGGCGTGGTGGCGGGCGCCTGTAGTCCCAGCTACTTGGGAGGCTGAGGCAGGAGAATGGTG
>NW_016809768.1:1837319-1840805 GCF_001698545.2 Rhinopithecus bieti
TTTGGAGAGATGAAGTCTTGTTATGTTGCACAGGCTGATCTTGAACTCCTGGCCTCAAGCGATTCTCCTGCCTCGGCCTCCTAAAGTGCTTGAATTACAGGTGTGAGCCACCATGCCTGGGCTCTTCCTAACTTAAAATCAATTTGTTTTCAGGATCAAAGTAGTTAACCAATGGTTTCTCCAATTTCAGCATGAGTGTACAATATATTAATAAAAAACCCCAAATACTTTCTTTAAAGTCTGTGGCAAAATGTGAGCTTCAAGATATGCCTCAATGTAACTTTTTACAATATAAGATAAGCATCTGGCTTTTGAATTTTTTCAGATTTTGCAATATTTGCAATGAGATATCTTGGAGAGAGGACCCAAATCTAAATACAAAATTCACGTGTTTCACACATACCTTGTACACATAGCCTGAAGGTAATTTTATGCAACATTTTCAATAATTCTCTATATGAAACCAAGTTTTGGCTACAACCTGCCACATGAGGTCAGGTATGGAATTTTCCACCTATGGCATCATGTTGGTGCTCAAAAAGTTTTGGATTTTGGATTATTTTCGGTTTCAGATTAAAGATATTCAACCTGTACATGCTAATGGAGAAAATGGGAACAGTAAAGTATAAGGAAGGAAATAAAAACCACCCAGAATTCCCCAAAGACAGCACTGTTAACATTTTGGATATTTTTTCCTGGATATTAAAATATCTTTAATTAGCAATCACTCCTGTAAATACTTTTATATCCTAATTTTTAATTTATAATATTTCCCCACGTAATAAACACAGTTTGAAATGACTAAATCATCTTCCCCTTTATAGATGCACAATGATATATTTAACTCTCCCCGTGTTGGGCTTTGACCTCGCTTCCGGTATTCTGTTACTCTAAATACCATAGACATGAACATTTTTAGGCACTTGTCAAAGTATTCCCATTATTCCCTGGCCAGATTCGTGGGCACTGAATTCATTCATGTGGTCAATATACACGTATTGAGCCTCTATCGTGATGAAGGCGTGGTCCAGGATCTGGCTTCCTGGGTCATGAGGGAAGCTTTTTTCAGAGTCTTTGTGCACAATTTTTTTTTTTTTTTTTTTTTGAGACGGAGTCTCGCTCTGTCGCCCAGGCTGGAGTGCAGTGGCCAGATCTCAGCTCACTGCTAGCTCCGCCTCCTGGGTTTACGCTTCTCCTGCCTCAGCCTCCCGAGTAGCCAGGACTACAGGTGCCCGCCACCATGCCCGGCTAGTTTTTGTGTATTTTTTTTTAGTAGAGACGGGGTTTCACCATGTTAGCCAGGATGGTCTCGATCTCCTGACCTTGTGATCCGCCCGTCTCGGCCTCCCAAAGTGCTGGGATTACAGGCTTGAGCCACCGCGCCCAGCGTGCACAATTTCATATGGCTTTGCAGGAGCGGTTTCCACCAGCAGCGTGTTTGGGTTCGTCTCACCACGGCCTTGCCAGCACTGCATGTGATCACAGTAGGTCTTGGCTATGAAATCTAAACATTCAGTCTTGCTTTTGTGACCTGTCTGAGAGCTTCCCAGAGCACCTGACCTAAGTACCTTGGTCTGGGAAGGTGATTCTGTTTTCTACCCCTGGGGCCTCAACATTTCCTAGGAGGGTGACAGATACTCTGAGGTTTACATAGAGCCCTGGAGGGAAGGTGGGTGTGGACAATGCTATGGACAGAGGAGCAGCCACTGAGCAGCAGCAGGGCAGGGACAGCCTGGCCCCGGGTCTCTCCTGGGGAGGGTGTTCTGTGTGCTGACCAAAGGGTGCATGTGAATGTTGGGGAAACAAGGTGGCTGGGCAGGGACCTGAGCTGCCTATTCAATCACTGCTCTCCTTATCCTTCCACATCACCTCCCTCCCCCTGTTTCCCAGGGTCCCTTGCAGCCCTGAGGGACCCCACCCAGTCTGGTCAGTGGTGTGTAAGTGGAGGCACGAGGGTGGCTTCTGGGGAAGCTGGTTAAGAGGGACCGACTCAGCTGCCTCTTCCCTCACCTTCTCTCTTCCTCCCACTGGAACGCAGATGCTGGAGATGCAGCTCTCCAAGCTGCCCAGAGGTAACAAGCACCCGGGAGCCATGGTTGACCAGATGGCCGGGAGGAGGCTGGGCCCAGCAGACTCTGCAGCTGTTGGCCAGCCCAGGCTTGCCTCTCTCCAGGCTTCTTTTGGGAGGAAAAATAAACCATTTATTTAAGCCACTGTTTTGTAAATATGTTAATAATTTCAACAGATAAGCAATATGCATTTTTTTTTTTTTGAGACAGGGTCTTGCTCTGTTGGAGTGCAGTGGCATGATCTCAGCTCACTGCAACCTCCACCTCCTGGGCTCAAGCGATCCTCCCACCTCAGCCTCCCGAGTAGCTGGGACCACAGGCATGCGCCACACCTGGCTAATGTTTGTATTTTTAGTAGAGACGGGATTCTGGCATGTTGCCCAGGCTGATCTGGAACTTCTGGCCCAGGTGATCCGCCCACCTCAGCCTCCCGAAGTGCTGAGATTACAGGCGTGAGCCACTGCGCTTGGCCATCTATATGCATTTAAATGGCACTGATTCCTCCTAAAAGCACCTTTCCTTGTGCTTTTTTTTCTTCTGTATTTCTTGGAAGCCAAGTCAGCCCGGTACCCTTGTGCATGAGGCTTGTGGATGTCCTGTGACTGCAGATGACCAGGTCTGTGTGCTGGGTGAGGGGCTGCCCTGCCTGTGGCCTCACATTCCATGTTGGGGCTGTCCACAAGGCATTTCGTGGCACTGTGGGCTCCCATGCCATGGGAAAACGTCAACAAAAAATGTCACGAATGTGTCATGAGATCATGAGGTTCTCTATGTCTTGAATGGAAGAGTAGGGGGAAGGGGACACCCCTGTGTCTGCAGAGTCTCTGGAAGGCATTCCCAAAATCAGCGGTGGCTTTTGTTGTTGTTTTGTTTTGAGATGGAGTGTTGTTTTGTTGCCCAGACTGGAGTGCAGTGGCGTGGTCTTGGCTTGCTGCAACCTCTGTCTCTTGGGTTCAAGCGATTCTCCTGCCTTGGCCTTGCGAGTAGCTGGGATTACAGGCGTGCCCCACTACGCCCAGCTGATTTTTGTATTTTTAGTAGAGACGGAGTTTCACCATGTTGGCCAGGCTGGTCTTGAACTCCTGACCTTAGGTGATCCAACCTCCTTGGCCTCCCAAAAGTGCTGGGATTACAGGTGTGAACCACTGCACCTGGCTAGTTTTCTGTTTTTTTTTTTTTTGAGACCGAGTCTCGCTCTGTCGCCCAGGCTGGAGTGCAGTGGCTGGATCTCAGCTCACTGCAAGCTCCGCCTCCCGGGTTTACGCCATTCTTCTGCCTCAGCCTCCCGAGTAGCTGGGACTACAGGCGCCGCCACTGTGCCCGGCTAGTTTTTTGTATTTTTTAGTAGAGACGGGGTTTCACCGTGTTAGCCAGGATGGTCTCGATCTCCTGACCTCGTGATCCGCCCGTCTTGGCC
>NW_016809768.1:1843221-1853226 GCF_001698545.2 Rhinopithecus bieti
TTTTTTTTTTTTTTTTTTTTTTTTTTTTGCGGGAGGAAGATATAATGTAGTTTGTATGCAAAAATTACAGTAATATTAATGATAATAATGGTATTAATCAGAGTTCTGGGATGGTTTTACTGCTAGCCACCTGCTGGGAACAGTTCTTATGACACACCTGGGGCAGTGTGGCACAGTGCAAAGATACAGAAGCATCTGGAACTTCTGGGCCCAGTCAACCCTGGCTGGGCAAAGAACATTCTCTTGGAGTTTCTGTCCTTGTAAAGGAAGAAGTCAGAAGAGCCACTCCCGATCTCTTTCCTCATCCCAACTGCAAATTCCCTCGGGCCTGGGGCAGCCCCTCCCCGCAGGAGCCAGAGCTCCTTTTCTGATTTACCTTGCTTGGGCTTAGAAACACAGTTAGTTGTGACAAATGACCAATGCCACCAAAAAAAAAAAAAAAAAAAAAAAAACTCCACGGAAGCGGTGTAGACATATTTTCATTTCTTTATTAGAAAGAGGTCTCTACACCATAGCCACCTCTCTCTGTTACTTTACACATCTTTCTTTTCCCCTTAGAATACTGTACAGCGGACACAAAAAGATCCCAAGGCAGGAAAATACAAACTGGCATATTTAATCAAAACAAGATCATATGAAATAACAAGCGAAGTGAAGTGTCTGTCAACGGTTTTAATTACAGTACAAACAATATAAATAAAGCATCATCGAGTCATTGTGAAAGTGAAGTGTCTGCCAACCGCTTCAATTACAGCACACACAACATAAATAAAGCATCATCGAGTCATTGTGAGACATAAAGTTGCTGAATGAGGTAATAGAAAACATCCAAAAAAAACCAAACCAAAACCAAAACAAAAACAAACCTCAACCCATCTGTGGACACGCCCACGCTGCCCTTCCATCTCTATACACTGCTATTTACAGAAACAGAAAACTGGCTGTACGGTGGGCTGGCCTTCCCTGTCCCTGCCTAGAAATGCATCTCATTTGTCACCTTTGACCTGCTCCGGCTCCCCTTTAGGAAACACGCCCCTGTGGCAAGATGAGAACCAAATTCCAAGCTGGCAGAAGGGAACAGTCAGGGCAGGAGAGTGGGGCAGACAGGGCAGGAGACCTGCCCCCGGGACCCGTGTGACCCTCCCCTCTCCAGGCTGAGCCCAACAAAGGCCTCCCCAGTGCTCAGGTGCTCAGGGCTGAGAGGGACTGCATCTGGAGAATTAGATGTATTTCAGACACAAAAAACCCAGCTGTGGGAGGGAAACTGATGCTTTTCAAGTCTGCAAGAAGGAATTATTTCCAACATTACACTGCTGGGCCCTCCCCCATTCTCAATGCCACGCAGCAGCTTCTAAATGCACACTTTGCCCATCCACCGTGCAACTGCCCCACCCCTGTCCAGTCACCTGTGTACCCTCAAAACAGCCGTGCTCAGAACCCTGCTGGGACCCTTGGGGCTGGGGAGGTCCCTCATGTGCCAACCTGAGCAGTGCGTGAGACCCACTCCCCAGACTGGCCCCTGGCTCACAACACCCTTGGAGCCTTCTCTGTTCTCCTACCCTGAGAACCCAGGCGGGAAATGCGTTTGCCCAGGGACCTCCAGGAATGTCAGGGGACATCCTAGGGCTGTGGTACTGGGCAGGGGGCTGGGCTGCCTGCCAGTGTCTGCGTGAGGCGCATCAGGATTCCATGTGCCTAGACTGTCCTTCCTCAAGTCCAAAGGCCTCTGAAATCCTCTTGCACAGCTGCTGACTGAGTGGGCTTCCAGTGTCTTCTTTTTACCAGAGCTCTCCAAGCAGCTCAGACATTAGCTTCCTGGGCCAGTGTGGATGGTTCGGCACCAGGGAGATGCAGGGAGATGAGGGTTTAATCCGATTTAGGGGCAGCTGTTCCCAACAGCTGGTGTTTGTTAAGGGGGTTTGTTCCACTGGGAAGATTCCCCAACGCACTCACGCCTTGTTTGGTTCCTTTCTTTCACCTGCATCTCAAGGCAAAGGCCATGCAATTCCCCCAGAGTGCATTCTAGATCAGTCCGATGTGGACTTCGGCAAGGAGTCTCTATTATATGGTTTCACCATCCTCAGGTTGGGGGGTGCTCCCTACAGACGCCCTGTGCCAGGCCAAAATGAAAGCCAAGCCCTGAGCCAGCTCTCCCCACATTCATGAGGATATCCTGTTTTGGGCACACGGAGCAGTCCAGCTTGGGTGTTTGAAGGCCGGATGCCAGAGCCGCCTGCTGGTCTCACTTAGCAGCCTTAGGCCTGAGCGCTGGGGCTTTCAGAGCCCATGCAAGTCTCTGCTAGCCACTCTGGCCCTACCTGCCCATCTCCAGACCCTGAGGCCCATCTGCAGGGGGTGAGGGCCTCAGACAAGAACGGTTCTACCAAACAGGTGCAAAACCCCAAACCAAGTGCTGTCATTTTACACCAAAACCAGCACCTCACAGGGAAAGACAGTAAGAACGGGTGTTCAGATTTAGGTTTGCTTACTGCTACTCTGGGGTGGGTGTTTACTACACTGGTGAACTTAAATACTTTCTCATACAACTCACAGGTTTAAAACAGACTTGTTGGTTTCACAGACTCCCTTTCCAGAATCACCTGCCAACACAGACGTGTGATGCGAAGAAAGCCGCAGACACACCAATTACATGGGGCGGCGGGGGTCAGGGGGGGCATTAATATTTCAACAGTCTATTTAAGGGCAGTATTTCTTCTCTAAGGGGAAGAAAGTTTGTGTTTTTGAAACAGTAAATATCTAAGTACATATGTCTTCCTCCATGGAGAGGGCAGGAGTCTGCCATAGGGGTTTCTGTCTCATCACAGACGGGGCACGGGTCACTTCTCTCTAATCACAGACAGCGCAGCATCCCAGGGGCCAGCGATCAAGATCACTCCCTGGCTGTGTCGGAAGGACCAGTCTGAGGACTGTGTCTTAGTGACCCAGCTACTCCAAGGAGATACACCTGCGCCACTTCTGTCTCCCGCATAATGGGAGCAAAGCTGACATTTCACTGAAAAGCAACCTAACGTGCGTGGTTAAATGACAGAGGGCCCGTCCCCACAGGGCACACAGCAGGGCTGGGGCAGATCTGTCCACTGGGCAGGGCAGGGGCGTCTCCTGGCCCCACTATCACCTGGGCGTGCTGGCCTGGCCTGGGGGGACGGGGGCGGCATTAAAGCCATGTGACCACAAGGGCTCCCTGAAGAAAGCCACTCAGAAATCCAAGCGCGAGCCTCGGAAAGGTGGAGAATGCACGCATCGATGCCAAAGGCCCTTATTTAGCTTTTTGGGGAAGGATGAGGGTGACAATCATTCAAGATGTGACTTCACAACACGTGAAACCCCCATCTGAGACGACGGTTGGAAATAAATTACATTTCCTTTGAAGGAAAGCTGCGTGTCTCCAGCACTTCCCTATCAGAACTCCTTCCTGACTGCTTTTCAATTTGTTTGCTTGAAGGCCATAAATACAACCCCAGGGAGTTCTAGAAAAGTCTCAACGACCTTGTGCAGGAGGTGAGGGACGGAAGCAGAGCACATGCCGTGCGGGGAGGGAAGCAGCCCCACTGGAGGTTTGGGGTTTGCTTTCCAAACACCTTTGCCTCCTGAGTAGTTGCTGAGGCCTGATTATACCCCATCTCAGGGGAAGCTACATCGTTGCCAGGTTTCTCACCTCCCAGGGCAGGAATATGGATTTCTCCTCATTTCCAGAACATCCTAAGTGCAGGGAGGAAGAGTTGGCATCCTGGGCACCACGGGGACCAAGGGCGCCTATGGCACATTGCATGCTGCAGACTGAGCAGGTCTCTCTTGTGGGGTAAGATGAGTCCACCAAGTTCAAGCACAAAACACACTGGGAGCCTGGGGACGGGGAGAGAGGGACGGGCCTGCAGCCAAGCACGGCGACCCAGGGTGCTCTCCAGAAAGCTCTGATCTCAGACAGGAGGAGGAGGGGAGGCCCAATGCACGCGTGAGTCACGCAGCTCACGGCAACGGGAAGGTGGCATCTGAAGGGAGGGACGCTGTCCACGCCGACACCACCTCAACAGGCTGTGGGGGAGAGGAAAGGGTCGTCTTGGCCCTGACCAGTACCGGCGAACAGCACGAGGGCAGAACTCAGCCCCTTCCACGCCTCTAGAAAATCAGCTTCAGACTACAAAGTGGAATATCCATGTTGAAAAAAGTGGGCAGGTTCCAGAGAGGCTCTCAGGGAGCAAGCACTTCCTGGGAGCCTCCCCTCCTCACTGACGCTGTTCCCCACCATGTGGAGGGCCAGGGCAGGGCACTGGCAGGCTGAGAGAGGAGGGCCCCGGGCTCTACGGGAGGCGCTTGGCAAACATGCCCGTCACGGCCTCCCCTGGGTGCAGGCTGGAGGACAGTGTCAGCCACGGGCAGGTTTCCTGGTGTGTGTGCCGGCTTCAGTCCCATCAGTGTTTCTGTTCTTAACACGTGCTCCTGTCTCCCCAGCATCCCCTGGCCAGGTGTGAGGCTGGCATTTACCACACGGGTTTGAAACCTCACTGCACCCTGCAACTTTCACAGATGAGGAAAAAGAGCTCAGGAAGCTGGGTGCTTGTCCAGAGCTGTGTGGGAATCCTCTGGAGGGCTGGCAGCACCGGCTGAGCCTAGGGGTCCGTCTTTTTCATCAGACCATGTTTCTCCCTAACAAGGTTAGCAACAGCTCCTATGCAGACATAGGGAATGACCTCAAATGTGCACAAAAACAGGAAGACGGGTATCTACACTGGATGGCAGAGGCTGGAACCATGCACACCTCATCAGGCTGGGCAAAGTCTCAGAAGAGGGAGCTTCAACGCAAGGCCCTTGTGCTGCAAAGCCACTGCCCAGAACTGGCCTGTGGACCAGGGGCCCTGCAGGAAATGCAATTCAATAAGATCCCGCTCTCTCCTGCGTCTGAAAACCCTGCAATTGGCGAGTGACCTGCTGCCTTCGCCCTCCTTTCCGGTGCATATACATTGTGTACACGCATGGGAGATAGGACACTGCACTTGGTTTTGGGGCAACTGACTCAGAAACTTGTCACTTGCTCACTCTCGGGCTGCTTATTTCCTGGGATGAAACAGAGAAGGACCAGGGACCAGGACTGGGATGCTAGGCGGGGTAAACCACTTGTCCACCCCAGCACCTGAGGTCAGAATCAGAGTCCTGTCCCTGTGGGATGTTCCTGCTGCAGCCAGGTCTGCACCACACCCCTCCACTCCCCTCCAAGTTCAGTCTCTGCGAAGCTGAACGTCGGGGTGCAGACGTGTCCAGATCACCCACAGGGTTACACAGGCCGCTCGTGTGCCTCCCCCAGCTGGCTGTTTCTCATCAAGGCAGAGTTTTAATTCTGAACTGGAAAGGTGAGGTGGATCCTGCAGTGGTGATCTGTCATCATCACGTCACAGAACTGAACATGGAAATGAACAACAAAAACTCAACTGCCTTCTCAAACGAGTTACTCTTAACTCCGCCCTTGGTCCTTGCCTCTCCCAGCCTTGGTGGTAATTAGCTTGAAAGTGGGAACGAGAGTGTGGTCAGCAAAGAACGGGCTTCTGGTTAGACACTGAAACACAAACCGATTAGCCAGCTGTCTTCTTTATTTGGAAAGACCCTCGGAACTGCCTTTCCTTTTGCTACTAAAACTTGGGCCCTAGAAAGCGGCTGCGCGTGGAGCAGATAGACATCGCTGAGGATGGCAGGGGAGGGGCTGTGTTTTCTGAGGGGAGTCATGGCGGCCCGTGCTGGGGACCAGGAAGGGAAAAAGCCGATCTAGCATTCAGGTTGTGGAAGGCAAAGCGAAACAAGAAGTCATTTGGGAAAATATTATATTATAAACACGTAGAATAATATGTACACAGTCATATACATCCCAAAGACAAGCCTCAAGGAGCTCCGTTTCTTCTCAAAGAAGCTTCACTATGAGAAAGCGTTCCTAGAGTGGGAATTCACTACAATGAAATAATTTAACAATTTCATTTATGCTATATCTGTGTCCACTACAGAGTCTACGGTGAAGGCTGTGTGGAGCGAGTGTGTCCAGTGGATTCGAACACCAATGCGCTCTTCAAAAATAGGCAATGACCTTTTTTTCTTTTCTATTCACATTTGCAATAGCTACACAGTGATGAAACGCAGACTGAAAAATCAAATGGCAGGACGATGGGACTGTCGTCAAAGTTCTCAGACTTGTGGCTTCTGCCCCTGTTATACTTTTGGATATGAGTGAGCTCCACTTAGCTTCGTTAAGATTAGAAGTTTCCATGAAACACTTACCCACATATAAATTATGTGTAAAGCTTTATTTTTTCCCCACCTACTTTAATTTTTTTTAAAAAGTGAAAGAAGAGGAAAAACTCTTATAAAATATAAGGTTTAATATATGAGAGGGAGGAACACCCCGGAGGCTGCCAGCATGTGTGGCTTTGTGTTTCTGTGCTACAGGAGTCTAGTGTCCTCATCTGCCATCGTGACAACCCTTCTCCCCGCGTCACACTGCCAGCGGGCTCTGGGCAAAGCTGCCCCATTTGCTTTTAATCTAAGGGATGCTGTGGTTTGGCTGACTACGTTTCACCACCACCACGGAAGGCGGCGGACGTCTGAAGCGGCCAGATACCGCGACGATGGATATCAGGCGAGGTACTAGCGTGGAGGGCCGGGCTGCCAGGTCAAGGTTGTCTGGGTTCTCGGGAGCCAGTCTGTGCCACAGAACCATCGGCAGCTGCCTTCCGTAAGGCACCTCGGTCTGGCATTCGGAAAACCGCCCCGTCTTGCCAGAGCCCCTTGGTCTTGGTTAGCAAAAGCCGTCTCCGATCTAAACCATGCTTTCAATCATGAGAAACCACATTCCTGCTTTTTCCTTTCTAATATACTCCAGTGTGTCTTTTTTTCTTTCTCAATTTTAATAAGCAAATTGTACCACCATCTTATTCTGAGATGCTCCTTTTTAAAAGCTGTAGATCACGTTAATGGAAGTGTTTACTGCTGGGAATATTTTCCATGTACAATGATCTGTAACCCTCTTATCTCAACTAGTTGCACATTATTAGTTCACATCCAGTTCAATTTATAAATTAAGGGAGGTGCCATTTGTCTGTACAAAAATCAATGCATATTTATGAACTTCTTTTATTCAAATATATTTTCACACATCTTATCTAAATACATAATACAGAAGCCTGTGTGACTTGGGCAATGTGGCCCAGGAGGGCCTGAGACTAACACATCCACCTTGGCAAAAGGACATAAAATCTCTCTTACGGTCGGAAAAAATAGCCTTTTGTGTATTTACTTAGTTTACGAAATATACTCGAAATGCTATTGTTAGCTGTATTTGTGATTTCCTTTTGAATTTGAGTTATTCTTATTTATTTTCCCATTTTGTTTTGCACCAAGGAGACTGGAGTCAAATAATACTCAGCGACTGATTTCCTCTCTTTGTACTGAAAAATTAAACAGATACTAAATTATGACAGTGAATTTAGAAAGGAGGGCTCCAAGGGCTTGAAAGAACATGTCTGGGATAATATGATGCTTCTAAGAGTATTGCAATCACATCGTGGCAATCACCGGAGCGTGCCACGTAACTACCTCCTCGGCTAATATGCTTTCTTCTCGGTGATGACTAATCATGTTCTATTAAACAGCAGTAATGCTGGAAGAACTCAACTATACAAGTGTAATGAAGCCAGTATTCTCCCTGGACAGATTAGCTACAACTGATTTGACACATACCATCATAGGGGCTTCAAACCTGACAAACTCTGTGCTTGCTTCTGATTTATGCCGTCAAGCTCCTCAGAGAAGAGATGGAATCCAAGTGTTCCGTTCGGTAGAGGTGAAATGTACTATGTGCTTAACTGCCAGTTAACGGAAGTTGCCCCTTCTCCTTGTTCCTCGCCTCCCCTCCCCCTCACGTCCCCGTCCCTTGTGCCACCAGGACAAGGGTCCTGCGCCGTGTGCTATCGTCAAAGGGCCGAGGCCCGTCGCTCTCTCCTGTTTGTGGTTTAGGGGAGTTTATGAAAAGGAGCCACTTCTGCAGTCTCCCGGCCGCCTCTTCGCCCCTTGAGGATGTCCAGGTTTTGTGATTTTGTTTGGGGTGACAGTGGGTGGGCGGGAAGGAGGCGGCCACCAGGAAGAGGGAGGGGATGCGACGGGACTCACGTGCTGCGAATTCTGAGCGAGTATGCGGCAAGGCTGCCGCGTCCCGGGTGTGGCGAGCAGGCGGGCACGGCTGTTCCTCAGATGATGGTGGGCACCCTCCCGCTGCTGTTGTTCCGGTTATTGTTTCTCCTGGACAGGTTGGGAGTGGCCATGAGCACGAAGCGTTCGTCGGGGCAGCCGTACTGCAGCAGGACGTCGATGCACTCCTGGCTGGAGGCCTGCCGGGCGTAGGCCAGCGCTGTGTTCCCGTGGGCATCTCGGGCCATGACGTCCACCCCGTACTGCGGAGGTAACGGAGCCCACATTAGTATCGGGGGGATGTGATGGAAGGAGGGGGCAGGGATGCTTTCTCTCAGCCCTTTGGCTTTCTCTCAGCCCAGGGCTTTCTCTAAAGCCCTGTGCTTGGACAGCAGGGCCAGCTACAGAACTGGCTGGCACAGCCTGCACCCATGGCCAGCGGATTCTTTTAAGGAAAGAACGTGTCTTTTTTTCAACTGAAAGCCCCTCCTTTGTGCAACATTAAGGAATCAAAGATAACTTTAGTTTTGCTGTTTCTATTTTGACTTTCCAATTGCACAAAGAAAAAAAAGATCACTGTTTTGATCTCAGAATTTTCATTATAAGAAATATATAAATAACACATAAGAGCTCAAGAAGAAAAAAAAAATCACCCATAATCTTGCTATTCAGAGATAACCTTTGTCAATTATGGATTTCCTTCCAATGGGTTTTCTTTGAATCTAAATGTGTATGTGCCTAATTGAGATAAGACTATACAAATACTTTGTATTGTTTTTCATTTTTTATTGATCACTATACTGTGATCATTTTCTTACATCATTAAACATTACTCAGAGGCCGGGCGCGGTGGCTCACGCCTGTAATCCCAGCACTTTGGGAGGCCGAGGTGGGCGGATCACGAGGTCGGGAGATCGAGACCATCCTGGCTAACTCGGTGAAACCCCGTCTCTACTAAAAATACAAAAAATTAGCCAGGCGAGGTGGCAGGCACCTGTAGTCCCAGCTACTCGGGAGGCTGAGGCAGGAGAATGATGTGAACCCGGAAGGCGGAGCTTGCAGTGAGCCGAGATCGCGTCACTGCACTCCAGCCTGGGCAACAGAGTGAGACTCCGTCTCAAAAAACAAAAAACAAAAAACATTACTCAGAAGCACGACACAAGCTGTGTGCAGCAGCTCACTGCAGCCCAGGAGTTCAAGATTAGCCTAAGCAATATAGGGAGATCCTGTCTCTAGAAAAAAACACGATTTTAAAAAACTAGCTGGGCACGGTGGCATGTGCCTGTGGACCCAGCTACACAGGATGCTGAGGTGGGAGGGTCACTTGAGCCTAGGAGGCAGAGGCTGCCGTAGGCCGAGATCACACCACTGTACTCCAGCCTGGGCAACAGGGTAAGACCCAGTCTCCCCACCCACCATATAGCATGACACAGGCAAGTCATACAATATTCCACCACAAGAACAGGATTCAGAACTCTCCCCTCAACTGTGCACACTCTGTAAAAATTGTCACTGGAGCTGGGTATGGTGGCTCAATCCTGTAATCCCAGCACTTTGGGAGGCCGAGGTAGGGGGATCACGAGGTCAGGAGTTTGAGACCAGCCTGACCAACATGGTGGAACCCCATCTCTACTAAAAATACAAAAATTATCTGGGCTTGGTGGTGTATGCTTGTAATCCCAGCTAGTCAGGAGGCCGAGGCAGGAGAATTGTGTGAACTCAGGAGACGGAGGTTTCAGTGAGCCAAGATCGTGCCACTGCACTCCAGCCTGGGCGACAGAGTGAGACTCCATCTTAAAAATAAATAAATAAATAAATAAA
>NW_016809768.1:1855038-1887629 GCF_001698545.2 Rhinopithecus bieti
ATAAATAAATAAATAAAATAAATAAATAAAAAATTGTCACTGGAAGAAACAGTACCTGGATGTACGTCCTCACACAGAATCTTTCTCAGGGTTAAAGTACACAACATTTTAAGCTTTTGCTCATGAAAAGAGTGAATTCACTTCCACTTCTGCCAACGCACAATGTATGGGAGTCTGAGGCCACTCAACAGCATGGAACCAGCGCCATCAAAGGAATTCTTGCTCAGTTGGAGGAGGAAACATGGCCTGTAATTTATAACTGTGTCCTCTGCTCCCACCAACAATTCGTATGTTTAAGTCCTAATACCCAGTACTTTCGCATGTGACTGTATTTGGGGATAGATCCTTTATGTTGGTATATGAGCTTAAATGAGGTCACAATAGGGTTGGTATTTGTGTGAGAAGAGGAAGAGGCTGTGCTGAGAGGCTGATACCTGTAATCTCAACACTTCGGGAGGCTGAGGTGAGAGGACTGCTTAAAGCCAGGAGTTCAAAACCCATGGGCAATATGGTAAGAACCTAACTCTACAAAAATTAAAAAAAAATTTGCCATTCATGGAGGTGCATGTCTGTGGTCCCAACTACTTGGCAGGCTGGCGGGGGGATTGCTTGAGCCCAGGAGTTCGAGGTTACAGTGGGCCATGATTGTGCTACTGCACTCTAGCCTGGACAACAGAGCAAGACTTCGCCCCAGAAAGGAGGGGAGGGTGGAAAGGAAAGATCTCCCAGGAGCAAGCGCAGAGGAAAGGACCTGTGAGAACACAGGGAGAGGGCGGCCGTCTACCAGCCACGAGAGAGGCCTCACCAGGAACTATCCCTGCCGAGCCTTTGATCTTGTACTTCCAGCCTCCAAAACTGTGAGAAAATAAATGTCTGCTGTTGAAGCACCTGTCTGTGGTGTTTTGTTATGGCAGCCCTAGCATACTACACACAACTCTTACTGAATTTGCATTACATCACATGTATGACTAATGAGTAAAAGGTAGTATCTTTGATTTTGGTGTAGTGTCTGTATATCTCATCTCATTCTCCAACTGCACCCATCAAAAAAGTCAGATCAAGGCCAGGTGTGGTGGGTCATGCCTGTAATCCCAGCACTTTGGGAGGCCGAGGAGTTCGAGACCAGTCTGACCAACCTGGTGAAACCCCGTCTCTACTAAAAATATAAAAATTAGCTGGGCGTGGTGGCGGGTGCCTGTAATCCCAGCTACTCGGGGGGCTGAGGCAGAAGAATCGCTTGAACCTGGGAGGCGGATGTTGCAGTGAGCCGAGGTCGCACGACTGCACTCCAGCCTGGGCGACAGAGCAAGACTGTCTCAAAAAAACAAAAAAACGTCAGATCAAAAACATGCAGAAACCTGCAGCACTCTACACATGCTGCTGTAGAATGTTGCTGCTGTGCTGGACTGACCCATCCTGCCCTGTGAGTGGAGACAGAAGAGCCTCCAGCTGGGTGTCCCACCTCTGGGTGCCGTCCCCACTTCTGGGAATACACTTGCCTTCCCTACCTGGGGAGCCTCCCTGCAGGTGGAGTCTGCCTCTGATGGGGACCTGCCTCGGCTGAAGCCCCAGGGGTCCACGGGCAGCCCCTAGGTGGGCATGGCTTCTCAGACGTGGCTCCCGGGTGGCACAGGCAAGGCCTCTCTGCACAACCACTTTATCCTTCTCTTTTACTCATTCAAGCATTGTGACACATGCTTCAACAGGAATGTAAAGAATACTCTTCCCCAGTAGAAATTCATCAGAATGGTTCAAAAGAAGCCCTCTGACAAACTCCTGCCACATCAGACCTCAAAGTTTAGGGTCCAGTCTTTCTCTGTTAAGTGAATAGAAACACCAAAGGTTTGGAAATGGGGAAACCCTACAAGCCATCCCGTTAATACACCGCCTTCTCTCCAGAAGATGATGGAAATGAAAAAGAGGGACACCACAAAGCCTCCTTGACAAGGGGCAATTTTCAGAAACTCTGGCAAGTGCTGTACACGGAGGACCGACTGTGTCTCTATAAGGCCCTCTGCCCTTCAATCAGAGTTTCCCATTAGGAACTGTTCCCACTTGCGGACCAAGAACAACAGCTTTCTGCCAGAAAGATGCCCACGGAAGCAGAACAAAGCAGAGAGTGCCCCCTGTGGCCCCGTCCTCTGCCAGGGGTGCCGACCACCTACCCAGATCAGGAGCTGTGCCAGGACCACATTCCCCTTGCGGCAGGCCAGATGCAGCGCCGTGCGGCCGTCTCCCTCCCCGCAGGTCTCGTTCACCTCGTCCCGGGAGCCGTGTGCCAGCAGCAGGATAGCCATCCGCAGGTCCTCGTCGGCGGTGGCCCGCAGCAGGTACTGGCCCAGGGACAGCTCTGTGCAGGGTAGTGGGGCCAGGAAGAGCTTCTGCTCGTACTTGGCACGGATCCACCGTTCCTTCTCTTCCCTGCAAAGAGCCACCAGACAGGTGCGGTCACGATCAGGCCCAAGAACACAGGCTGCAAGCACCCGCCCCATGTGGTCGGGAGGAGCCAAGAGGGAAGTGAAGTAACAGAAAGCAAAGGTCTTCACTCGGCACAAAGCTCCCTGGAGGAAAGGTTTATCCACCTTCACAAAACAGTATCCTCACCAGCAGCATCAGCCCAGAAATGCAGATTCTCAGGTCATGTCCCAGACCCCCTGAATCCGAACCTCCAGGAGTGTTTTAACAAGCCCCGCAGGGGATTCCAATAGGCCCAAGGTATGAGAGCCGCTGATCTCAGGCTCACACGCTGTCTTGGTGCTCTTTGTTTCTGTCACTTTTAGTGCAGAATCTGTCCTTGGAAAGAAAACTATCAAGTGAGGGCTCAAGGCCATGGCCTTGGATCAGTGGCTCTCACAGGCCGAGGCACGGGGGAACCACCCTACTGCCTGGGACTGGCACGATGGAAGCATGGTCTCCGGGGCCGAAAGCATGGACCTACATGATGGAAGCATGGTCTCAGGGGCCGAGAGCATGGACCTGCATGATGGAAGCATTGGGTCGTCCGGGGGCGAAGCACGGACCTTGCATGATGGAGAGCATAGGGTCTTCCGGGGCGAAAGACATTGGACCTGTATGATGGAAGGGCAATGGTCTCAGGCCGAAAGCATGGACCTGCATGATTGGAATCATGGTCTCCAGGGCCGAAAGCATGGACCTGTATGATGGAAGCATTGGGGTTTTTCATCCAGGACCGAGAGCACGGACCTGCATGGATGGAAGGCATGCTTCCAGGGGCCGAGAGCATGGACCTACATGATGGAAGCATGGTCTCAGGGGCCGAGAGCCATGGACCTACATGATGGAAGCATGGTCTCCGGGACCGAGAGCATGGACCTGTATGATGGAAGCATGGTCTCAGGGGCCGAGAGCATGGACCTACATGATGGAAGCATGGTCTCAGGGGCCGAGAGCATGGACCTGCATGATGGAAGCATGGTCTCCGGGGCCGAGAGCACGGACCTGCATGATGGAAGCATGGTCTCAGGGGCCGAGAGCATGGACCTGTATGATGGAAGCATGGTCTCAGGGGCCGAGAGCTGTTTTACTGTAAGCAGGACTGTAGTCAGGACTATAGGACACTTGGCTGAAGCTGAGGGGTGGGGGCACAGGACAGCCAGTGCGCTCCCCACAGCTGGGGGTGCCCATGTGGTCTTAGCTCCAAACTCCGAAATAGGAGTTGTGTGTGTGGACTCCCCAGGTTTTCTAAACCCTTTCAGCTGAAGAAAACATGGCAACAGACTCAAGCAGGAGAGGGCAGAGACTCCAATGAGGAGGTTTAGAAGGGAGATGCAGCTTTTAGAATCTCCAGATACTTGGGAAAGGCTTAAGTGGAAAGGACAGAATGTAAGGAACTCCTTAAATGACAAAGAACGGTTGGGTGTTCTGAGGGAAACTGTTGCAGGGACTGGGAAACAGGCAGGTAGCTCCCAGAAGCCAGAGCTGAGCCCAGAGGCAGAGGAGAGGATGAAGCTGGGGAGGGGTGCATGGGGTCGGGGGTGTGGGGAGCAGATGATGCTCGTGCCTGCCCGCCCCCAGCATCACAACCTGGCTAAGATGGGGCTGTCTGAGCTGGCCAGTGTCATACGTGGTGGTCTTCTCCTGGAGGGTCTACAGAGGATGGGGACCCTGCTACCCATCTGTGGGGAGGGCTGAGAAGGAGAGGACAGGATGAGATGAGAAGCTCAAGAAATATAAGAGGAAACCGACAGTAAGACACATTTATGTTGACCCAGAGGAAGGACCCCAGGAGAGCAGCTCCTGTATTCTGGCTACTCACGATGGTTTCTGGTTTCTTAAAAAAGTGTGAGAGATACTGAAAACTCAAGACTCTGTAGCACTGCTAGAGGCGGGAAAAAGGTGGGGTGGTGGGGGACAAGAAATTTACAAAGAACAATGTGAGATTTTACAAGTAGCTCTTGAAATTTTACAAGGATCCCAGGAGCAGAGCCCAGCCAGGGAAGTGCTCCCTGCCTGCCTTTTTGATAAGGATGACAAAGAAAAGAGGCCAGGAGCAGTGGCTCATGCCTGTAATCCTAGCACTTTGGGAGGTTGAGGTGGGTGGATCACCTGAGGTCAGGAGTTTGAGACCAGCTTGGCCAACATGGCGAAACCCCGTCTCTACAAAAAATACAAAAATTAGCCGGTGTGGTGGCAGGTGTCTGTAATCCCAGCTACTCGGGAGGCCGAGGTAGGAGAATTGCTTGAACCTGGGAGGCAGAGGTTGCAGTGAGCAGAGACTGCACCACTGCACTCCAACTTGGGTGATAGAATGAGACTCTGTCTCAAAAAAAAAAAAAAAAAAAAAAGTAAGAAAAAGAAAAGCCCTACATGTAAGAAAGCACTGCAGTTACCCACAGAGACTTTAATAACGCGCTGATTCACAATTGCCCTCTCCAAAATTCAGGTTTCTCCAGGGGAATAATCAGAGTACACAGCTACAAATGACACAGAGAAATCACTCAGGGCTTCCGCGAAAGTCTAGAAAGAAAACTCATTACCCATGACATTTCTGCTTCCGAAGTACAGAGGAAAGGCCTTGTTTACACCTTTTACCCGTGTTTACATTGCACCTAGTGATCTAGTGTCGGGTTAGCCCTAATCTGTTTTTAAATACTTAGGCAAACAAATTCTTCCAGGAGTAAATCTGGATTAGTTTTGCTTCACTTCCTGGTACATGTGAGTGACCCCAGAGTGACCCCCGACTCTTTTCATTTGGAGATTTCCAGGACAAACACTTGGCTACAGCTGAGAACTGACACCAGCCCCCACAAATGCAGCGGAGGCAGCCCCCGCACCCCACTCGGGCAAAAACGCAAGCACAAAAGCACTGACAATGTCTGGGAAACACGGGTTCAGGAGATAGACAGAAAGAAGTGCTTCTGATACTGTTTTAAAGGCCTTGTTGAAAATGTATTAAACATTTGTTGATGCATTTCATAAATCACGAAAGAGAAGGAGCAAAACGTGAATTAAATGAAAAGGGAGGAAGGATACGTCCAGACTTTCCAGTTCCAATTTGCTAACTCTCATTTTTTGGTAGGCATTAAAATCACAACTATTTGATTCCGCTCCGATTGATTTTAATAGCCATTGCCAAATCACCCAGGGATAAACCAGAT
This sequence comes from Rhinopithecus bieti, assembly GCF_001698545.2. Classification (NCBI taxonomy): domain Eukaryota; kingdom Metazoa; phylum Chordata; class Mammalia; order Primates; family Cercopithecidae; genus Rhinopithecus; species Rhinopithecus bieti. The sequence continues at coordinate 1,860,657 of NW_016809768.1, forward strand.
AACTTAACACAGTAGCTACAGTGCTAACTGCAATTATTCAATTTCTTTTTAATATTCGAACATCCCAGCCAAAGAATGAGTACAAGCCTACAGCTCCTGAACCCTTCCCTGTGTCAGTATGTTCTCCCTGGGAACTGCTGGAGTGATTCTTTGTCCTCACATCTCACCCCATAGGCAACCTCATCTGAACTGACAAGCTGATACACAGTTGAATGAGCTGTTCTTTACTTTTAAAAATCAGGATTGTTGGCCAGGTGTGGTGGCTCACACCTGTAATCCCAGCACTTTGGGAGGCCGAGGTGGGCGGATCACGAGGTCAGGAGATGGAGACCATCCTGGCTAACACGGTGAAACCCCGTCTCTACTAAAAAAAAAAGAAAAAATTAGCCGGGCACGGTGGCGGGCACCTGTAGCCCCAGCTACTCGGGAGGCTGAGGCAGGAGAATGGTGCGAACCTGGGAGGCGGAGCTTGCAGTGAGCCAAGATTGCACCACTGCACTCCAGCCTGAGTGACAGAGTGAAACTCTGTCTCAAAACAAACAAACAAACAAACATCATGATTGCTGATACCACCTTAATCCTTCAAGAGTGGCCATCATCAAAAAAATCAAAAAACAGTAGATGTTGGTGTGGATGCTGCTGGTGGGAATGTAAACTAGTACAGCCACTATGGTAAACGGTGTGAAGATTCCTTAAAGAACTAAAAGTAGAACTACCATTTGATCCAGCAATCACACTACTGTATCTACCCAGAGGAAAAGAAGTCATTACATGAAAAAGATACTTACACACACGTTTATAGCAGCACAATTCACAACTGCAAAATTGTGGAACCAACCCAAATGGCCATCAATCAACAAGTGGATAAAGAAACTGTGGTGTATATATATATATACACACACATATATATATATATGATGGAATACTACACAGCCATAAAAAGGAATGGGTTAACAGCATTTGCAGTGACCTCCAATGAGAGTGGAGACTATTATTCTAAGGAAAGTAACTCAAGAACGGAAAGCTAAACGTCATATGTTCTCACTGATATGTGAGAGCTAAGCTATGGGGACACAAAAGGCATAAGAATAATACAATGGACTTTGGGGACTTGGGGAGAAGAGTGGGAGGGGGGTGAGGGATAAAAGACTACAAATAGGGTACAATGTATACTGCTCGGGTGATGCGTGCACCAAAATCTCACAAATCACCACTAAAGAACTTACCTATGGCTGGCTTTGGTGGCTCACGCTTGTAATCCCAGCACTTTGGGAGGCTGAGGCGGGTGGATCTCTTGAGGTCAGGAGTTCGAGACCAGCCTGGCCAACATGGAGAAACCCTGTCTCTACTAAAAATACAAAATAGCCGAGGGTGGTAGCGTGCACCTGTAATCCCAGCTACTCAGGAGGCTGATGCAAGAGAATTGCTTGAACCCAGGAGGCGGAGGTTGCAGTGAGCCAAGATTGCACCACTGCACTCCAGCCCGGGCGACAGAGTGAAACTGTCTCTCTCTCAAAAAAAAAAAAAAAAAAAAAAAGAAAATGAACTTACTCAATTAACCAAATACCACCTGTACCCCAATAACTTATGGAAAAAAAATCAGCATTGTATAAACTATGTAATAAAAGGTAGGTCCAGGTTTTGTGGGCCCGAAACCCACAAATGGGAGACTGAGACAGGAGAATTGCTTGAACCCTGTGGAGGGTGGAGGATGCAGTGAGCCGAGATTGCGCCATTGCACTCCAGCCTAGGCAACAAGAGTGAAACTCCGTTTTCAAAACAAAAGTTTTCAGCCAGGTGTGGTGGCTCACGCCTGTAATCCCAGCACTCTGGGAGGCCGAGGCCGGGCAGGCCACCTGAGGTCCAGAGTTCGAGACCAGTCTGGCCAACATAGTGAAAACCCGTCTCTACTAAAAATATAAAAATCAGCCTGGCGTGGTGGCGCACACCTGTAGTACCAGCTACTCAGGAGGCTGAGGCAGGAGAATCGCTTGGATCTAGGAGGAGATGGCTGCAGTGAGCCAAGATTGCGCCACTGCACTCCAGCCTGGGTGACAGAGTGAGAGTCTGTCAAAAGAAAAGGAAAAGAAAAGAAAAGAAAAGAAAGCAAAACAGAAGCTTTCAATGCTGACTTCTGAGTCCTTTGGGACTGCAATATTTCCGTGTTTTTTGGACACTAGGAGGTGATCAGGGAGCTAGGGGCAGTCACTGGGCTTTGTGTCTGCATCAGACGTGATTCTTGTTAGCAGCTGAAATTTAACTAGTATGAAAACAGGACTCAGACAAGGGCGCTGGGTTTTTTGGGTGCTACTTCAGCAACCTCATGCATGTCAGTCGCCTGCTGTGACTTGAAGCCCACCTCCTGTGGATGTTCCCATCCTGATACCAGGGGCAAAGCTTAGCTCCCTGCACTTTCTGCAAGGCCCAAAGGCAGGAAAAGCAAATCTCGCCACTAACACTGGGCTCGCAGGCCGCACTCTTAAGCATTAGAGAGATTGTGGCCTGCGTGCCTGCTGTTTTCAACTTAGTGGTGCAGATGTTCACCTTTCTAATAACTTCTTGGACCCTCCTTTCCTCATCTGTCAAATGGGGACAGTGACATCTACACTAGGCAGGGCTGTTTTGGGATTTGGGATCACACATTTGGATGACACCATGGCCACAGCGGTTCCCATTCAAACAGCGGCTGTGGTTATGACCGAAGAGAACCTCTCTGATAATTCAACATTATGTGAGCAACAGGAGCTCACCAGTGGAAGCGGCACGTATAGGGGAAGTGCTAGTGGCATGGGGCCGTGGGTACTGAAGGCCTGCTGGGCACGGGAGGCTTCTAAATCACAGCTGTGTGTACATACGAGCTTCACGCAACTCCTCATGCCCAGCATGGTACGGGGGCCACTCTTGGCCAGAGGCCTTGCCGAGCCAGCTGGCATCTTGTGAGCTCCCCTGAGGGTGCAGAGGATCCTGAGACTCTGGGGTAAGGAGTTTGGCTGGTTTAAATGACCCCATAGCTGTCAGAGTTGCAGGAGCAACATCTGGTTGGCTCCTGCCCCATAGCCTTGAGATGTTTAAAGGCTTCTTGGATGTTAAGAGGATGAGTCGTGTCCCACAAAATTCACATGCTGAAGCCTTAACCCTCAATGTTGCTGTATGTGGAGATGGGATCTTCAGGGAGAGAATCAAGGTTAAATGACGCTATAAAGGTACAGCCCTAATTCAATAAGCCAGATGTCTGTATAAGAGGATGAGACACTGGCGATGTCTCTCTTCCTCTGAGCGCGCCCAGAGGAAAGGCAGGACACAGGGAGAAGGCACCATCTGAACCAGGGAGAGAGGTCTCACCAGAACCAACCCTCTGGGCACCCTGACCCCGGACTTCCAGCCTCCAAAACTGTGAGACGTGAATGTCCTGCACTTAAGCCACCTGCGTGTATTACATTATTATGGCAGCCTGAGCTGACGCATACTCTGGATAGCATCCTTCATCTTTCTCACTAGTGTCTGCAAACACAGGTCACATGTGACCGAGGGACATGCTGACAATGGCTTCTTCTCGATGACAATATTCCGTCTAGAGGCATTTGCCCTAAGAAGCCACGACGTCAAAGCACACAGACTCAGATAGTCACTCGGAGGCCGCGATTCTACTTCTGGGATCCCTGGCTTGTCTTGGCTGAGCCTTTCATTTTCCCCAAGGAAGGCCAGTTCAAGAGCAGGCAGCCGGCAGTAGATCACCTCCCCTCATTCCAATCCCCGGGAGGACCACTGCTCACAGCCTCCGTTAGCTAATGAGCTAAAAAATGAATTATTGGCGCGGTTGGCCGTCAGCAGAAAGGAGGGGGCCCAGTTCCTCATTTGATGCGGTGCTGACACACCTTTAAATAAATCAACCGCAGTAGAGCGAGGGAAAATGAGGGAATGGGCGACTCAGCGGAAGAAAGGCACTGACACAATCCCCAAAATGAAAAGAAAAGGTACATTTAAGGCGCCATCGTATTTTATATTTGCTTTTCCTCTTGCCTAAAAGAAGACCTCTTTTGTAGGTGGCTCTTTCTCTCTCTCTGGGCCATGTCAGGAAGCCATCTACAGGGACAGCCAGGCACTGAGCACAGGACATAGGAATCACCGGGTAGGTCGCAGGAGCCATGAACCCTCTGGTTTTTTCGGGGTCTGAGAGCTCAGAGACAGATACTCTAGCATTGCTGCCTGATGGGCTTTGCTGCACCTGACCTTGAGGGGTGGTGACTTGGCCAAGGTGGCTTTCCTGTGTCCACCCCAAAGACAATTATCTTGGACACTCCCCACCTGCAACCCGCATACTTAGTGCCCGCCGCGCCAAATCCGCCGTATGACTCAGCTGGCAAGGTGTGATCTCCATGTAACCAGAGCACTTAGTGTCGCCACCTGCAACCCGCATACTTAGTGCCCGCCGCGCCAAATCCGCCGTATGACTCAGCTGGCAAGGTGTGATCTCCATGTAACCAGAGCACTTAGAGTCGGGGTAAGGGTGACAGTAACTGATTTTATTGATCATTCCTGGTTAACACCAGACTCTTAAGAGGACTCCCGAGCAAATACACATTAAAAACAAACTCTAGCCAGGCACGGTGGCTCACGCCTGTAATCCCAGCACTTTGGGAGGCTGAAGTGGGTGGATCACGAGGTCAGGAGTTCAAGACCAGCCTGGCCAACATGGTAAAATCCCATCTCTACTAAAAACAGAAGTGTGGTGGTGGACGCCTGTAATCCCAGCTACTCGGGCGGCTCAGGCAGAGAATTGCTTGAACCCGGGAGGTGGAGGTTGCGTCAGCCAAGATCACACCACTGCACTCCAGCCTGGGCAACAGAGAGAGACTCAGTCTCAAAAACAAACTCCATATCAAATGCGGAACAAGATGCACATGTGACGGCAGACTGGTGGCCATATTTTCGGATATCATAGGAAAAAAGAAAGGCTGCAGGAAAGAAGAGACAGGTCGATTTTATTGCAAGTTTCAAAAGGGGAGAGAGTGGAGAGCCTAGAACTGACAGACCTGGCTTTTCCTTCCTTGAAACAGAGCAAGAAGGAAGGAAAGATCCAGGGAATTTTACACCATCCAGGCCAGACAGGGCTGCAGAGCAGAAGCAGGGAGGCTCCCAATCTAGTCCCCACCTTCAGGACAGGCCTGGAGCCATGAGGTGGCCGGCTGCGCCTGGCAGGGCCAAAGTTCTCTTCTCTGGAAAAAGATGGATGCTGAGCTGCCTTCAACCTGCCCAGCGACCAGACTGAAAGAGCGGGAGAGCCTCCTGTGCATGTACGCGGGAGCATGAGTGCTGACTGAGAGAGCAGGAGAGCCTTCTGTGCGTGTGCGTGTGCGAGTGCCGGCTCCCGACTCCTGAGCCCCCGAGGTCGGGCCAGGATGCTCACGCTGCTCCCAGTTTGCCCAGCATCATACAACTCCCAGAACCTGCGAACAGAAAGCAGGTGCTGCACAGACAGCATGACAGCCAATCCAGTGACAACAGAACCAAGGCAGAGTCAATAACACATCAGGAGGGAGGGGATGGGGGATGGAGAGAAGCATTTGTGTTTACAAAAGAAAATGTGCAAGTCAGCGTTGTGGGGAGAGAGAGCTTTTCTTTCTTTTCTTTCTCTCTCTTTTTTTTTTTGAGATGGAGTCTCGCTCGCTGTGCCGCCCAGGCTGGAGTGCAGTGGCACTATCTTGGCTCACTACAACCTCCACCTCCTGGGTTCAAGCAATTCTCCTGCCTCAGCCTCCTGAGTATCTGGGATTATAGGCATGTGCCACCATGTCCGCCTAATCTTTGTATTTTTAGTAGAGATGGGGTTTTGCCATGTTGGCCAGGCTGGTCTCAAACTATGGACCTCAGGTGATCCACCTTCTTCAGCCTCCCAAAGTGCTGGGATTACAGGTGTAAGCCACCACACCTGGCCTCCAGAGAGTTTTCATTTCAATCTCTGTGGCAAGGACTCAGGGTGGGGGCCAATCATCACATGCAGGCTGCACCGGGCTCTGTCTTGCAGTTACAGGTCCTGGGGTAAAAGCCCGAGGGAAGACCACATGGGAGGCCTCACTGCAGTGCCCACTGGAGAATGTACCTGAGCAAGACCATTCGCGTGACAACACTGTCGATGACTCCAATGAAAATGCAACAACCAACTGTGATGGTTTATCTGTCCTCAAGTGACTGGGGGATGCCACGGGCAGATCTGTGTGTTCCCGACACTTCACAATGCCCGATACTGGGATGGACCCTTTCTTCTTCTTCTTCTTCTTCTTTTTGAGATAGGGTCTCACTGCCACCCAGGCTGGAGTACAGTGGCTTGACCAGGGCTCACTATAGCCTCAAGACTCCTGGGCTCAAGCAGTTCTCTCAACTCAGCCTCCAAAGTAGCTGGGAATACAGGTGTATACCACCATGCTTGGCTAATTTTTTATACTTTTGTAGAGATGGGGTTTCACCATGTTGCCCAGACTGGTCTCAAACTCCTGGACTCAAGTGATCCACCTGCCTTGTGCTAGGGTTACAAGTGTTGAGACACAGTGCCCGGTCTTCTTCTCTTTTCGTTTTTTTTCTTTTTTAAGATAGGGTCTTGCTATGTTGCCCAGGCTGGGTTTGAGCAGGCTGGACTGCTTTGGTCCCAAGCGATCCTCCTACCTCAGTCTCTTGAGCAGCTGTGACTACAGATGTGTGCCACCATGCCTCGCTTTTTGTTTTTTTGTTTTGTTTTGTAGAGATAGGGGTCTTGCTCTATTGCCCAGGTTGGGATTCAAGCAATCCCTCCACCTCAGCCTCCTGAATAGCTGGGCCCATAGGCATGCACCACCATGCTCAGCTGGGATCAGCCCTTTCTCATCCCAGTGACTGGAAATGCTGCAGTGAGGGTGCCTTCCCTGCACGGATTTATCAACAAAGTCTGCTCTTTTATCATTGCTATGTGTTTGCGTCACCCCAAATCCATCTGCTGAAATCCTAACTCCCCAAGGTGATGTTATTAAGAGGGAGGGCCTTTGGGAGGTGACTAGCTGCTGATGGCCCTGCCCTCATAAATGGGATTTAGGGCTCCTATAAAAGAGGCCTGAGGAAGCTGGTTTGCCTCTTCTACCACATGAGGACGCAGCAATGAGGTATTCTCCATGAAGCAGAGACCGAGCCCTCACCAGACACCGAATCTGCCGGTGCCTCTATCTTGGACTTTCCAGCCTCCAGAACTGTCAGCAAGACACTTCTTTTGCTTATAAATTACCCCATCTAAGTATTTTGTTATAGCAGCCCCAGAGGACTAAGACAATTATAAACATAGGTCTTTCTGCATAATTTCTCCATCTTTATTTACAATGCTACATGAGCCAAATGGTGGGTTTTAGGTGACTGATCATGGACATATATTTATATAATGTAGAGTCACTATTAAAATAGACAAACTCTGTTATACAGACTAGGAAAAGTATCAGTAATGTTCACAGCCAATGCTTATCAAGTATTTGTGATGTGCCAACCACTGACTTGAGGCTTTTTTGTTTTTTGAGACAGGGTCTTGCTTTATCACCCAGACCAGAGTGCAGTGGCGCAATCACAGCTCACTGCAGTCTGGAACTCCTGGGCTCAAGTGATCCTCCTGCCTCAGCCTCCCAGGTAGGTGGAACTACAGGTGCACATCACCATGCCCAGCTAATTTTTAATTTTTTTGTAGAGAAGGGGGTCTTTTTTGGAGACAGGGTCTCTCTCTGTTGCCCAGGTTGGAGTGCAGTGGCTCCACCAGGGTTGCCCAGGCTGGTCTTGAACTCCTGGCCTCAAGGAATCCTCCCGCCTTGGCCTCCCAAAGTGCTGGGATGGTAGGTGTGAGTCACTGCACCCAGCCCAGGCGGAAGCATTTGCACAACTACCTGATTTAATTCTGACAACACCTAGTGAGGAAGGTCATATTCTTACCCCCATCTTAGAGGAGAAGGACAGTGATACAGCACACTGCCCAGGACCCCCAGCTGGGACACCTGACAGACCGGCTGCCCTGGCACTGCCTGACCTCTTGTTCAGGGATCTGATGCCTCCCAAATTAGGAAACTTCTTCCTATCTGCACAGCTACCACCTGGGCTTCGAGAGTCTAGGTGGATCCACAGCTCCACTCTCACTCTCTCCCTTTGGCCATCTCAACATTTGGTTCTGGTCTTTGCTGAAGGGTTAGGTAGGGTTTGCTTCAGAGAAAGAATCTAGAGCTGTGTCCCCCAATGGGGCAGCTATAAGCTGCCCGTGGGTGTAGACGTGAATTAATTGAAACAAAATAACATTAAAAACACAGTTCCTTTAGACACATTTCAAGTGCTTTACATAAATGTGCGGTTGGCAGCTGCCACCTTGGGCTGCTCGGATCCAGAACATTTCCACAGCTGCCGGTCTAGAGCATGGACACTGCCACCGACTAGGACGTCTCCACGGCTGCCAGTCTGGAGCACCGACACTGACGCCGACTAGGACATCTCCACGGCTGCCAGTCTGGAGCACCGACACTGACGCCGACTAGGACGTCTCCACGGCTGCCAGTCTGGAGCACTGACACTGACGCCGACTAGGACGTCTCCACGGCTGCCAGTCTGGAGCACCGACACTGACGCCGACTAGGACATCTCCACGGCTGCCAGTCTGGAGCACTGACACTGACGCCGACTAGGACATCTCCACGGCTGCCAGTCTGGAGCACTGACACTGACGCCGACTAGGACATCTCCACGGCTGCCAGTCTGGAGCACTGACACTGACGCCGACTAGGACATCTCCACGGCTGCCAGTCTGGAGCACTGACACTGACGCCGACTAGGACATCTCCACGGCTGCCAGTCTGGAGCACTGACACTGACGCCGACTAGGACATCTCCACGGCTGCCAGTCTGGAGCACTGACACTGACGCCGACTAGGACGTCTCCACGGCTGCCAGTCTGGAGCACTGACACTGACGCTGACTAGGACATCTCCACGGCTGCCAGTCTGGAGCACTGACACTGCCGCTGACTAGGACATTTCCACGGCTGCCGATTGAGAACGCTTCTGCTATTACAGAGGATGCATGGATCTAGATCATCTCAGTTCTTCCTTCCTCCTCTTCTTCACTATCAAAACTATCTATAATTTATTATTATAAATATTTATAATAATTACAAAGATTAATAATAATTCATGGAATTTTAGAATGAAGAGAAAGGAGATCACTAAAAGGAAAAGGCAAGTCATACAGACACCAGTACCCAAAACAGAAGTGCTGCCCAGGTAGGAGGTGCTCGGGGGGTGAGGCTGACCAGGCGGCTGAGTCCCAGAGGTGACCTTGGTCACTGCTAGTGGCAGTGTCATTTATGCACTGGCAAATCCTTGTCAGCGATGAGCAAAGCGTAGACCAAGACCTCTGGGGACACCTGGAGAGCGCAGGGAGAGTCACACCCACACACAACTACCTTCAGAGAGAAACGCTGTCTTCCCGCAATGCCCCATTCTCTGTTCCTCATGCATTTGAGAGCTACAAAGATGCAGTCTCACACAGCCACCATCAGCTGTGTTTTGGTCCTGGCAGGGAAGGGTCAGCACATTACCAAGGGGTAATAAGGTTAATGGGTTGGATTCCCAGAAAAGAAAGTTTTAAGCAAATAACCACAAAGCTTCTGACTGCCTTTCAGCACTGTCTTGTGGCAGGGGCTGGGAGATGAACGGGACACAGACAAGGGAGTGGGCAGCCAGACGCCCGCCTTGGTCCTCACAGGGGCCGCTGTGTGTGGCAGGGCTGGGGCACGCTGGGATGCTATAAAAACGGTCTCTTGGTGGTTTCATCCTCAGCCTTCGAATCTCACAAACGTGGCTTTCTCAGCACGTCTATAAAACACTGAGCAACAGCCTTTCCCGAAAGTGCACTCCAGGTCGAGTCTAATGTGTTCATTTTTATTGGAACCCCCTCTCTTCCAGTGTGAAAAGGCCAAAAGAAGAATTTGTGTATGTGTGCCTGCCACTTGTCACAGTCTTCCCTTTGGAAACATTTTCCCCTGCCCCCGCCAACAGGTGGGAGAGGAGTTCGGCAGTGATATTCAAGGAGATTCTGTCGCAGAGGGGGCTGGCACGGAGGAACACCCTCGGGGTAAGGAGCAGACACTGGAGCAGACACTGGAGGGGACCCACCGGCCTGGTGCTGAAACTGACAGAGGAGAGGAAGGGCAGAGGAAGAAGAGAAAAGAGGGCTAGCAGCAAGGAATTTCCAGAGTGCTTCCTGCCTCAAGCAAAACAGGAACTGGGAGGGGAGGCATGGAAGAGGGGGCTGGAACAATACGTAAGGAAGAGAGAGGGGCTTCCTCTCTCGGCAGGGGAAGACCCCGGCCCACTGCGAGTGGGCGCTGACAGCTGCCTCCCCCTTGCATGCATGCCTTCTCCCCGAGCTGCGTTGCTAGGGGGTCAGGCGGAGGGACGGAGCACAGCCCACAAAGGCCAGTGGATATTTATTCCTTAATTACTGAATGCTTTTAAGAAGCTGGCCACTGTAAATCCCGCACACGGGGAGCAGGAGTCAGTGGACAAGGATTTATGCTTGTGGGGCAAAGACAAAATAAATATCCCGCCTGACTTCTGATCAATATTATGAGTGTTTTTGCCAACCTGCAGGGTGTTTTATGAGCACAGAGGAACAGAAGAGGATCATTATTAATTAAATAAAGTCAACCATATTAGGCTTATTACTTCTGCAAGTCACAGTTAAATGTGCCCGGCGGCAGGTGTGGGGGCTGGCGGATCCCCAGCAGGTGCGGGCCCCAGGCGGCCCAGGAGAGCGAAGATGCGCCCGGGTGCTCTGGCCCCAGCCAGGTTTTCCTGATTCTGCAGTGCCCTGTGCAGGCTGGCACAGCCTGTGTTGTTCCAGAAGGGATTGGGGCAAGGGGAGGGCCAGTTACCGGGAGGTGAGCTTGGTCTTGTCCCCAAACCTTCGCCTGAGGTTCAGTTTGAGACTTGGTGCACTCGTGACTTTGCTGTCATTAGCCACTGGGCACTCCCAACCCTCCCTGCCTGTTGAGAACCTGACCAGCCCGAGTAGGATAATATTCCTGGATACAAGTCACAGTGCAAATGCAGCCTCATTCTTCCACAGTTTTCAGGTGAACTATGGAGACTATCCGAGGAATCATGAAAGCAGGCACCTAGGACATGTGGGACCGGGCCAGCGGCCCACAGCAGCCCGGGAGGGAGGATGCGTGAGGCTAGCTAGTGAACTCAGCCAGCTCAGGCCCAAGGGTCTGTTTGGTGTGTAGATGTGCCAAGCGCTCAAGAAGCACCCAGCACAGAGGAGGAGGGACCCAGGCCTCTCTGGGCAGGGCCATGGTTGGCTGTGGGGCCCTGGGCAGCCACCCTCTTCCAGGCCTCAGTTTCCTTCTAGAGAGGCTCAATGATTCAAGGCCTGCTGCCTCTGAAGTTTGAGGTCCTGTAGGAGAATCCGCTGCGGGGGTAAAGACAGGACAGAAGGCAGCTGCTGCCCCTCGGGAACAGAGAGCTGCCTGCCAGCAAAAGGCCTGCACAGCAGGTACAGACCCCACCTCAGGGTGCTCTCTCACTGAGCCTCCTCCCAGGACGGCCTTGGCCCAGCTTGCCATGTTGACACATCTGTAAAATGCACCACAGGCCAGGGCAGCCACCCCCTCGTAGACTTCAGGCACCTCCACGGGGCCCAGCACACTCTGTGAGATGCAGTTGGGCAAGGAGGCAGAAGAGGTTCTTGCGGTCCTCTCTCCTGGGTCCCCATCGTGAAGCCAGACCTTGCCTGCTCCTCCCGGCCTACTCCTGCGAGACCTGCAGACCCCATCCTGCTGCCACCAGCACCATGACTAACGCAGGTGGAAAAATGAGCCCATGGCCTGCAGACAGCCCTGCCCACCAGCTGGCTGTGTGTGACCCCAGCTGCTTTCTCCAACTGCATTCATGGGAGATTCACCCCAGAATGAAAGAACTGGCTTACGTGAATTCTCGGGTCCCTGGAATCACAGCATGCCCCGCCGAGCCCACCCTTCTCGAAGCTTTTCACTGCCTACTTGGGATGCCACAAGGCTGGAAGAAGTGCAGTGCCCATCACACAAAGCGCAGGGGCTGGCCGAGTCACACACACAACAGCCTGGGTGGCACACAGGTGCCCAGGGGCCCCGCACCCTGTGCCCTGCTGCAGTGCCTGCCCATTAACCCTCCTTAGGCCGGCTCTGGCGAGCTGCATATGGACATCTGCTTCCCACTCTGGTTTGGATGACATGCTAGGAAAGGCCAAGAGAGGCTTGGCCACTGCTGCTCTGCAGATGGACCAAAGCTCCTCAGGCTTCAATCAAAGTTCTAAAACCAAGGTCCTCTCTAGCTCCAGCCACACTGATTCTAGTATGTGCTTTGAAATTAGCAAACAGAGCAGGCGTCCTGATGCCCAGGGCCTGGCCCCAAAGGCTGCCAGCCAGCCAGCCAGCCAAGGGCAGCCAGAAAACAGTGCAAGGTGCAAGGTGTCCCTGGGAGGGGCAACAGGAGGGCTGGTGTGTGCGTGCTCCCGAAAGTCACTCGCTGAGGCCCTAACCCCCCATATGATGGTGTTTGGAGACAGGACCTCTGGGAGGTGATTAGGACAGGAGACTAGACCCCATGAATGGGATTCTCATCCTTATAAGAAGAGGCACAAGAGGGGCCAGGCGCGGTGGCACACGCCTGTAATCCCAGCACTTTGGGAGGCCAAGGTGGGTAGATCACAAGGTCAGGAGATGGAGACCACTTTGGTTAACACGGTGAAACCCTGTCTCTACTAAAAACACAAAAACAAAATTAGCCGGGTGTGGTGGTGGGTGCCTGTAGTCCCAGCTACTCGGGAGGCTGAGGCGGGAGAATGGCGTGAACCCAGGAGGCGGAGGTTGCAGTGAGCCGAGTTTGAGCCACTGCACTCCAGCCTGAGTGACGGAGTCTCACAAAAAAAAAAAAAAAAAGAGACGCAAGAGAGATGCCCCTCTCCTCTCTCCTCCACGTGAGGACACTGCAAGAGGCATCTGTCTATAAGCCAGGAAGAGGTCCCTCACCAGAAACAAATCAGCCGACACCTTGATGGTGGACTTCCCAGCCCTCAGAAGTGTGAGGAATACATGTCTGTTGTGTATTTTGTCACAGCAGGCGGAGCTCACAGAGCCTCTGTCTTCCTCTCTGTTCTTGGTCCCCCTGCCCGTCCCATCTTTCACCCCCACCTGGCTATCATGTTAAAACTGAAGTTGACTCAAGACTGTGTGCAAGCCGGGTTCTTAATTTTAAAACAGGTAAGTGGGATGTTTTGGATTTTCCCATTCAGACCAATTCACCACTTTGCTTGAATCTAACTGCTTTTCCTTATAGGTAGCCCGAATGCATGTCTTGTTGGCTTGGAAAGTCAGCCCTGATCTCTACTCCCCTGGGTGAGGGCCGTGCCTTCTCTCACTGAGACAGACGGAAGGAACTCAGCTTCGTCTTCCTGCCCAGCAGCCAGGAAAGCCTGTCTCTCCTAATGCTAACCTGCCAGGGTGGACTTGGTGAAATGCAGTCAGAGCTACAGGCACAGGCTGAGACGGGCATCCACAGCTCTGCTCTGGTACCTCGAGGACTCTCTGTGCACGCTGCTAGTACTTTTTTTTTTTTTTTTTTTTTTTGAGACAGAGTCTCACTGTGTAGCCCAGGCTGCAGTGCAGTGGCATGATCTTGGGCTCACTGCTACCTCCACCTCCCGGGTCCCAGTTCAAGTGATTCTTCTGCCTCAGCCTCCCAAGTAGCTGGGATTACAGGCATGCACCACTATGCCCAGCTAATTTTTGTATTTTTAGTAGAGATGGGGTTTCACCATATTGGCCAAGCTGGTCTTGAACTCCTGACCTTGTGATCTACCCACCTTGGCCTCCCAAAGTGCTGGGATTACAGGCGTGAGCCACCGCACCTGACCTGTACACACTCGTCTTTGTAACCCAAGTTGGATTGTCTAAGAGGCGAGAGGGCTGTGGCTTTGTAAGGGATTCTGATGATGGTCCTGACCCTCACAGCCCTGTGCCACCAGGAATCAGAGAAGGGACAAGGATTTTGTGAGCGGCAGACAGCACAGGTGCCGGTGGAGGGGCAGGATCCACCCCTGATGCGGAGTCGTTTGATGAGGCTGCAGGACTGAATGAAGTCTCCACCCGTCTAGGAGCACAGCTGGGGGACTTCTTAGTCCTGTGCAGCCAGAGGGCACTGGGGATGGCACAGGATGGGGTGCTGGTGGCTGCACTGCTTTGGGAAACTGTAACTGCCCGTGTCAGCCTGGCCTGGTGGTGTGTCTCCACAGCAGCCAACAGGCCTGGCCCTATCAGCGCCCCGGCTGCTGGCACGGGCCCTCAGCCTCTTCTCGCAGGCCTTTACATAGGCCTCCCGCCTTGCGGGGCTCCTGGGGCAGACCCACTGCCCAAGGCCCCCCACCTAAATGCAAGTGGGAAGTACCTAAGGTTTCACATTGCTGCAGGCCTGGGTTGGAATATTCAGTTTCCCTATCTGCAGAAAGGGGATAAAACCCTCCACATCTTAAGGATACAGTAAGGATGCAAGGCGGTTGTGCATGTGGCTCAATGCCTAGGTTAGCCCTTGATAAACGCGCAAGGGCAGAGTGGGGACAGAAGCCAGGGAGGATGGCGGGGTGCTTAGAAGGGGCCCAGGAGAGGCTGGGCACATGGCTAACGCCTGTAATACCAGCACTTTGGGAGGCCGAGGTGGGCGGATCATGAGGTCAGGAGTTCGAGACCAGCCTGACCAACATGGTGAAACCCTGTCTCTACTAAATACAAAAATTTAGCCAGGCGTGGTGGTGGCTGCCTATAATCCCAGTTACTTGGGAGGCTGAGGCAGGAGAACTGCTTGAACCCAGGAGGCGGAGGTTACAGTGAGCCGAGATTGCGTCACTGCACTCCGGCTCTGGAGGACAGAGCAAGACTCCGTCTCAGGGGAAAAACAAAAAGAAAGAAAGAAAGAAACAAACAAACAAGGGGCCCAGGAGAAAAAGATGGAGCCTGTGCTGAGGTGGGGGGTGGGGAGCGGCCCAGCGGGGTCAGACTGCACAGGTTGTGAACAAAATGAGGACCAGCCAGCCCAGCTGCCCTCTTGGGGGCTAACATGCCCCGAACTGGGTGCTCAGGGCTTGTGACCAGTGGGTGGGACCATTACTTTGGAAACAGCAGAGCCTGGCACGTGGGGTGACTGACCAGTGACCTTGGTGTAGAGATTTTTCCTTTTTCTGGGAGGCAGTGGGCAGAGATGAGGCCAGAGGATGGCACGGGACAGAGGTGCTGGTTTTGGTGAGGGAGACCCCTCCATGACTGTCTTGTCCAGACATGTGCTGTCTGGAGCAGGGAGAGGCGCTATGCTGGGGGCTGTGTCTTCTGGGAGTCTGTTAATGGGGCAGGCGTTGGAGATGTGGCACCCAGGAGGCCAGGCCTGGGGGGGGGTGGGCAGAAACTCCGGAGGGGAGGGGATAGGCAGAGCCAAGAGGTGGGGTGGGGCTTGCAGTGGGGAACAGAAAGCCATTTTGAAGTCTAACTTTTAGGAAAGTGACTTTTGAAAAAAATGTTACACTATTAGTGAAAGGCAAAACATCCAGAATGTTCCAGAAGCAGCCGAGATATTTTTAATTTTACTATTTCCCCACCATTTTCTACTCTGTTGTAAAACAACACAACAAAACACGGAACGTTTACAGGAAAATTGCCAGTGACACCCCTTCACTGGCAAAGTCTCTTTGTGTCTCTGAGCCCCTTCCTGCCATTCTCCACTTGCAGACATATTTTACCTACTTGGCATTTAACACAGGCAACTTTATTATTCTGCTCAAAGGAAGTTTTTCTTTTTTTTTTCAGAGTCTTACTCTGTTGCCTGGGCTGGAGTACAATGACGCGATCTCAGCTCACTGCAACCTCCTCATCCTGGGTTCAAGTGATTCTCCTGCCTCAGTCTCCTGAGTAGCTGGGATTACAGGCATAAGCCACCACACTCGGCTAATTTTTGTATTTTTAGTAGAGACAGGGTTTCACCATGCTGGCCAGGCTGGTCTCAAACTCCTGGCCTCAAGAGATCTGCCCGCCCCAGCCTCCCAAAGTGCTGCGATTATAGGCACGAGCCACCGTGCCCGGCCTCAAAGGAAGTTTTGTAAGGGAAGTCTGTGAATTCATTTGGTTGTGAATTCATTTGGAAACTGTGTGCGTGTGTCTGCACAGAAACACAGCTAAGCCATGCTAGTCACACACAGAGTGGAAGTTTCTGTACTTCACCATCAGAAAAAATGTGAACTACTGTTTTAAAGCATAAATCCCGATAAATGTGTGCCCAGTGAGAGGGAGCCCGAGCCAGTGGGGTGAGGCCGTCCTACACTCCGCGTAATGTGGCATGAAGCGCACGGCGGTCCTGGTGGTAGCAGCCCCCATCACAGCGAATTAAGTTCACCATAACAGTGGCTGATGTGATCAGCTTTGGAACATATCGCATCATAAACAGATAAGGGAAGAGAAATGGCCCTTTTCCTCCGCTCAGGATACTGTAAAGTGGATGCGAGCCCTTGCCGTACGTGTACCGATGCCCTTTAGACACCAGGGAGAGGAACAGCCAACGCTCTTCTCACACGGGAGAGCCAGGGACAGGCCGGAGTGACTGCAGAGGGCACAGGACAGGCCGGTGGCTTCTCAGGGACTTGTTGGCTAAGTGGTTGTCAAACCCGAGAAAGAGAAGGTCGCAGGCTATGATACGGCGACACGTTCGGAAAAAGTTGCAGAGAACTCCAAGCAGGCTTCTAATACAAACTGCCAGGTGGCTGTAAGAACTGCAGCCTGTGGTAATATTATTTTTTAAAGACATAGGACTCTTGCTTTGGAACAATAAGGAGTCTTCTTAATGTGGTGTTCCTTTTAATCTGCTTGTGGTAGGGGGTTACAACAGTTAAAACGGCCAAACAACAGTACCAACAACCACACGGACTCTAAGAGAGGACAGGCATGGGAGTGGGGAATAACCAAAGGGAAACACATTGAAAATTAATTTGCATTTTGACTTTTTTCAAAATACGAAAACATGGAAACATGCTGAAAGCAGCTGACAGAATGAGGGGCCTGGGTCTGCGGATCCCTGTGTCAGCCTGGCTGACACTCACATTCTTTGCAATGGGGTTGCCTGGCATGAAGCCACTCACTCCAGCCAAGATGAATTCCATCCAGGGTAATGATGACTGGAATTTTATTATAGACTGGATGGCGTTTCCAGAGAAAACCCAACAAATGTACAGTACCTGGCTTTTCTTTCTCAACTAATTTTTTTTTTCTTGAGACAGAATCTCACTGTGTTGCCCAGGTTGGAGTGCAGTGATGTGATCTTGGCTCACTGCAGCCTCCGCTTCCTGGGCTTAAGCGATTCTCGTGCCTCAGCCTCCCGAGTAGCTGGGACAACAGGCGTGCACCACACCACGTCCGGCTAATCTTCTTTGTATTTTTAGTAGAGATGAGGTTTCACCATGTTGGCCAGGCTGATCTTGAACTCCTGGTCTCAAGTGATCTGCCTGCCTTGGCCACCCAAAATGCTGGGATTACAGGTGTGAACCACTGCATCCGGCCTCAACTAATCTTAACCTTAAAAATAATACAAATATCAGAGTCAAATCTACACATCCACTAGGTTTTTTCCCCTCCCTAAGTCTGGCTGTGTAGCTGGAGAGCTGATGAGAACGATTCATCACGAATATATAAATTAATTCTCTAGAGTAAGGAAAGCATTATGATTTAACAAGCTAAGTGAAATTCTTTCATTAAAATCACCAAACCTATCACTAATGGGATCAGGAGGCAGAAACTGGTCAGATGTTTTATTTTCTACAATTGACACAGAGTTTAACTTGCTCAATGTCATTGATTTTGATAAAGCAAAAATCAAAACTCTCTGCTGAGCTTCTTGGTGGGGAAGGAACCCTAGAAAAGGGGCATGGAGGGGGGGCCTCGGGGCTCTGTTAGCCCAAGGCTGGCTGCATGGGCGTGGGTCTCTATGGTTGCACAGGGCCCTGGTGCTCAGAAGGGGCCCATGCTC
This sequence comes from Rhinopithecus bieti, assembly GCF_001698545.2. Taxonomy (NCBI): domain Eukaryota; kingdom Metazoa; phylum Chordata; class Mammalia; order Primates; family Cercopithecidae; genus Rhinopithecus; species Rhinopithecus bieti. Next base: position 1,878,740 of record NW_016809768.1, read on the forward strand.
GGTTCTGCTGTTACCACCTTGAAATTCTTTTTTATTTTTTTTTTGAGATGGAGTCTTGCTCTGTGGCCCAGGCTGGAGTGCAATGGCACAATCTCGCCTCACTGGAACCTCCGCCTCCTGGGTTCAACCACTCCTGGGTTCAACCAATTCTCTCTCTTAGCCTCCTGGGTAGCTGGGATTACAGGCGCATGCCACCATGCTTGGGTAATTTTTGTATTTTTAATAGAGACGGGGTTTCACCATATTGGTTAAGCTGGTCTTGAACTCCTGACCTCAGGTGATCCACCTGTCTCAGCCTCCCAAAGTGCTGGGATTACAGGTGTGAGCCACCGCGCCCAGCCTCAAATTCTTGATAATTATTGAAATGGGCCCTAAATTCTCTAACTGATCCTGGAGAGCCCAGTTGCTTTCAAGTGTCGGTTGGTGGCAAAGATATCACCAAGTCCTCTGAGAAACAATATAAAACCATACAGTGAGGTTTTCAGGAAGCTAGATTTTTGAATTTGTAGGGCAATTCTGATGTTATGGCCTCCCTATAAAATGTCCTTTTTTTGAAATGATGGTTGACAGGGAATGACTTATGTAATGTCCTCAATTCTGCAAAATTAAGAACCAAGCACCCTATTTCTATTTCCCAAATACATTTTAAAACCTGACTTAACTGGGAAGCCCCAACCCCCGTGCGTCCTTGCAGTGAAGTCCGTGCCCAGCAGCCTACCTGCTGGCTGCTCTGCTGCGGAGGTGGGGCTAGTCTGCTCCTAGGCCTGGCCTCCTTCCTCTGTTCTTACGCACTAGGATGGTTGGAGGCCTTTACAAAAGGCGTTTAGGGCCAGGCGGGCTAACGCCTGTCATTCCAGCACTTGGGGAGGCTAACGTGGCAGGATCACTGGAAGCCAAGGGTTTCAGATCAGCCTGGTCAACATGAGACCTTGTCTCTATAAAAATTAAAAAAAAATTAGCTGGGTATGGTGCTGCACACCTGCAGTCCCAGCTACTTGGGAGACTGATGTGGGGGATTGCTTGAGCCCAGGAGTTACAAGTGGCAGCGAGCTATGTTTGTGGCACTGCACTCCAGCCTGGGCAGGAGAGCAAGACCCTGTTGCTCTTAAAAAAAAAAAAAAAAAAAAAGGATTTCATTAAGTCAGCCAACATTTTAATTTAATTAATTTATTTTTGCATCAGAGTCTTGCTGTGTCACCCAGGCTGGATTGCAGCGGTGCAATCTCGGCTCACTGTGACCTCCGCCTCCTAGGTTCAAGTGATTCTTGTGTCTCTGCCTCCTGAGTAGCTGGGATTATTGGCGTGCACTACTATGCCCAGCTGATTTTTATATTTTTAGTAAAGATGAAGTTTCATCATGTTGCCCAGGCTGGTCTTGAACTCCTGACCTCGTGTGTTCCCCCTTGGCCTCCCAAAGTGCTGGGATTACAGGTGTGAGCCCCCGCACCTGGCCCAACATTAATTTTAAATGAATAAAACATTCAGAATCTAAAAAAACAGTATGACAGTTCAGCAAGGCATTAGCGTACAGTCCAGCAATTCCACTTCTAGGTATATACCCAAAAGAATCGAAAGCAGGGACTGAAGTAGACATTTGTATGTCCACGTTCATAGCAGCATTCTTCACAATAGCTAAGATGTGGAAGAAACACAAGTGTTCATTGACAAAAGTTTAGATAAGCAAAATGTGGTCTATCCACACAATGGAATAGCATTCACCTTTCTTAAAGGCTGCATATTCTAATATTCAGGGATAGAAATTCTAATATCTGCTACAACATGATGAACCTTGAGGACACTCTGCTAATGAGGTAAGTCAGGCACAAAAGACACATACTATAGGATTCCACTCACATGAGGTGCCGGGAGTCGTCATTTCATAGAGAAGGAGAGGAGAATGGCACGGGCCAGGGGCCAGGGGATGTGGGGGTTTGTATTTCATAGGTACAAAGTTTCAGTTTGGGATAATGGAAAAGTTCTGGAGATGGATGGTGGTGATGGTTGTGCAGCAATGTCAACGTACTGAGCACCACTGAACTGCCCACTTAAAATTGGTTAAGATGTCCTAACCTCGTGATCCACCCACCTTGGCCTCCCAAAGTGCCAGCATTACAGGCATGAGCCACCGCACCTGGCTGAGACCACCCTGGTCAACATGGCGAAAACCCATTTCTACTAAAATACAAAAACTTAGCTGGGCGTGGTGGCGCACGCCTGTAGTTCCAGCTACTCAGGAGGCTGAGGCAGGGGAATCACTTGAACCTGGGAGGCAAGGTTGCAGTGAACGGAGATCGCGCCACTGCACTCCAGCCTGGCGACAGAGCAAGACTCCATCTCCAAAAACAAAAAAACAAAAAAACAAAACAAAACAAAAGGTTAGGTAAATTTTATGTTAGATATATTTCATCACAATTAAAAAATCCAGACTCTGGGTACTCCTTTGCTCCCTCAGACAGACACCACAGTGTGAGTCAAGTTGCAAGCCCATGTTTTGAAGGCCCACATTTAGCCAAAGAACTTAAAATTGATACATTTTTACCTATCATGGGTTTGGATCATACTCCTGAAAGACACAATTCCAAATGCCATAATCCTAAATGCTGAAAAAAGTACAGCATTTTATTATAAACGCTTATTTGAAGATTTGAGGGACTTTGCAGGAGGAAATAGATTTCACTTGAGTCCCAAACCATAGCGACAGATTTGGAATTGGTGCCATCAAGGCTTCTGAAAGTGAATTTCAAGATATTATCAATAAACTTTGTTTTTCCATTCAGCATAATGCATTTGGTAAAAAAGTCAGATGAGAGGATTGGCCAGGTGATACTGGAAGGATGAAACTTCGGTTTAAAAGTGCTTCATTCGGCCCTGCGGGGTGGCTCACACCTGTAATCTCAGCATTTTGGGAGGCTGACGTGGATCACTTGAGGTCGGGAGCTCGAGACCAGCCTGGCCAACATGGTGAAACCCCATCTCTACTAAAAAAAAAAAAAATACAAAAAATTAGCTGGGTGTGGTGGTGGGCACCTGTAATCCCAGCTACTCAGGAGGCCAAGGCAGAAGAATCACTTGAACCGGGGAGGCGGAGGTTGCAGTGAGACGAGATCGTGCCACTGCACTCCTGCCTGGGTGACAACAGCGAGACTCTGTCTCAAAAAAATAAAAAATAAAAAAATAATAAAACTGCATCATTTGTCTGCATTGGCATTTCATCTAACTGATGACATTCCAGGAGCGTTTTTTATTTCTTTTGAGATGGAGTCTCACTCTGCTCCCCAGGCCGGAGTGCAGTAGCGCGATCTTGGCTTACTGCAACCTCTGCCTCCCAGGTTCAAGGGATTCTGTCGCCTCAGCTTCCCAGTAGTTGGGATTACAGGCGCGCACCACCACGCCCAGCTAATTTTTGTATTTTAGTAGAGATGGGTGTTTCACCATGTTGGCCAGGCTGGTCTCAAACTCCCGACCTCCGGGCTTCGCCCGCCTTGGCCTCCCAAAGTGATGGGATTACAGGCGTGAGCCACTGCGCCTGGCCGACATTCCAGGAGCTTTTAACGAGAAAAGTCATATTTGGGTGAAGAAGCCAGTGAAGTTACCTACTGGTTCAACAATAACTATGCACATGGTAGGGTAAGATACACAGTATTGCTGTTCTATCACCAGTATTGCTTCCACCAGATCTGTGGTTTGTATCTCAGTGAATGCAGAATGGATTTCCAAGTACCCAAAACAATAAAGAAGCATGGCACAGAAGCTGGGGAAATGTCATGGGAAATAACTCATGTTGGCAAACCCTGAATCACAGAAGAATTTCCAAAAGAGCAGCGTCGCACAGAAAATGAATGTGAATTTATTCTCTACAGAGTCACATCCTAAAAGGAAAAAAGCAGCTATGTGGCATGATGCAAAATTCAAGAATATAATGATCGTGAAAGGTGGCCAGCTCTTAGGGACTATCTCTGTGCACTACCCATAATCTATCCCTAAACGAATATACTTTTTCATATGTCAAATTTCTTAAAAGTTTTTTCCACAATTTTACATTGTCAGCATTATTCTAATTAGTTTTATGCATTTTTTGCAAACTTGACTCCATCAAAGTACATTTACCACAACACTGTAAGCACTGTGCCCATGTCAACATCTACCAACATGAGAATTTCCTGTTACATTTTCCCCTTTTTTTTTTTGGCATTTTTTTAAGAGAGAGTCTTTTTTTCATATTTTTAATCTTTTTTTATTTTACAGAGAAGGCATCTCACTATGTTGCCTAGGCTGGTCTCAAACTCCTGTGCTCAAGTGATCCTCCGGCCTCAGCCTCCCATAGTGCTGGGATTACACACACAAGCCACTGTGCCCAGCCAAGACAGGGTCCAACTCTGTCAACCAGGCTGGAATGCAGTGGTATGATCATGGCTCACTGCAGCCTTGACTTTCTGGGCTCCAGTGATCCTCCCACTTCAGCCTCCCAGTAGTCGGGACCACAGGCGCATGCAACCACACCTGGCTAATTTTTCAATTTTTTGTAGAGAGGGGGTTTCACCACAGTTCCCCAGCTGGTCTTGAACTCCTGAGCTCAAGTAATCCACCCACCTTGGCCTCCCAAAGTGTTGGAATTACAGGCGTCAGCTACCACGCCTGCCCTGCCCCGCCCCCCCCAACCTTTTTTGCGACAGTGTCTCACTCTCACCAAGGCTAAAGTACAATGGCTTGATCAGGGTTCACTGCAGCCTGGACCTCCCGGGCTCAACTGCTCCTCCTATCTCATCCTCAAGAGTAGCTGGGACCTTGGCCGGGCGCGGTGGCTCAAGCCTGTAATCCCAGCACTTTGGGAGGCCGAGACGGGCGGATCACGAGGTCAGAAGATCGAGACCATCCTGGCTAACCTGGTGAAACCCCGTCTCTACTAAAAAATACAAAAAACTAGCCAGGTGTGGTGGTGGGCGCCTGTAGTCCTAGCTACTCGGGAGGCTGAGGCAGGAGAACGGCATAAACCCAGGAGGCAGAGCTTGCAGTGAGCTAAGATCCGGCCATTGCACTCCAGCCTGGGCCACAGAGCAAGACTCTGTCTCAAAAAAAAAAAAAAAAAAAAAAAAAAAAAAAAAAAAAAAAAAAAAGGGGGGGGACCCCAGCCCCGCCCCCCCACCCCGCCCTTTTTTTTTTTTTTGTAGAGATTGGGTCTCGCTATGATGCCTAGGCTGGTCTCGAACTCCTGGACTCAAGTGATCTGCCTGCCTTAGCTTCCCAAAGTTTTAGGATTACAGGCATGAGCCACTGTTGCTCCGATCAATTTTTCCATCTTCTGTGCCAGGCTTTTTCATGGTTTTGGGTATGTGGAAATGCATTCTGTATGCACTTATATACAGTCCACAAATTTCATGAAATTTCTTCAATAAATGAACATCTACATTTGTGAAAGATAAAATTTCTCCAGATCTCACTGGGTGCAGTGCTCATGCCTGTAATCCCAGTGCTTTGGGAGGTCAAGATGGGAGGATCGCTTGAATCCAGGAGATCAAGACCAGCCTGAACAACACAGTGAAGCCTGGTCTCTACAAAAAATACAAAAACTAGCTGGTCGTGGCAGTCTATGCCTATATTTGCAACTACTCAGGAGGCTGAAGTGGGAGGTTTGCTTGATCCCGGGAGGCGGAGGTTGCAGTGAACCATGATTGAGCCATGGCTCTCCAGCCTGAGCAACAGAGACCCTGTCCTAAAAAAAAAAAAAAAAAAAAAGATTCTCAGCTCTTAGCTCTTTTGGCAACTTCATAGGACATGGTGACCCATCATATTTGCATTTTTTTTTTTTTATTATACTTTAAGTTCTAGGGTACATGTGCATAACGTGCAGGTTTGTTACATATGTATACTTATGCCATGTTGGTGTGCTGCACCCATCAACTCGTCAGCACCCATCAATTCATCATTTATATCATGTATAACTCCCCAAGGCAATCCCTCCCCCCTCCCCCCTCCCCATGATAGGCCCCAGTGTGTGATGTTCCCCTTCCCGAGTCTTTTTTTTTTTTTTTTTTAAGATCCAGAGTCTCATTATGTTGCCCAGGCTGGCCTGGAAATTCTGGGCTCAAGTGATCCTCCTGACGTGGCCTTCTGAGTAGCTGGGACTATGGTTGTGTGCCATACACTGGGTCCATCACAACTTTTGATCAATCTTGTCAAAAGACTGAAGAAGTTCATCACTGTATTTCAGGTGTTATAAAGCTGAGTGCACACAATTAGCAACCACACTGACATGCATTGATATATTTCTGACCTATGAATACGGTCTGCTTGTAACTGTTATAGCCGTATGACTGCTGTTAGTACACCGGGGGTTTTTATGCTTGCAAAAATATATGTTATCATTGCCTATTTTATCGTGAAAAGTGCTCTAAAAGTGTTCTGCTGAGTTTTACATGTTTCTCAGAGAAACCCCTTCAAAATGTCAAAAAATATCTTAAGTAATTTTCAAATGATCTTTTCCAGGATTATGTTTTGGGATTTCGATTTTTTGGGATTGTGATTTGGGGATTTCACACTTGAGATTTCAGTTTTCAAGATTTCAAGACTTGGAATTACGGTGTTTGGGATTGCGTCTTTCATGATCATGACTGGTACCCACTGATTTGTGGTCAATATTCAGTTTTCCCCAACTGATCAAAAAATATGTTCTAGGGCTGAATTTCTCTCCCAATCCAGGATATATGTTGCCTTTGGTCATCCTCTTACACCTCCTCCCATGTGAGAGTCCCTTCCAAATCCCCCTCTTCTGTCTGGTCTTTCTTTACCTTGGTCTTTTGAGGATTTCAAGTTATTTCTATCGTAAAATGCCCCCAACTGTGTTTGTCCGATTCCATTTGGGTCAAAATATTACTACGGAGGTGCCACGTCTCCCTTGTATCACCAGCAGGAGGCACAGACTGTGAGTCGTTCCACTGCTGAGTCTGTCTGAGTCTGCGGTTAAAGCAGAAGCCAACAGGCCTCTGTCCAGGTCCCTGTCCCCCTTTACAACAACCAAGTGATCCCTGGGCTGACACCGTGAGGCGGAATATCTTGTTCCTCTCCCCCAAGGGGCGCAGCTTCAGTTGATGATCCCTGACTGAACCAATTAAAATATCACGTTCTTGCCGGGCGTGGTGCCTCACGCCTGTAATCCCAGCACTTTGGGAGGCCGAGGCGGGCGGATCACAAGGTCAGGAGTTCAAGACCAGCCTGGCCAATATGGTTAAACCCCATCTCTACCAAAAATACAAAAAGTAGCTGGGCATGGTAGCATATGTCTGTAATCCCAGCTACTTGGGAGGCTGAGGCAGGAGAATCACTTGAACCCAGGAGGCGGAGGCTGCAGTGAGCCAAGACCACGCCACTGCACTCTAGCCTGGTGACAGAGCGAGACTCCGTCTCAAAAAAAAAAAAAAAAGAAACAAAATCACATTCTTGGTTGTGGGATAGAGATCTTTCAGTTCCCTCATCCTATCTGTTTACTGGTTGGCATTTTTTATAAAGAAGAGCTTCTCCCCCACTGCCTTTCTGGAGTATCGTCGTGGACCCATGTTTAAAAATTAAATGTGTCACATAAACTGCCACCACCAGTATTCTTTTTGATGCTTCAATTCTTCCAGATCTGGCCAGTGGGAGGCCTGGAGCCACTCTTGTTTCTGTCTGCTGCGTCTGCCCTGGTCCCTGGCAGCTTTATGCGTTCTTTCTGGCACAGCAGGATGCTCCCGGGCCATTCCCTACTTCTCAACCAGATCTGGAATGAGCCATTTCTCCAAGAAGCCCAGATTCTTTTAAGGGAAGCCACCTTTTAGTTTGATTGATTGTTTTAAACTAGTTGTGGATTCACATGGAGTTTAAAGAAATAATGCGGCCGGGCACGGTGGCTCGCGCCTGTAATCCCAGCACTTTGGAAGGCCAAGGCAGGTGGATCATGAGGTCAGGAATTTGAGATCAGCCTGGCCAACACAGTGAAACTCCGTCTCTACTAAAAATACAAAAATTAGCTGGGCGCGGTGGCGGGCACCTGTAATCCCAGTTACTTGAGAGGCTGAGGCAGGAGAACTGCTTGAACCCAGGCAGAGGTTGCAGTGAGCCGAGATCGCGCCACTGTACTCTAGCCTGAGTGACAGAGCAAGACTCCATCACAAAAAAAAAAAAAAGAAAGAAAATAAATAATACAGAGATCTCATGTACTCCTTACCTGGTTTCCCCCTAAAGGCAGTATCTTGAAAAACCATAGTATATTATCACCATTAGGATATTGATACAATCCACCTGGCCTGTTCACATTTCCCGTTTTCCTTGTGGTCATTTGTATTTATGTGTCCATGTATTTGGTTCAATGCAATTTGATCACAGGCACATTCCTGTATCTAGCACCAGTCAAGGGTCTCTCTTGTTGCCTTTTTAAAACCTCACCCCCTACTCCATCCCTAACCCTGGACAACCACTAACCTGTTCTCTAGCTCCATAATTCTGTAATATCAACAGTGTGACATAAACAGAACCCTACAGCATGCGATCTTTTGGGATTGGCTTTTTTTCACTCAATGTAATTCCCCGCAGATTCACCTAAGTTGTTGTGTGTATTAAGAATTCAATCCTAGGCCGGGCGCGGTGGCTCAAGCCTGTAATCCCAGCACTTTGGGAGGCCAAGACGGGCGGATCACGAGGTCAGGAGATCGAGACCATCCTGGCTGACACGGTGAAACCTCGTCTCTACTAAAAAAATACAAAAACTAGCAGGGCGAGGTGGCGGGCGCCTGTAGTCCCAGCTACTCGGGAGGCTGAGGCAGGAGAATGGCGTAAATCCGGGAGGCGGAGCTTGCAGTGAGCTGAGATCCGGCCACTGCACTCCAGCCCGGGCGACAGAGCGAGACTCCGCCTCAAAAAA
>NW_016809768.1:1887755-1897999 GCF_001698545.2 Rhinopithecus bieti
AAAAAAAAAAAAAAAAAAAAAAAAAAAAAAAAAAAGAATTCAATCCTTTTCACTGCCAACTACTTTTCCACACTGTGGATGGTCTACAGTTTGTTTACTTTTTCACCCACTGAAGGGCATCTGGGTTGTTTCTGGTTTTGGGCTCTTACCAACAACACCACTAAGAACATTCACATATAGGTTTTTGTGTAAATCTAAGTTTTATGGTTTATTTATTAAGGCAGAGCCTTGCTTTGTTGCCCAGGCTGACTGTAACCGCTGCTTCCCAGGCTCAAGCGATCCTCCTGTCTCAGTCTCCTGGGTAGTTGGGACTACAGGTGCATGCCACCATACCCGGCTAATTTTTGCATTTTTTTTGTAGAGACGGGATCTTGCTATGTTGCCCAGGCTGGTCTTGAACTCCCGGGCTCAGCTATCTGTCTGCCTCAGCCTCCCAAAGTGCTGGGATTACAGGAATGACCACCGCGCCCAGCCTAGGCTTTTCTCTCTCTAGGGTGAGTGCCTAATAGCGCAGATGCTGAGTCATAAGGAAGGTGCATGTTTCGTTTTATAAGAAACTGTCAAACTGTTTTTCGGAGCAGAGGCAACTAAATGTTAAAAACAGTATTTGATAAAACCAAATTCCATTATGAAAAAGGAACGGTTGAGACCCTCAGGATTTAGAGGAACTTGAAATCCTCTGTGTCAGAGGGCAGGGCCCCAGGCGACCTGGACTAGCAGCGACCTCCATCTTCACCCCTCCAAAGTTCCTGCACAGAGAGACACGCACAGCTGACTCAGATCTGTTTTTGGAAGTATACTGGACATGCAGACATGCAAACACACATGCATGTGTGTAGAAAACGCATGGCCAAGGACACGACACGCAGGCAGCAGACTGATGCGTCAGGAATGTGCTTACCAGGAAGGATTCCGGCCGGCGCGGCAGCTCACCCCTGTAACCCCAGCACTTCGGCGGGCCGAGGCAGGCGAATCACTTGAGGTCAGGAGGTCGAGACCAGCCTGGCCAACATGGTGAAACCTTGTCCCTACTAAAAACACAAAATTAGCCGGGTGTGGTGGCGCACGCCTATAATCCCAGCTACTCAGGAGGCTGAGGCATGAGAATTGCTTGCACCTGGGAGGCGGAGGGTGCAGTGGGCCAAGATCTTCCACTGCACTTCAGCCTGGGCAACAAGAGCGAAACTCCCTCTCAAAAAATACAAAACAAAACACCACCACCTTGACCAACCAAACAAAAACAAGGAAGGATTATGTTTGCAAGCTGGGCAGTACAACTGGGAAGACCCCCTCTCTGCTAGCTTTCAATATCAAAAGTGATGAAAATAACACAAAATCTGAACAACTAGAAACACGCTGCAGGAGGCAGGTCTCCCTCCGGCCCCTCCTCTCACTCGCTTGGCAAAGCCCGTTTGCTTTTCCATGCCTCCGTTCCCTCCCTTCACAGTCTCTTTGGGGGCACATTTGGAAATTATTTAAAAAGATAAAATGCCTCTAATCTGTTACCAATTAGAAGAAACATGTGAATATTATTTTCTAATTTGTGACTCTTGAGTGTGCGTCTCAAAACCCAGAGAGAAGTAATTGAAATAATTATGTCTGCTTCTGAATATTTCTATTATGCTCTTGAAATAAGAGGGTGGCTGTGTCCTCTTTGCATGGTATGCCTGAGGGCTGAATGTATCAGTAAGAACATCAAAGTTCTGGGTGCGAACGGCCACAGAACCGCCATTTCTACACAGCCCATCCCCGGCCTGTGCAGCTGGAGGCCAGGATGGCAACAGAGGGGCGAGGACACGGCTGGTCTCTTTGAAGGGCTCAGGTGCGCAGGGCAGCGTGAGGAGAGCAGTGGGTTTCCTGGTAAACACGTGCTCCTCCCTGCAACTCCACTCACCCCAAACTTCTGTATCCGATGGAGTCATTTGCAGCCGAAGAGCCACTGTACAGGCATAAGGTTGATTTATAACAGGAGCAGGGTGGGTTTTTTTTTTCCAACCTAGTCATAGTACGACTTGAGTGACTAACTCCTGAAAATTGGTAATTTCTTGGTGGTTAACAGTAGAAAGTCCACCAATGAGAAGTGAGGCATGCTAATAAATTTATAGGGCGTTATATGCCAATTAGACCTCGTCAGCCATTCAAGAGGCAGGGATGCCAGTCAGGTTATCATTCCACAAATGCACTCTTTATTGCCTGCACTCTTGCAATTCAATCCCCCATTTGTATGTCTGAAAAGCGGCATATTAATGCTGACTGTACAGGAATCAGAAATGTGCAGAGGGCCTTTTTGGTTAAACAACCTCTCTTTTCTTCTGTGCAAACTCTTCTTTGTTCTCCAGTGCCAAATAAGGACTTTGGGTCGAGCATTAACTCTATATGGAATCAGATTCCTTCCAGATTTTGGGTCTCATCAACAGCCAACAGGCGCAGGCCATCAGGCCACCTCCCAGTTGCTCTGCTCACTCTCTTCTGCCCGTACCCGGCAGCCTAGTAGGTGCTTTATCTCCAGCATGCAGTTCATTGGCAAGGACCTCAGCTTGACCCGGGATGGCATCTTTGCAACTGGCAGACTGAGAGGCACAGCAGCACATGTGTCCTTTACGGAAGAACAAGGAACATGTAGCACTGCCCAGGGAAACTGTGTGTGTCAGTTTGCTCTTTGTGTCAAATTGACTACACTGACTTTAAGCTTTTATTTTTTTTCTTGGGGAAAAAAAAATCACACAAGTGTATGTGCTTTGAAAAGACCTCATCCACGCAGAAATGTACAAACTGGACTTGGACGCTGCCACCCATGTGAGCGGTCTGACTTGTACCCTCTCCTTTCGGATATTTTCTGCCCCAAGTGTAGCATCCCACTCTTTCTACTCCTTCACGTGATGGATGGTGATGTACCTTCCACCTTCTGTACTTTGAAACATATTATACAAATCAGTTCTCTCTCTCTTTTGGTAGAAGTGAGTTCTTTGAATTTGATTTCAGCCCTGTGTGTCTTTAGGACTTTCACCATCACCATCGAATGCCCTGTTAAGCATCCATTCTTTCAAGAAATACCCACTAAGCACTTGTGAGGAATGAGGTACTGCACTGCACCATGAGGTTCTGGAGCACAGGTGAATATAGGCAGATGGATACACAGATTCGTGACAATGGGGACAGGGCTACAATTGTGGTATAAACTGCTGGAATTCACAGAAATCAAACAAACAAAAGAGAATCTATGGTTTTTACTATGTAGACAGCTCTGGACTTAGTTTACAAAATTAAGGTGTAGTTAAACCCAGATAAATAATTAACACTATGTTCTGCAGCTTAAGAATACAAAATGCCTCAGTAAACAGGAAAGCATCTATGAATCTGCCTGGAGCCCGTGAGTCACTGCACCAACATTTAAGTTCACAGAGGCATCCTCCTCATGTCACAGCTACCACCCACTGACCCAACAGTGAGGATGACTCTGTGGAAATGCCAGCCAACTCACATGCCCACTGCAAGTGTCTTACCCTCCAAGACGGTCATTACAGAGTATGACAACCCAGGACCCCAAACTCCAGATGCTTAATGGGCCTTTGCACTTTCCAGCAGAGCTGGAGCTATCTAGCTGTTTCTTCAGTGTGCATTAAACCCCTTCAAAGCATTGCAGGGGAAAACTTTCCTTTTGCCAATTCCAAAATGAAAACCGTGCTGGCCGCTCTCAGTCAGGTGACGGAAGGATGCCACCGTCTGACGACACTCGGACACGTGATGAAGTTGGGGACTCAGAGACGGGGATGTGGCTAGGTGTCCTGGAGCCCAGCTGGGTAAGGTTCACAATGAAAGGCACATTGGTGAAGGTCCCCACTTTTCTGGAAATAACAATCGTGGAGACTGAGGGTCTTTCTTGCTCATGAGGGAGTCCTGCCAGATAGCCATCATGAAACTGAATAACCTGGACCCCGGAGCCAAGGATACCAAGCAGGTCTCTCGCCCTCCCTGCCCCTCTCCTGGCTGTGTGAGATGCTGATGTTTAATCGAGAACAGTCTTCAAGGTATTTACACATCTTTAAGCAGGTGCCAATCAGAGAGGACCGCCATAACGTCTCCCCCGCAAAGACCTCTGGTCTTTTCCTCCCCACAGCCCATATCAAAAGCTTTGTGATAATAAATAATTAATCTAGTTTAATGGACACCAACTTCTTCTTATTTGGTGCTTCACGGACAAAGAAAATGGATATGTCCCCGGTTGTCACCTAACCAATAAGGGCACTTACATGGCTTATGAGACTACATAATGGACCACATGGAAACAGAAAAAAGCTTTGAAAAACGCCAGGAGATCACGTTATCACGTTTACCCAAGGGTCTCCATTCAGAACATCAGACTGGTCACAGGTGGGCATGAGCCGTCCAAGCGGCCAGTCATGGGGAAGTGTGCACCGCGGTCCTACACCGCATTTGCCATTTCAGCCGGGACTGTGGGGCGGGCACAAGCTCTGTCGGGAAGATGGTGTGGTAGAGCCATGAGAAGTGTCTAGGTCATAATATAAAAGGTAGATGATCCTGCAAGAAGAGGTTGTCTGTCCTTGGAGTAGGGCTGTCGGGGACCTGGACTCTTTCAATAAACACACAGAGCTAGCCCCTGCCCCCACCCCCACCCCAGGCTCTGGCTTCCTCTCATTCCCACCTCGCCCCCTAATAACACTGGAATGCCCTGTCCCCTGATGGGCTCCATAATGAGAAGGCCTGTCAATCACAGCTCCATTAGCCTGGACAGACTTTCACTTCCTGAAACAATTTATTGGATTCCCAGAAGCAAATGGGCCTTCTTCCTTTTCAGCTCTGTTTTTAGGGAGCTATTCAGAGGGAGTGTGTGCCCCTTCTGCTCCTGCTGTGCGGCCTTTGTTTCCCTCATTTACTCATGAAAACAGTTTCCTGAGTTTACCTACCTCCTCTGTCCTGGGTCTCCCGAGTGTTTGCCAAAACTTTTTTCCCCCACTGTTCAGTAGCCACACAAAACCCACCAGCTGCTTCCAGCTACTCAACCAGGGAGGAAGCGGGGAATTTTATTTGCAGATTTCTGGAGGGAGGGAGGTAGGGCAGGGGGGTGGGGGAGGGGAGAGGCACATACTTGAAGAAATTAAATTTATGGGAAGAAAGAAAGAAAGAATGCTGATGACTACGTGCTGGCTGATGGATGCCCTCCTGTGTATCTCTGGGGTCCATGACTTCGTTCCCTTTCTGTCTCATTCCTGACCAAGAATTTAAGCAGCTCTATTAAAAATGACTAAAGACGCCCTAGCTAAAATTTTATCCTAAGAATATTGAAAATTTTTTGGAATGTATGCACAACACTTCTCAGCTCTATGCTATGAGCGACGGTTAGTTTTGTTTGGATAAGACTTCCAGCTATTTAAAAGAGAAACTATGGTACCTGCAATCAAATTGTTGCCCAAAGATTTTAGATGGGCAGTACTTCTTTCAGCTTCTGAATTGAAAAGGAGGATTTAAAATTACATAAAATAATATTTTCTTTCTACTGCTCTTCTTACAGAATAATATACACTGTGCAACTACCCTTGAGCAGTAAGGCGATCTTCTTTTAGCATAAATCAGTTTAACTTTTAACCTGGGAAAACAGACTGAAGAAGACAGAGAGTTATGTCTCGCCTTCTGAGAATTTCGAGTCAATAGTAAATTGGGGGGCACGTTAGTGCCACTGAGATCCAATCAGGATAAAATTATGCAGTCAGGTAAGAAATAATATCTATTAGGCTAATTTAATCACCGAATACTTTACAGATGAATTAGAATTTAGAATCCAATTATTTCTTACATTCGGACTGTCAGAGCCGGTATCTAAGCAGGAGGAGGGGAAACAGCACTAGGAAAAAGAAGATTAGGAGAAAAAGGAAGATGAGGCAGCTTTAAAAATGCAGTAAATGGAACAGACCCTGTCCCGCTCCAAGGCTGTGATAACAGCAGAGAAATGACGAGTGTGGTCAGGGTTGCTGCCATCAGCTCAGCCCAGCAGCCAGATGAACCCACGGCCAGGACGCGGGAATTTGCTATCACTGATGGACAGCCATTGTCCCCTCCAGGAGCCCTCCTCCTTGTAGTGGGCTTGTCTTCACAAAGGAAGCCGACTGGGCCACATCCTGAGGCGGCCCATGGAGCCAGGCAGCTCCTTGGCCTGGAAAACCACAGGATGCCCCTGGGGGCCACCACATGGGCCCTGGTCACGCCCTGGGCAATGGGACTCGGCCTAACCCTCTTCTAGCCCCCGGTTCTCTTTAGGGCTGCGTTTCTTTTTATGAACAGTAAAGGCTGTCTGGAGATGGGGAGGAGAGAAATGAGAAAAAAGGAGCCCTGAGCCTGCTGGGCCTCTGGGATCCATGGGCTGGTCCTACCAGCTGGGACAGTGTTTGTTGCTCCTTGTGTGGGGAAACTGGGGATGAATGGAAACTCAGGCTGGGAAGTGAGGCTGGCACTAGAGACGCACTAGAGATTCGATCATCTGAGCAAGAACAAAACTAGCCTTACAGACTGCTCCTCTCCCAGACAGATCCTCTGGGCGGTTGGGGAGAGCTGCAGCAACAAAGGACGCTTCTGATTTGCACCCTAGTGCTCTAGCATGACTGGGTGCTCCAAAAAGAATCAAACACCGCCCCCACCTTCTCTGTTTGTCCTGGCCAGTTCAGGCAGTCATAGAATTGGGTAAATAAAAATTTTATTTTATTTTATTTTATTTTTTTGAGATGGAGTCTCGCTCTTTTGTCCAGGCTGGAGTGCAATGGCATGATCTCGGCTCACCGCAACCTCTGCCTCCTGGGTTCAAGCGATCCCCGCTCAGACTCCTGAGGAGCTGGGACTACAGGCGCCTGCAGCACGCCCGGCTAATTTTTGTATTTTTAGCAGAGATGCGGTTTCACCATGTCGGCCAGGCTGGTCTCGAACTCCTGACCTCAAATGATCTGCCTGCCTCGGCCTCCCAAAGTCCTGGGATTACAGGCGTGAGCCACCGCGCCCGGCAAAAATTCTTATAATTGATATTTGAGTTGTGAATAGAACGACATATTTGTTTCAAGGTTTCTATTAGTTATATCCATAAAGAGGTTTTCCTGAAAGAAAATGGCTGAAAATTACTTTTTGTTTGCATGCTACATTTTCTTTAAGAAACAGACATACACTGAAGCCCCTTGCATTATGGCTGTTTCAAAAAGCTCAACAATCTCCCACCCTTCCAAAAGTAGAGTAGGAATGTCAGGGAAAAACTACTACTTATCATTCGTTCCAGAATGATCCTTACAGCGTGAAGTGAATGAATGTACTGTGAATTTAAATTTTTATATGCCAGCAGGTCACCGGGCTGGCCGTCAAGACTGAATACACTTGTTTAAGTTTAAGGTGGCCGCAGAGACCCCTCCTCTTCAGGAAGGCACAACTAAAGCGAACCATCATTACAGCCATTCCCCACTGGGGCCTCCCAGCCCCACTCCAAGGCGGTAGCGGGAGTGAACTTTGGTGTTTACAGGCCGTAGGCGTTTTATGATGGTGGTGCTTCCTGCCTGGCTGAACAGAGAGTGCCAATCCTCCAGACTGTGTGAGTCCTCCTCCTGCACCTTTTCTTCCACCTGGCACACAATGAGTCCTTATGATCTCTTTAATTACTGAACTGGATCCCTCTGTTCCTTCTCATTGTGTGTGCCTGTGTGTATGTGTGCATATGTGTGTGCCTGTGTGTGCACATGTGTGTCTGTGTATGTGTGGCACGTTGTGCTGTGTATGTGTTGCGCACGTGTGTGCCTGTGTCACGTGTGCCTGTGCTATGGTGTGACCATGTGTGTCCTGTGTATGGTGTGCACATGTGTGCCTGTGTGCACGTGTCTATGTATGTGTGCCTGTGTGTGCTGTGTAATGTGTGCGCACGATGTGTGCCCTGTGGTGCACGTGTGCCTGTGTATGTGTGCACATGTGTGTGCCTGTGTGCACGTGTGCCTGTGTATGTGTGCACATGTGTGTGCATACACACGCACATCCCCATTTATCTCTGATTCATTTAATTGAGGGCAGGGCATCAAATGAGATCTCAGAAGAGGCACTCCTTGCTCTATGATGATTTATTGCGGCTCTTAAAAACACCTGTTCATCCATTCATCCTTTTGTAAAAAACCAGACTTAATGTGCAGTTTTTTTAAGGTATCAAAAAAACCCTTCCTATGTAATATATTAAGTTAAAAAAACAAAAAAAACCCCACATTATTACAAGAAAATAAACTAAGAATGATCATAAGAAAGCCTCCCAAATGTGGGGTACTTCTCTTTCTATGTAGGTATACGTGTGGGCATGGACACATTTATATGGAATTCCAGTGACGACTTCTTACTTAAGCTGGTAACTGCTTGAAAATAAACAGGCTCTTCAAAATAATAAGAGAATCACTTGTAGCATTTAGGCACCAACTTTGATGCGTTCATACCAAAAATGTCTCTTCCTTATAATAAAATGAAAACAATCCTTTAATCTTTCCTTTAGAGAAAATATCAGCCTCCAAAGCCAAAACGTCAACGTAATGAGCCCGTGAGGAGGACGACGCTTCCTTGTAACAAACCGAGCTCATCACATGACATCTGCATTATTAGGCACACACTGGCTGACCTGAAAAACCCAACACCGAAGCCTCGGTGACTGACAACAGCCCCTTCTTCGGCAAGTTCATGAGCCAGTCTAAATGGAAGGCGGGGCCTCTTTCCTTTTTTTTTTTTTTTTTTTTTTTTGAGACAGAGTTTGGCTCTTGTTGCCCAGGCTGGAGTGCAATGGCGCGATCTCGGCTCACTGCAACCTCTGCCTCCCAGGTTCAAGTGATTCTCCTGCCTCGGCCTCCTAAGTAGCTGGGATTACAGGCGTGCACCACCATGCCCGGCTAATTTTGTATTTTTAGTAGAAATGGGGTTTCTGCATTTTGGTCAGGCTGGTCTCGAACTCCTGATCTCAGATGATCTGGCCTCCTCGGCCTCCCAAAGTGCTGGGATTACAGGTGTGAGCCACTGTGTCTGGCCGATGGAGTTTTGCTCTTGTCGTCCAGTCTGGAGTTCAATGGCATGATCTCGGCTCACTGCAACCTCCGCCTACAGGGTTCAAGCAATTCTCCTGCCTCAGCCTCCCCAGTAGCTGGGATCACAGGTGCCCACCACCACGCCAGGTTAATTTTTGTATTTTTAGTAGATACGGGGTTTCACCATGTTGGCAAGGCTGGTCCCAAACTCCTGGCCTCAGGTGATCCACCTATCTCAGCCTCCCAAAGTGTTGCGATTATAGGCATGAGCCATTGCACCCGGCCCTCTTTTCTTTAACTAGGTGAATTTCGTAAACCAATCACCACTGCAGGTGAGCTGTTTGCCCCTGATAGGCCTTTTGGGAACCATCTTCCTTTCTGGAGGAGATCGATGTTTAGGAAAAGCTCTCCCTCCCTGAGAGATCAAATGGGCAGCAGCCCCGTAGCAGGACCTGGTGGGTGAGCTCCCACCACATGCCTAATTAATGACCCTGCTGGTCGCAGCTGGAAGAGCTGAGCTGGGGGTGATTAATTAAATTAGCTGGCAGAGGAAATTACAGTGGAAAAGCCAAGGTTTGATTGCTCCATAATTAACCGCAGTGCAAATAATATCTGCATCTATAACTTCCAGCGATGAGATCAGAAGCCAATTGAATTTGGCACTGATTGAAGCTGTAAATATCCCGTGGTGAAAAATGATAGGTTTGTTCTAGAGGGAAAACTTACAGAAATGGACATCTAGCAAATGTGATCGGGGGAAAGAAAAGGCACCAGAGGAAACGGCAGGAAGGAAGCCTTACCTTTCATGCTGCCTTTTTCCAACATTAAAACAACTCTTTTTTCACATTTCTTTTGGATTAGTGACTAGGCGTGCTGTATTTCCTGTCTCTAAATTTCAGGTTTGACTTCCCATGCATGGAACCTATGTTAGGGTTCCATCCCCCTTTCTCGTTCCAGGGATTAAAACCCAATTCAAAAATAATTTCATAGGCTAATAGGAGGGGACCGCTTTCATCTCCCTGAGAAGAAAAATGTTCTATTTAGACCATCAAATGCATGAGCTATTGCAGCTTTTCTGGATAATGACATTTTTTCTTCTTTGTAACAATTTTCATGTTCAAAATATGGTTTCATTAGCAATAGGATTCTACTTAAAAGAAAAAAAGTATTTTATACAGATAATTGCCCTGCAAAAAAAAAAAAAAAAAAAAA
>NW_016809768.1:1902269-1911986 GCF_001698545.2 Rhinopithecus bieti
GGCTGGAGTGCAGTGGCCGGATCTCAGCTCACTGCAAGCTCCGCCTCCCGGGTTCACGCCATTCTCCTGCCTCAGCCTCCCGAGTAGCTGGGACTACAGGCGCCCGCCACCTCGCCCGGCTATTTTTTTTTTTTTTTTTGTATTTTTTAGTAGAGACAGGGTTTCACCGTGTTAGCCAGGATGGTCTCGATCTCCTGACCTCGTGATCCGCCCGTCTCGGCCTCCCAAAGTGCTGGGATTACAGGCTTGAGCCACCGTGCCCGGCCAGCAATGGGAATCTTATACCTACCCTATTAGGAAGAGAAAGACTGAGAGGCTAAAAGCTGGATGGATGAAACGTGTATGAGACACGGCAGGTAGCTGTCCTTGGTGGCATCCATTGAGCTTGATGTCTGGTGTGATCTGTCCCTCTTGGCCACAGAGTCTCCATAACACCTCTTCCCTTGGCCTGGGAATTCCACAGGCCTCTAAACTTGTCTGGTTGCAAACTGATGTCCTAATTTCCTCCTAGCTGTCCCTCCCAGACTGAGATGGAGGTTTCTGGACTCACAGAATCTAGACCAGAGACTTGGTGGAGAAGGCAGTCTGATCTCTGCCTTCCTTCCTTTGCCAGGTAACAATTCTTCTCTCTCCTTTCCCCGTGTCTTTCCAGCAGAGGCTCTGCCTGCCTTTTTCCCCACCTATCTTTCCAAGAACGTGCACAGGAAACAGCCTTGGACGACGGAGACAGCATCTCCCTCCAGAGCACACGGCAAATGTGCTTTCTGCCCACTGTAGAAGATTTGGGTTCCTAAGCTTAGGGTTCCGTTCCTGCAATGCAGCCCTTGATGTGTGCGGATGCCGTGGGGCCCTGACTGCATCACAGCTATGGGCACTGGGGCCCGGGAAATGACCCAGATGCTAATACTCTGGCTACTGCTATTGCTGTGAATAACGAATTTTTCTTTGTCTCTGACCCTGAAGTCTCGTATCTTAGACCAACTCCATGAAACTGGAAGGCCAACTTGCCAGGGAAGTAAAATCTCAAACCCATCACAAGTTCTCATTCCCTGGTAACCAGCGCCTCCAGTGTTAGTCTTCAGCAACAGTGGAATACATGTTAGCATACTGGGGGGTCCTCTTTTATACCTTTGCGTGGGGGTTCCCTTCATCTGTACCACCCCCTTCCCTGTCCCACCAACTGCCTGTCAGGGCCACTCCATCTCAGGTTTTTTTCTCTGAGGCTTGCCTTGACCCTGCAGCCCACTTCCTCCTGTTTGCCCACTTCTGCTGCAGTTTTTGCATGGATCACTCTCTCTCTCTCTCTCTCTATATATATATATATGTGTGTGTGTGTGTGTGTGTGTGTATATACACATATACATCTTTTTTTTTTTTTTGAGATGAGGTCTCTGTTACCCAGGCTGGAATGCAGTGGCACGATCACAGCTCACTGCAGCCTTAAACTCCTGGGCTCAAGCGATCCTCCCAACTCAGCCTTCTGAGTAGCTGGGACTACAGACACATGCCACCATGCCTGTTTTTTTTTTTTTTTTTTTTTTAATTTTTTTTTTTTTGTAGAGACAGAGTCTCACTACGCTGCCTAGGCTGGTCTCAAACTCCTGGTCTCAAGGAACTCTCCCGCCTCGGCCTCCCAAAGTGCTGGGATTACAGGTGTAAGAAATGGTGCCTGGCCAGCATGGGTCACAGTATCAAGCAATTTTTGGTGTGTCTGTCTCCCCTTCATGTTGTGAGCTTCCTGAGGGCAGGTGTGGGGCTAGCACAGTGCCTGGCACACAGCAGCTAGAGGGTACTCTGTAGAACCCTCTGTCTAATGCCAGGCCGGGCGCAGCATCAGAGCCCTAACCCACCAGGTAGGGGTGTGGATCAGGCTGTTTCAACCACCTCCTACACCCCCGGCCCCGGCGTCAGGTATCTTCCCCCATGAGGGATGAGGCTAAAGGGATGGGACTGGAACTTCACTGTTCAAGCCCATTGGGTCACTGTGTGAAGCTGGACCTTCTGCTGGAATGAAGAACAGAGCTGGAGGTGAGAAAGGAAAGGCAGTGGGTGTGACCACCCACTTAACCATGTGGGATGGGGCAGCTGCAGGGGTGGGAGGGTGGGCAACGAGCCTGGTAGAAAAACCAGTCTGGCTCAAACTTAGGATTCCTACAGGGAGAAGGGGCCGGAGGGTGGACTGGGTCCCATGGTCCCATCCAGCACCCAGCCACAGGAGCCAGATAGGGGAGAGACGTGTGTGAAACATCTGGTGTCAAGAAATGCTAGCACGCTGCTCAGCAGGTAGTTCAGTAGTAATACTTATCCAGGGAGATGACGTTTTCAAAGGCAAAAGTGCCCAATAAGTGCAACCCACCCCTCTGGGAGAGGCAGCTTGTGGCTTTTGCTGGGAAGGAATTCTCAAGGCAATTAAAGTCACAGCAGGGTGACTCATGATTGGTTTCACACATCAACCTGGCCAGGCCACCTGGCCCAGTGATTTCATCACACGTAACCTATGCATTACTGTGAAGGCCTTTTGTAGATGTCACCTACAGTCCGTGGACTCCAAGCAAAGGCGATTATCCTTGATAATGCAGGTGGGCCTCATCCCATCAGGTGAGGGCCCAAAGAGCAAAAAACAGGTTTCCTGACGACGAAATCCTACATCAAGCGTGCAGCACTAACTTCTGCCTGGGTTTCCAGAACACCAGCCTGTCCTGCACACTTCAGATTTCTCTCTCACACACACACCAGGCTGCCTGCCCTACACACTTCAGATTACACACACACAATTGGTTGCTTCTCTGGAGAACCCTGATGGATACAGCAGGGCTGAGAGCAGAGCAATGAGCCAATCGAAGCAGAGCTCTAGCACTGTGAGGCTGGCAGTGACCCTGGGGAGGCGCAAGGTGAGAAAGAACAGATGCACACGGAGGGCACCACCCTTCTGGAGAGCAGCACGGTGATGCTGGATCAATACCTGAAAAAGTCCACAGCCTTTGACCTCGTTTGGCTCCTTCTAGAAACTCATCCTTAGAAATGAATTAATCATAAGCTCCATAAGCTGTACTCACAAACATGCTCAACCCAGAGGTATTTCAATATTTCACTGCAAACCCATGTCCAAGGGGGATGATTATGTAATGACGGCTCAACCATGGATGGATTACTGTGACACCATCAAAAATAACGCTTTAAAAGACACACATGGCCGGGCGCGGTGGCTCACGCCTGTAATCCCAGCACTTTGGGAGGTCGAGGTGGGCGGATCACCTGAGGTCAGGAGTTCGAGACAAGCCTGACCAATATGATGAAACCCCGTCTCTACTAAAAATACAAAAATTAGCCGGGCGTGGTGGCATGCACCTGTAATCCCAGCTACTCAAGAGGCTGAGACAGGAGAATCACTTCAACACAGGAGGCAGAGGTTGCAGTGAGCCGAGATCGTGCCATTGCACTCCAGCTTGGGCATCAGAGCGAAACTCCGTCTCAAAAAAAAAAAAAAAAAAAAGACATACATAAGGACATGAGAAGATGTTCACGATATAGTATTAGCCCAAAAAACGCTCTTCAATTGTCTTTAAAGCATTGTTTCTTTCCACAAATGTTACATAGGAAGACTATATGTAATATGTCAAACATTAACTGATTATCTCTTGAGGGTTGGAATATATATATATATATATATAATTATTATTATTTTTTCTACTCTTTTTTCTTTCTTTGAGATAGGGTCTCACTCTGTTGCCCAGGCTGGAGTGCAGTGGCGTAATCACAGCTTACTGCAACCTCCGCCTCCCAGACTCAAGCGATTCTCCCGCCTCAGCCTGGGACCACAGACATGCACCACCATGCCTGGCTTTTTTTTTGGGGGGGTATTTTCTGTAGTGACAGGATTTTGCCATGTTGCCGAGGCTGGTCTTGAATTCCTAGGCTCAAGCAATCAGCTCACCTTGGCCTCCCAAAGTGCTGGGATTACAGGCATGAGCCTGTGCTGGGCCTATTTTTCTCCTCTGTAGGATACAGTCACTTCCCAAAATGTGACTCTGGCTCACTGGAGGCATCTGTCTAGGAATCATTCTGTTGCCAGGTGTGTTCATAGTGCTGGGGCTTCCCTCTTTAGTGGTTTGGGAAATCATATGTACCGTAAAGAAGCCTCTGTAATTTTGTTTAATCCAGTTCTTATAACATAACAACTCCTTTTCCAGAAACATCTATCATAACTCTCTGAGATTAAAATTTCCAGGAGTATTTAGAATATTTCTGTCACCCCTGAAAGATTCCTCATGCCCACCTGAAATTCCCATTTCCACACCGATGCAAATGCTTCTCTTTCTATCTCTACAGACAGGCCTTTTCTGAGATTCCATATAAACAGCATCACAACACCTACATAGCCTTTTGGGTTTCTTTTTTTTTTTTTTTTTGAGAGGTCTGGCTCTATCATCCAAGCTGAGTGCAGTGGAGTGATCTTGGCTCACTGCAACCTCCAACTCTCAGGCTCAAACCATTCTCCCACCTCAGCCTCCCGAGTAGCTAGGACTACAGGTGTGCAACCACGCCTGGCTAATTTCTGTATTTTTTGCAGAGATGGGGTTTTGCCATGCGGTCCAGGCTTTCCCAGATTCAATGGTGTCCTGGGTCACATGCTGAGAAGGTCAGGACAGCTTGTTATGGTATGGGCCACGTGTAAAGTTGTCAGGAAGTAGACATTCTCAAGACTTTTTTTTTTAGATGGAGTCTCACTCTGTCAACCAGGCTGGAGTACAATGGCGTGATCTCGACTCACTGCAACCTCTGCCTCCAGGGTTCAAGCGATTCTGCCTCAGTCTCCCAAGTAGCTGGGATTACAGGTGCATGCCACCCTGCCTGGCTAATTTTTGTATGTTTAGTAGATGGGGATTCACCATGTTGGCCAGGCTGGTCTCGAACTCTTGACCTCAAGTGATCCAACCACTTTGGCCTCTCAAAGTGCTGGGATTACAGGCATGAGCCACGGCGCCCAGCCTCAAGATTTTAAAAAACTCCACAATATTCTCTTGTGAAACCAATCTGACTTTCAATTCCTAGATCTGATTGAGGGGTGCCTCTGAAGGAGGACCGCTAGGACAGCACCGGTCTTGGGCTTTGGTAAGGAGCAGAGCTGCCCTTGGATCCCTGGTCTGTGTGAGGGGTGGCACCGCCTCCGCCTCCGCCTGGGTGACCCGCGCTGCCCTGGCCTCCCCTGCATCGTGGCCCCTGCTGTCACTCCCTGCGGAGGTTTGCTCTAATGGAACTTCTGTTGCTTCCTCTGAATATCTGTTTGCCTTCTCCAAATGAATTTCAGATTAAGCCACCTATTCGGCCACAGATTTCAAAGCTAGAATCAATGACGGCATCTTGATGACACTGGGCAGCTCTCAGCATTCACTGCTGTTTGTCAAAGGCTCCTCTTGGGACCTTTGTCAGGGACGCAGAAAGGCCTGTGAGGTTTGGGAAGAGCTTGAAGGGGCTATGAGCTCCTCAAAGCAGTGGAGGAGACAGGAGCTCCTCAAAGCTCCTGGGGGGCTTCCCCTGGAGGCCACTGAGGGGGACGTCGGCTGTTTCCAGTGCTGAAAAACCTGGCAGGTCCCATATTTACCTGGAAGGCTTTGAAAACCAAAGAAAAAGATTCGGTCCCAGCTTCCTTCATCCTCACCCAAGGCTAGAACACTGAGCCACCATGTCCAGCCTGTTTCTTTCACTGAGAACTCACTATTAGGATGTCTAAGGGGGCAGCAGCCAGGACCCTTTGTGGCTTCAACCCCCATCCGTCTGTCTTATGTTTTCCTTAGTTTTCTTAATAAACTGGGAGCCCTTGAGGCTGGGGATGGGCAGTACCAAGTCTTCTGTTTTCCTCAACAGCTTTATTAAGGTATAATTTACATACCATAAGATCTACCTGTTTTTAGGGATACACTTCAGTGATTTTTAGTAAAAAAAAAACCAGCTTGCAACCATCACCAGAATCTGGTTTAGAATATTTCTGTCACCCCTGAAAGATTCCTCATGCCCACCTGAAATTCCCATTTCCACACCGATGCAAATGCTTCTCTTTCTATCTCTACAGACAGGCCTTTTCTGAGATTCCATATAAACAGCATCACAACACCTACATAGCCTTTTGGGTTTCTTTTTTTTTTTTTTTTTTGAGAGGTCTGGCTCTATCATCCAAGCTGAGTGCAGTGGAGTGATCTTGGCTCACTGCAACCTCCAACTCTCAGGCTCAAACCATTCTCCCACCTCAGCCTCCCGAGTAGCTAGGACTACAGGTGTGCAACCACGCCTGGCTAATTTCTGTATTTTTTGCAGAGATGGGGTTTTGCCATGCGGTCCAGGCTGGTCTTGAATTCATGAGCTCAACTGATCTGCATGCTTCCGCCTCTCAAACTGCTGGAATCACTGCAGGCATGAGCCACCGTGCCCAGCCTGGTTTCTGTCACTGAGAACTCAGTCTTTATGTTAATTCTATAGACTCTGAGTAAACGAAAACAAGAAATGGAAATAAAAACCAAATCTGCGTGTGCTTTGCACTGAAGAAATTTTTGGTCACTGTCTAATTCAATAAATGTTTCATAACATTTTTCCACATTTATTTTGGTTGAGTGTGGTTCAGAATGCCTACTGTATGTAGGTGTTGGGTTTTATGGAGACTATTACCTCGTAAGAGCAAATGGACTCTTTTAATGTTTAGAATGAACTGGAAACTGCTGAGTTTAAGCTTATAAAAATTAAGAACAGCCTGTGCCAGGCCAGATAAAAACTGTTCATTAACTTCCCAGAGTGCACAGTGTGCACAGAACACCCCAATATCCTTCTATGCTGATCCAAAGTAGTCCCAAAGAAATGGCTAAAGCTTTTACAGTTGATGCTATGGGGAGGGAGTGGAGAGAATCACACGCTTCCCAAGCTAGCAGGGGCTCTCCGGGGGTCTTCTTGCTTAGCCTCTCCCTTGCAGAGGGTACTGATGTTACGAGAAGCGACTGATGCTGACTTGTGGCCCACATGGTCCAGGAAGGCAAGGTTTCTCACCAGGGCCCCTACTGCGTCAAGCTGCTCCTCACAGTCAGCTGGGATGCAATGGAGAAAACTCTCATGCCAACTGTCACTGGATCTTTAATGAGAAGGAAAGTTGTCTACTAGGAAGGACTGTTTGGAAGTCCAAAAAACCATCGGCTATCTGTTCTGGGGGAAGCCATTTCCCCTGCCTTCTCTGAAGTGGAGGAGTCAGAATGGAAACCGAGGCACGCAGCAGAGGCAGAATCCGTCGTAATGCAATGCCAGACTGCTCCCATTGGCAAAAGCACAGGATG
Source organism: Rhinopithecus bieti (assembly GCF_001698545.2). Lineage (NCBI taxonomy): Eukaryota > Metazoa > Chordata > Mammalia > Primates > Cercopithecidae > Rhinopithecus > Rhinopithecus bieti. Next base: position 1,909,583 of record NW_016809768.1, read on the forward strand.
GAGTATGGCCCCGAGCTCGCTCAACAGCTCCTCAGGAGGGTCTGCTTTAAGCCCTGGCCCTGGCCAGAGCTGGGCCTGTGTGTGGGCAGCCTGGCAGGGCCTGATGGGGACCAGCGTGGAAACCCCAGCCCACCCTCAGCCTTGCTTTTCTCTCCTCTTTCACAGCCATGTTGCCTGCCCCCAAAGGTGTGGTGGCTTTATCTGGGGGCGACAGTGGTTTGAGGTTCCTGACGACCCACGGGGCCCATCTCCAGAGAAAAGCCTTTGCTCTGTTCACTGGCCAGGTGTGGGCTTGTGACTCCCCTATGCAGCTTCTTCCTGGGCCTCTGCTCTCTGCCCCACCTCGTCATCCCTTCATTCAGACTCTGTCAGGCAGAGCTTCCCTATCTTGGCTTTACATGCAAATCAGCTGGGGAATTTCTGCAAATTCTGAAAGTCTAAACCTCACCTCTGTCTAATCACAGTCTCGGGGTGAGGCAGACATCAGCCTTTTTAGAGCCCCAGGTGCTCTAGGGGGCAGCTACTCTCAAAAGTGTGGCCCCTGGACCTGCAGCCCCAGCCTCTCCTGGGAACTTGTCAGAATGCAGATTCGCCCGTTCTGCCCCAGGCACACTGAGTGAGAACTTCTGGGGCTGGCTGGGTTTTCAACACGCCCTCCAGGTGATTCTGAGAACTGCGGTCCCAGGAGGGTTTCTGACCCTCAGCACTGCCAGGTAACTCTCTGTTGCAGGGGAGTTTCCCTGTGCATTACAGGCTGGCCAGCAGCATCCCTGGCCCTGCCCACTAGATGCCAGTGGCAGCTCCCCAGCCCCCCACCACGCTAGGACAATCCAGAATTTTTTTTTTTTTTTTTTTTTTTTTTTTGAGACGGAGTCTTGCTCTGTCACCCAGGCTGGAGTGCAGTGGCTGGATCTCCGCTCACTGCAAGCTCCGCCTCCCGGGTTTACGCCATTCTCCTGCCTCAGCCTCCCGAGTAGCTGGGACTACAGGCGCCCACCACCTCGCCCGGCTAGTTTTTTGTATTTTTTAGTAGAGACGGGGTTTCACCGGGTTAGCCAGGATGGTCTCGATCTCCTGACCTTGTGATCCGCCCGTCTCGGCCTCCCAAAGTGCTGGGATTACAGGCTTGAGCCACCGCGCCCGGCCGACAATCCAGAATGTCTCCAGGCATTTCCGAATGTCCCTGGGGGCAGATCAGCCCCAGGTGAGAACCTGTGCTCCTGGAGGAGACCCTGGCACCCAGAGGGTGGTTCTTGACCCGGGATGTGCAGTGGAAATGCTTGGGGGGAGGGGCATGCCCAGGCTCACCAGCATAGTGTGATTCTGTGGGTCTGGCGGGGGGCTGCAGGTCTCCCGCAGATTCTAAAATGTGTTGAGAAAGCCACGGGAGATGGTGGGGTAAAGCCATGTTGTGGCCCACGTGAACAAGCTGACCTGCCTGTACCCCCACCACTGATGAAGTTACAAGTTACAACGGTTAAGCGGCTTCTAAGCTCAAAGTTGCTGTGGTGGGCCCTGGACTCGGGAAGGGGAACATCACACATCAGGGCCTATCATGGGGAGGGGGGAGGGGGGAGGGATTGCATTGGGAGTTATACCTGATATAAATGACGAATTGATGGGTGCTGACGAGTTGATGGGTGCAGCACACCAACATGGCACAAGTATACATATGTAACAAACCTGCACGTTATGCACATGTACCCTAGAACTTAAAGTATAAAAAAAAAAACAAACAAAAAAAAAAACAAAAATTATAATTAAAAAAAAAGATCAGGTTACTTAATCACCATTCTCAGGTTATGTTATAGGTAGTTATAAATTATTTTATATGCGAGCATCATTACAAGGTCCTTGTCAAAGACTAACTTACGACAATTACTCCCGACTGGCGCAACACCAGGATGGAATAATCCAACATCCCCACTCCCCAGCTGTTTTGCAAGTTGACAGGGCAAATGTAACTCCTGCCCTGATAAGCCATCTAGACCCATGATGGCTAAACATGGGCCACATGTGGCCATCAGAAGCTTGAAATGTGGCTAGTCCTAATGGAGATGTGCTGTGTGAAATAACTTACTGACATGTCAAAGGCTCAGAATAAAAGAAGAATATAGGCCAGGCACGGTGGCTTATACCTGTAATCCCAGTACTTTGGGAGACTGAGGCAGGCGGTTCATGAGGAGAGGAGTTCAAGACCAGCCTGGTCAATATGGTGGAACCCCGTCTCTACTAAAAAATACAAAAATTAGCCGGGCGTGCTGGTGCGTGCCTGTAGTACCAGCTACTCAGGAGGCTGAGGCAGGAGAATTGCTTGAATTTGGTAGGTGGAGGTTGCAGTGAGCTGAGACCGCCCCACTGCCTACTCCAGCCTGGCGACAGAGCCAGACTCCGTCTCAAAAAA